>NW_005054384.1:67487-160128 GCF_000277835.1 Geospiza fortis
GTTAATAACACATTTTAAATGCAGCAAGCTCTGCTTGCATCAGGAATAAAACCTCCTTTTGGGTTTTGGCTTTTTAAAAAATATTTTTTGGTTGAAAGAGCAGTTTTAATATCAGCAAGTGGCTGCTCCTGTGATGTTTTTGATATGCTGCTAATCTTAAGTGGCTGAGGGCCTCCTGTGCCGTGGGTAGCGTGCTTAGCTTCCATTGATTATTGAGGATAATCAGAGCCCTGCAGGACAGGCTGCCAGAAATGCTCCAGAAAATGGGAGCTCACAAGAGCAATCACAGTGCTAATGAAAGCAATAGGTGGCTGTCTGTGAAATACAGTTTTTGCTATGGAGTTTGTCTTGAGAGATTAAAAAAAGGTTTTGCTCGAATTAAGTGTGTATAAACAAAAAAAAAAGAAAAGAAACAGGAGAGAAGATTATTCATATTTCAGGTTTCTGTTCTTAATCTGCCATGCTAGGCCTACTCAAAGGAGATTTCACTGGAGTTCTTCGACAGAACATAGAGGAAAGGACATTTTCCAGTTGGCTAACAGCACAATTATCTTTACTGAAATAATCTGAAAAAATCCCCCAAACTCAGCTTGAGGTAGGATGAAAAATTTCTAGCAAGATTTCTAGTATGTCAGTAATAAGTAGTGGAAAAAATACATTTCAGTATGGAACATTTAACAGCCTCAAACTCCATGTGCTGACAAGGGTTTTGTCACTTGTGGCACCTTTTTTGCCCAATAGTAGAGAGCGAGTGGGGACATGTTATAATGGTGTAAATCTAACACTGAAGAGAACCTTTTTTAGGAGGGATCTAGAGGGTTAAATAGAGTTAATGACAGGAAATTGTAACAGGTTAATTTTAGATCTGAGGAGAATAGATTGTGGAACAGAGAAATGGTGGGAACCCTGATGTTGACACATTTAAATATAGACTGGACAAAATGTTAATAAATGTACAACAGGGAACAATTTGACATTGTACTCAAGGAGATAGGATGCAGTAATGACTCTTTTTAAAAGAACTGTCAGGTTCTCAATACACTTCATTGTGAACTTTATTTCACTTTCAATGTGTTTATATTTAATATAAATACAACAATATTTCTCCTATTTAATAAAAGAAGATTCAATAATTTTTTCCTCCCTATTCAAATACAATACTTTTATATTCAACTCCCTGTCCTTGGTTGTCTTGTGGGGCATAGGGCTTTCTGCTGACTTTTACCTAGTGAGTGCATAGACAGGGGTAATTTATCTTTTTGAGTCTTAAAGGCACTAACCAGTTTAGTAAATCATCCCAGAGAAGGGAATGGTGTTCAGATATGATCCTATGAATCTGAAAACCCACTGGAACTGTGAAAGAGAAGAATGGTTATATGGAAACAGTCATAGGATCTGTTAGATCTTTATATTTTATATCTGCTGCTCTTTATAATTTCTATGCTTCCTGTCAGTATCCCACAGCCATGAATCACCAATACTAAACTGCTGAAAACAATCAGCACTATCAAAAAAGTAATTTTTAATTTGCAGGCAAGACACAGTACAGGAGTGGTGGAGCTGTCAGCTAAGGAAAAGATACAGTCAAATGAATATGTCTTTTATATGACTGAGTTGTGTTAATTTAGTTCATCCTTTTAAACTCAAGCAAATCTTCAAAAAATGGTGTTTGCTCTAGTATAATGGGTTGAAAGATAATTAATGGTCCTTGACATAAAAGTTCTAGGTCAAGTGTAAGAACTTACAAATCTAGGAAAAAGTGTCTTTCCAGTGACATCTAAAAATTATTTACATTTACTGTAAATTACATTTACTGATTTTTATCCTGGAGGAGGTCCAGCTATTTGAAAGCTACCATACATGTGGTAAGGTCTTCATTTCTCACTGATAGGAATTTATTGTTTATAAATTGTTGGTATACAGAATGTCCTTTACATTCTATAGATACAGGAGCAGTCAGTCACTGTCCAGAGGGTTTGCTTGCTAATAACACACATGGTGCAGCAAGGGGGACACTCCAAAATGGGGTCAACCATTCTTAGGGTTATAACATCGTTGAGTGAAAGTGAAATTCCAGTGAGAAAATATTTTTCTCTGCCATATTTGCCTCAGCTTTTACTAAAATGATTTTAACTTAAAGATATCCGTATTAATTCTCCTGTTGACATTTCCCTTCTCAGCACTTTCTTCCTGCTTCTCCCTTTCCTTCTGCTGGCCACCAAGCTGGCCACTTCCCTTGGAGTACAGCCCTTGTTGAGTAACACTACAGATAATAGATGAAATCCAAAAGTGAGGAGTTCACAGCATTATAAGGTGTCCTTATTATTTTATGTTCACCAGAATTCCTCTGCCTATCTGGAAATATATGGCTTTGGAGGTGGATGGGTTTGTGAGCAAGCTGGTAAATTACAGATGATACCTCAGAACTTTATGGCAAATCAAAAAGAATTACCTTTCTATGATATTGTATATTTTGAGATTCATAGTCACAGTTCTTGGGAGGAAAATGTGTTCTCCTATTCATACATGATGTTCACTATCTCTAAATTATATATTGCAAAAACTTATTTTATATATCTCTTCTCTTTCTTAAAGGATTTTACTAGACTACATGATAGGAAACCTCCTTGAAATTCTTATCAGAGGTTTGATAGCATGATATTAAAACAAGAAGCAAAATAAAGAAACCACTTAAGTTCCACTTACAGACAATCCTCTGGAAGCAATGTAAACTTTATACTCATTTTCATATTTAAATTTTTCTTTATGGTGCTCTGTACATTTCTTATGGTCATACTTTTTCATACGAGGATATTAGATGAGATCCTGTGATTAAAAATAATGGTACTGAAGGGGTTTTACATCTTTTCAACTGAGATGAGCATTAAAATATGAGTTGGTCATCCTGAATGGAAGGTGAATATTCAGCTTTCCTCCCTTCTCTGGAAGTAAGCATCCCATGCCTCAGTTCCACAGCAGAAGAAAACATTTTTTGTGTTGGAAAGGCTTTAGATCTATAAACACTTAATCTATATTCTGTTAAACAGCCAAGGTCCCATTGATGTCTGAGATAATGGCTCTGGTAGCTCTGTTTCCTCCTGGGATATTTCAGCACTGAGAGCTGAAGGAGGATCTGCCTCACCCTTGTCTGACCTACCTGGTGTCATTGATGCACTCAAGTGTGTTACCCCTGCAGCTATAAAAATGCTTATTTGTGGGGTTTATGGGATTTTCTACCTCGGCAGGCATGGAGGCAGAGGAGGAGATAGGGCAGGCAGTGTGACCTGCTCCTCAGCAAGTCTGAGGGAGCTGACAGTGAGCCTGTGAGCACATCCTCCAGTACATTCAATCCTTTGTATGGTAGCTGTGGTTGGGAAGGGCAGGAAAATTGGGGACATCTCAAATTCACAGAATATTGTACCAAACAGGGCAGGACTGAACAGAAGACTCTCTGTTGCCAAATAGTGATTTGTGTAGCAGGGACAGAGGCAAGTTGAGGAAGGAGTAAACAAGATTAAATGTTTTTTTTTTTCTATTCTGTATTTTACATTCATTCTATAACAGCATGAAAGCAAGCATGCACCAGTCAGTTCCTTGTGTCCTCTCCTGTTCACCTGCCCTAGACATGTTTTCATTAAATGACCTAGATATATTAATAATATCAATTAAAAGTAAAGAAGGGGCAACATAACTGCATGTGTGAATTCTTTAGCTGACAGGATGACAGGGACTAACAGACTCAGAGTGGATACTCACTTTTGTTTTCCTTTTTGTACAAGCTGCCATTTGTACAACTTTGTTTGAAAGAACCTCTGCTGCTCTTGAGAACCTTGTGCTAAGGGGCTTTTTGTAGCACAGCTTTGTTGCATTCACATTTGCAGGCTGGCTGATGCTCAGTGGAAGGAGACAACCAACCTCTGTCTGCCAGAGCAAAGCCACCACATCTCCCTCTCATTTGCATTCCACATGCCATATTTCGATTTTCTACCATTAAACAATAATTTGTAGCTCTGTATAATCTTTTATTGGGGATCTCAGCAAGCTTTATGAATATTGTATGAATGAACGGAGCCTTGCAACACGCCTGTGAAGTACAACTAGGTAAGAGTCATTATCGCTGTTTTATGCAGGAGCAAGATAGGATGCTAAAGCTTGGGAAGATTAGGCTCTGAATTTCATCCCCAAATTGTGAAAGCACTATCTCATAGCAAAGCAGACACCTGTTGAACCAGTATATTTGCAAAAGGCTGATATGGGCAAATGCAGGTAACTTGAGTGCAGCTTCAAACTAAAACCTTTTATCTTCAAGGTCATGTAGTGAGTTTAGTCAGAGCAAGGAAGAGAACTGATGTCTTTAGTCTCCCTGGTCTGTGTTTTAAACCCAGAGCTATTTATCCTCCTTGAAAGACTGAAATTAACAGGAAAGTTGATATATCCCAGTGAGGATTAATCCTCCCTCAAACTTCATGTGGGTTTCTCTTATTTATTTTTTTGTGTTTGTGAAATAGTTGTTGGTTTGTTGGTTTTTTTTTCCCTCACACCGTCTTTTCAGTCAGATTGCTCCCCATTGAGTTAAGAATAAATGTCAAACAATATGACTTAAGGGAAAACCCATGTGTTCCAGAACTGCTTTCCCTAGGAAACACTAGCCAATTAATAGAGTAGAATAAGGGATTTTGCCTAGGGAGCCATCATGAAATAAGAAGTGTATATAAATGCATGTAAAATGAGACACATACAAACACATTAAAAGAGCATTTCATTTGGACAGGATCTTCTTATCAGCGTGGAGATTTATGAGGCACTGTACAACATGGACAAGCAGAAATCACAGGGAGGATGCTATTTTGAAAGGCTAATGAAATATTCCTTGTATATATTTTTTTGCTGCTGCAGCAGGGATCATCACGAAGACCATGAAGCTGTTATTGGTTAAGCCTCTGCTGCAGAAGTTCTTAAACAGATGTTTTTCCCCAAAACACTTAGGAGGATGTTGTAATTCATCTATTTACTACCATTTTCTTGCTAGAAGAAATTGCCCTGTCATGCAGCTTGAATATCTCTCTCTGACAACCTTCAGTAACCTTTTTAACTCGCTCTGTGGAGACCTGCTCTAATACCAATTACACTTAATATTATTTCCTTATAGCTAGTGAGATTTCTGGCTGGGTTTCAAGCCCAGATTTTCTCTATTGTCTTTGTACAAGTTGCCTGTGTTGTTTCTAAGTGATCTGTGCACATTACACACAATATAAATTCATCCTCAGATCACCCACACTTGTCTTAATCTTCCCCACTTAAAGGCTAGTGAATATTCTCATATGGAATTATCCCAGCCATGCCAGGTGGGAAAAAAGACTTCCTAATAGAAAGACTCACTATTAAAAATGCCAGTCTGTTAAAAGAAATAACTCACTTTCTTAAATCTTAGGGATTACTAGTGGCAGAAGCAATAAAAATCTTCTTTTAAAATCTTCTGTGAATTATTAAATAAATTTCAAACTGCTTTCAAACTGCTTTATTACTCATAGGAATTGTATCAATCAACAGTGAGAGCTAAATTACTAGATCAGTCAGAAAATATTGTTGCAGCTAAAGAATCAATGCTAATTGAATCATTAAGGCATTATTACATGAAACACAAATACCTCAGGATGATAACTCTTCGCTCTGCTTGATCTATACTCTACAAAGAAGGCATAATACCAACAACTGTAATGCTTGATTGCTCTCCTAAGCGTTGTATTTTCTCAATGCAGCATTTTTCTCTAGTGGTGTCCTTTTGCTTATAAGTCTCCCACTAGTAAATAAAAAAGTAAAAAAAAAAGTGACTTTAGATTAATGCAGTGCAAATTCCCTCTGCAGTTCGAAGGCCAAACTCACTTCAGCCACACTCCCACTGACTGCAATAAAGTTCAGAGCTGGGGGCATTTTTAGCTTGACCTATTTTTGCATTTTTGAAGGGCCTTGTCAGTGCTGCTCTTAGTATGTTGGTTGAAGAAAGGTTGGGTCTGATGGAAACCTTTTATGATGTGTAGTAAAACTTATATTGATTAAGGGAACTCTGTGCCTTGTGTCTCCTCTACGTGTGTGTTTTGCCCTGGTTCAGTCCTCACTGACAGCCAGAAAAGTTGGCTGTTACTGCAGGACAGGAAGGCTATGGATGTTGTCATTATCCCTGGATCTGCCAGGCTCTGGATGGATTTACCAGGTCACACTGGATGAACAAGGATGATGTGGTACGCCCTGAGTGCTGCACAAGCCCCCCAGCACTAAATAACTACAATTTGCTAGACTTTGTTCCCAGGAGACTGAATGAACACTTCTCTGTCTTCTGGCTGTGGTGACATCACTGTGTCATGGCTAAAGTGTAGTGACAGACCGACAGCCCATGGACTACTGACGTGTATGTGGGTGAGAAAAGGAGTTTATGTGAGTGCTGGTGCATGAGTGCCAGCAGTGGTGATGAGCATCCTGTTTAGGCAGATAGATGGAGGCTTGCTGGGGTAGATGGGAACAAGAGCATCTATGTGAGAAAATGTGTGAATATGTAGGTTAGAGTAGGTTTGAGATGGTGTTTTTGTTTTGATCTTTCTACTCCCTCTTTTTTTTTTTTTCTCCTATGAAAAAACAACTTTGGGTTTAACATATGTGCTTCCAGTCATAGCAGGATTTTGATGTATGGGTTATGCTTCTTTCCCATCTTCTCCCAAGAGTAAAACCTGCCTATTGTCTGTCAAAGAAAACAGAGTGTTTCCAGCCTCTTGATCTATCATTTTTCTAGTTAAGGAATATCATCTTGGTGTATAATTTTTTTTCTGCAAATTGACACCTTTCATTCTCATCAAAGTTATTGAGTATTGTTTATATATACTGATCAGCTAACAAGATGTATGGAGCTGGGAAAAATAATTCAGGGAATCACATAAGCAACAACATATTCTTTAATTCTAAAGTTCTTTGACTGCATTAAGAAGATTAATGAATAAAAGGTCTTGATGCCAGCAAAGGCCTGGAGCACACCTTTTGAATTTGTGTTAATGTAGTTTAATGGGTAGAACAATATAGATGCATAACTTCTTTTCTGGTTAGAGTTTGTTTCTTTCTCTTCTATTAAATTAAATATTCTGTTTTGTATTTATGCCAATGGCTCTGCCACAACCTTTCCAGGTTGTTTGCCTGCCAATCCAATATAGCAGCTGGGAAATTTACAAAGTACTTTTTTCTTTCCCCCCTCTTTCCACATTTCTGCTCCTCATTGGCACCCCAAGCAAGCAGCTGCCAAATTTTGTAATCACAGGGCTGCAGAGGCTCATCATCCCGGGCTGGTGTGTAATATGGAGCAAGATGCAGCTGGGAGGAGGGCAGCAAAACATCATTAAATCCTTTTCCTTCAAGTCAAAATTTCTCCAAAGGTTTTCTTCTTTCTCCTCCTCCGCCATCCCCACCCCTGACCCCCTCCCTTCACTCCAGTTCCCAGGCTTGTGTAATCCAAGGCAATGCAGCACAATAGTCATACATTCACATCTCATCCAATGAAGTTCTTATCTTAACAGTAAGAGTTGGGTTTTCCCATTTGGCAAACAAACAAATCCATTAGAAGATCCCTCCATAGTGAAATAGAGCAATTGTGTTAAAATATCCACAGTTACAGCATGATTTTAGAGGAGACATTTCTGGGCATATCTGAAAGTTAAGAAATAATTCCACAGGTGGAAATTTATCTGGGGTACAAGGCTAACAAATGCACTCTGTGGATATGTGGGTTTTAGGAGACACAGATCTGATTCAAAGCTTCCTTCTGCTACTGAAAAGTGGTCCCTACCTACAACCACAAAATGCTTCAAATGTAACCAGATTCCAGAACTAATTCACTAACAATCCTTGCAGTCTGTTATTTTTTGACTTTGGAAAGTCTCCATTTGGAAATTACCTATTCCCACCTTATAGTACTAAGGTACTACAAACTGAAACAGTGACAGCAATGTGGCTGAATCAGAAGATTTTCTGCCATTCAGGGGATTTAACAGTGATTTACTAGCTCATCTGTCTTGTGCATTTCTTTTTCTGTATTTCAATAAAGGCCTGTCAGCAATTTCTTCAGACCTCTGCAGTTTAATTCATGGGGTCTGTGGCTAATCCTACTGATGTTATTGAGATTCATTCCATATTTTTGGTGAGAACAGGATTTGATATATAAAGAGTAGATGAAATGTCTGAAAGGAAAAGGAAGGATCCTAAGAGCTCTTTCAGGTTAGTTAAAGGTAAAAAAAGCTCTAACATAGGGAAAAATGAGGCCAAGGATAAAATGGAAAAGAGGTTTTACTGCTGAGTACTCTAAAAATACCAAGAACAGTGGCTAAAACTAAGGATGCAGAAATCAACACAACCTTTTCCATCACCTCTGATTGTGACAAATCTCAAACCCCAAGTTTCTTTTACCTGTAAAGGCTCTAAAGCTTATTAATTTCTTTTGTTAAAATAAGTATATTTACCAGTTGATTTTAAGAGGTTTTATTCCCTCCTGCAGTGCTCCATATTTGCATATCAGGGCTTAGAAATCAGATATGCTTACCAAGATCAGTGAAGCTAAATCCTGTTTTCAATCTGCACCTTCAGAATATCACTCCATGCTCATATTTCAAACGTTGGCTCTTAGGCCACATCCTTAATATCATCCACAAGAAGGCTGCTGGCAAGAGTCAGTCCTCAGGTATAGCTAGAGATGGTCTTGCCTCCTACTGAAGTCTAACCTCATGAACTTAATTCTGTTCCATTCTCTGTGCTGCCAGGCTTCTGTTCCAGGATACATCATCTGCTCATTCCTGCCTCTAGATGTGTACAGTCCAGGAGAACTGGCTTGGACCCAGAGCTGCATGATGGCTAGCACAGGACTTGGGAATCTAAGAAATGTTCAGAACAGAAAAAGGCCACTTATTTCTCTCTTCGTGTTTTTACTCCACTTTCCTAATTGTACATTCCGTCCCTTGGCTCTCATCCAAAAATAAATCTGGACATTTCTTCAGTTTCTGAAATGCTTTGATTTTAAAGGCTTGTTCCAGCAAGTAAAGTTAGCTCCCTATAGTAAATCCTAAAGAAATTCTCAAAGAAAACAGATGATTAAATTTTTCAGTGTTGGATCCTCAGAACCTCTTAGACTACCAGCAGATCATCTAGGCCATGCAAATCAAATCTCACATGAATTCAAACCTAGTTTCTAGGTAGCCTGAAAATAGTTGTTGAATTTACTCACCATTTTTATTTGGGTGGACAGCTTCTGGTCTGCAATTCCACGTGACTTTGCACGTTGACCTTCCCTGACAATGTTCTCCTGTTCTTTAAAATGCTGTTGACTGGGATCAGCTGCAGCAACAGACTTCCTGCTCAGTCTGGTGCCAGTAATTGGCTGTGTTGGGATCTGATGGTGTTAAGAAAAGCACAGTGAGGTCTGTCTGGAAAGTGCCCTTTGGACCAGAGCTGTGACACTTGCTGGTGATATTTGAAGGGAAGGTTTTGAATGGATTGCAAATGAAAAGTAGATTTTCTGAACTGGACCTGATGTGAAATATTCGGGTCAACTTCACTCTTTATGGAAAGACAGTAGGAAGCACTGACTCCCCATTTGTTTCCCATAACCATCCCATTCTGTGTCCTGTAACCAGTGTGTGATCTGTGCAGCTTTTGCCCCTTCCTAGATGAGCTGTACTATAGCAGGAGAAGATGACAGTCTGGTTCCTCTATGTTTTGCACCCAACTTCCCAGGGTAGGAAGGCAAAGGGAAAAAACACTGGGGCAGTGGTGGCCCTGACAATGCAGTACTTCTCCTTCTCCTCCAGAGATGCCTGGAGCAGCTCAGGATCAGGAAAAAGGAGAACAGGCTGATAATGTGAGATATTGACAGCAATTCAAGCTGAATTAGTCAGACCAAGAGTTGAAAAAGCAGCTGGTCTGTGAACTGCTGAATGCCCTCCCTTGTGCTGCTGCTGGCCCCTGCCCAAGTGCTTGGGTGAGTAGGGAGCTCCTATGTCCTCTGTGTGTGTCCCTGTAGGCCCCCTCTCCCCATCCCTTTCTGCCAGGCTGGATGATGCTGTGGTGCTCTCCACGCCCCTGACTCTCGGGGGCAATCTTGGTAGAGAGCACAGCAGCTCTAATGCGACCTTGTTAGCTGTGATTTGTAAGGGCTCACACACTGTGTGACCAACACCACTCATTTCTGTCCCCTCTGCTTGCTGCACCTCAGACCCCTGGCTGGCTGGATGCTGGCCAGGGCAGTTCTGGCATGCTGGTGGTTTCCATGTCTAAATCCTGTCCTGAGCAGAAGAGAACTTGGTGACTGAGGATCTGTCTCAAAGCATTTCCTGTGAGCTTTCCAAATCCGTTCTGTTAATACTGCGAATTGATTGGCTTTTGCTTTTTTTGCAGGATGGTATGACAGTGCATCATATTGATGTTGAGATGCTTCATTATGCAGAGCTGCATTTGCTGCCTTTGTTGCTGAGCAAATGTGTGGCTGGATATCCTCAAATCCTCCAATAGGTTTTGTTTTGCTTGACCATGAATCCTGTGACAGTATTAATTAAAACTTAGAGGTCCCAATAATTTAGGTACAGATTCTGCCTTCAGCTATCTGTGTTCTCTTCACAAACAAGTAAGAGTTCTCTGTTTATTTTAGATTCATCTATCCTCATCTTCCTTTGATTTTTTCAGAAAGGCATTTGCTATTGAAATTCAGTGCAAAAATAAGGAACAGAAAAAGATAGAAACCTTCTTTAAAATTCAGCTTTGAATAAGGCCTTGAGTTTTCTCCTCAGATTTTACTGGGGCATCCCTCACTCACAGAGGCTTGGTTCCTACAATCCTCTCTGAAAAATTCAGACTTAGACTTTAGCACTCCAGAGCTATTTTGACGCCTAAAAGCACCTAAAATGGCTCAGGCAGAGTCTCCATTTGGGGATAATCATCCACGCATTCTGCATTCCTCCTTGGATTGTTTATGCTGAGCATTCTCTTAATCTCACTCACTGTAGTGCCATTCTCTTTGTATGAAATAATAGTTCAGGCTCATGGTGTTCTCTCCTCTGCCACCCACCTTTAGTCCAGGGCCTATGCTGAGTGAGCAGACCCAGCTTCAGTGATGCTGCAGGAATGCTTGGAATCTCTCTGATCTGTTTCCAGGGAACATTTCCCCATGGCATGGGCAAGAGCATTTTCCTTTACCTTGCAAAAGCTGGAGCCCTTCCTCCACTCAGGCTCCTCTGTGCCCAGGTTGTGCCTCTGATCCCAGAACATTTCTGGAACATTTATGGAAGTGGAATGAGGGAAGGAGTAATGGCAGATGGTTTTTCTCATTCACTGCCATGTCCACAGAGGGGGAAAAGGCTAACTGGTTCATCTGTACTTCTCTGCAAAGTCAAATATTTGAGGTACTCCGATCATGGAAAATTCAAGTGATATAAGTAGAAGAGTATCTAGGGCCAGGCCTTAAGTAAAGTTTAAAGGTGTGATGAAAATTAGGCTTCTACATGTTTCATCTTCCCAGGTGGGTATCTACTGAGATCTGTGCTTTTTAAAACCACACTGCCTTGCTAAATATTTAAACATGAGTCAGAAGCTTATTTTCAGAAATCTGGCTGTGGAAACACGTAGCAGAGTCATATAAATATTTTTCTTAGTCTTCCTTTTAATGAAGATGGTACTGATTTTCAGCTCTTCAAATTATCTATTAATGTCCAGGAGCTTGACTTCAAAAAATACTTCTTCAAGTCCTGTACTGTCTTTAATACAAAAAGCCATATCCCAACCTTGTTTGGCAAGTAAATAGATTTACTTTTATTTTGGGAATAAGGGGCAGAAGGATTAAAATGATTGGTCCTATCTGCTGAGAAAGTTGGTGGTAGCGCTTCAAAGAGGAAGAAACCTTGGCAATCAATTTTTTAGGACTTTGGCTTTTTCTGCCTTCAGGATATTTTGAAGGTACAATTTTCTTGACAAACTAGAATTTGTTTTATTTGCAAGAACTAAAATGATTTCATTCCTTTCTTTTAAATTGAAATTCTAATTGCATTTACAAGTATAAATCCAGGACTATTTATGGGTTTTCACCTTTTCCTTGTTTGCTACCAAACACTCTTTTTGACTAAGAAACAGAAAATGAAGTAGAAAATTAAGGTAAAGGATTTGGCAGCAGGGAAGGGTAACTCCCCAGACTAGGACAATGAAAAAAATCTGGCCAAACCAAAAATTTTAAAGCTGGGAAAATTAACTACTTTCTCTTATTCAGTTTGCATTCTTCTGATGATGAAAGTTTGAAAGTTTCTTCTTTTTTTCCTCATATTAAAATTGTTTTTTCCTTACATGGAAGTTAATTGATGAAAAATAATGAAAAGACATTTAAATTCCCTCTTTCCAAAAGTGAAGAACCTTTGTCCTGTGTCCGCAGACGTGTCCCTGCTACACGTCAGCTGTAGTAATGGGTTTTCCAAATCTAATCTCACCAGAGTAGAGAAGAAATTAAATAAATTATTGAAACCTGAGGCAATAGCAACCCAAAACAATCTAGATTCAAACTACTGGAAAATATGTTAGCGCTAAATTTGGCAATTTTTTTAATTTTAAGAGGGCATTAGCCAAGCTTTTTGTCTTATCAGATCCCCATCTTCATTTTGTTGCCTGTCAGAATTTCCTGGTAAAGTCTGAGAACATCTTGCAGTAAAAGCAGGTGCTGTTCCAAGAGCACAAACCGCATGAGTTAAATGAGACACCACCTCATATTGATGGAATTGGAAGGGCCATTGCACACCCATAAAAAACTTGGGTTCTATTCAACAGAGAGCAATGGTATAAAATGCACATTAAGAGACAATTAAAGACAATGTCATTATAAGCAATTTTCTTGTTGGGTAGCTAATGCAGCTCTCTGACTCTTTCTTATCCTCTTATGTTATGTTGGAAACCTGATTATTCTGCTGCCAAAGATAAAATGCTCTGGAAGTTAGTCCATTTTATCTTATGTCTCAAGTGCCAGTGCCTGGCTGCCACTTCTCTTTTGATATTTCAGGTTTTGCATCTATGGACTGTTTCAGCATCAAAAGCATGCCCCTCACAATAAGTGATAAAACAGGTCCTTGAGCTGGGTACTCTAAGCACTTTGCCAGCTTTAACAACAACATTCAAAGAGAATTAATTAAAATGAGCTCCCAGTCATTTCCAAGAACCAGTGTGTTCAGGGCACTCAGGCAGTGGAACACACAGCTTCATACCTGGCCATGCCTTTATCCAGCTCTCTGAGCAGGAACTCAGCTCTCCCAGCTGCTAAAACCAAACCTTGACAAGGGATCTAGGATCCATTTGTTCCCTTGACATAAATTTTGTTTCACTTTTGTCTGTCTGAATCATATCTGTGTTGCAAAACCTTTCTGGAGGAGCTTCCAGATAGGAGAAAGGTGAAATCACATATTCAGGTTCCATCTCTGTCATCTTTAAGAACTGTGTACTTAAACCTGGACTCATAGTTGTGTGACCTCTACAATCACAAGAGTCACTGCAGGAAGGGACTGTGCTCTGTTCTAATCAGAGACCAAGAAACAAAACAAAAAGAATAGGAGAAGCTTCCACTAAGTGGGATTTATACTTCCTAGCTGTCCTGGTTAGAAGATGGAAGAAAGGATCTTATGATTTTAGAGAAGTTCATCTGTGTTTAAACACTGTTTAGAAGTGATGTGGAAGGAAGATGAACAATACCTTCTGTCAACATCACAGGCTCTATAGCTGGTTTTGGTTCTCCAAAATGCAAAAGCATCTAAGAAATTTCAAATACATTTTTAGTTCTGTAAGAAAGTGCCACTGTTTCTCTTAGGAGAAAGGAAAATATTTGGTCAGGACACAGAGAAATAGGAAGGGATATGGAGCCCTTTCCAGAGTCCAAAAATAAATATTTCTGTTCTCTCTGCTCCCAAAAGGTATGTGCTCACACAAACTAACAAGCACTCCTTTGGGAGAGTTAGGACATGAGGGCACTTTTGTGGCAAGCTTATATTTTTTGTCCCAGATTCTGCTTTGGCACCTGTTTGGCCTGGCAATTTAAGCTCCTTTCTGAAAAGCAGGGTTTGTCTCTTACCTGCGTTGGAAATTGAAATCTCAGTAGGAATTTGTGATCCCAGCAACTTGTAAACAGCCTGTGTCCTTCCATGTCTGTCCTCCTAACCCCTGCAGAATTTAAAATGTACAGGAACCTCCTAAGCAATGGCTTGTGCCATTTCACTGACTTTTACTTCTATCTCCACCAGTAACAATAAAAGCAGTGAAATGAAAGCTGTAACAAGTTGCTGCTTTGGCATAATAGCTTGGAAGTACTTTATCCATAGTTAATATGTACCTGGTACACTCCCAGATAAACACCCCAAGCAGGGACCAGATTAAAAATTATGCCCAATGCATATCTGAAAATAGTACAAATTATCTTTGACATTGCTAGCATCCTTACTACACTGTATGTGTGTTCCCCACATCTGGAATATGTTGTCTGTTGGTTGTATTGCATCAAATCTCATCTTTCTTAGACATGTGGAAAAAAAAAGGTTTTCCTTTTTTTTCCCTGGAAAATGTAAAGAAGAGTAGGGATGACTGGTTTTAGGTGAACAAACAATGACTGAATTCAGTGCCAGGGATCTGTTTCTCCTATATCCTTTATGTTTTTATATTCAGTAACTTTGTAGGAATTAAGAACAATTTCTGAAGGACATAGGCAGGATATGGTTAGATGAATCATGTCTAATACCCCAACTCTAATACCTTTACCTGGGAATGCTGATCATTTGTAGCATCAGAAGAACATAACAAAACCCAAAACTCCCACCAGCATTTAAGGCATGCAGGGATCTTTTGGAGTGAGGAATGAGACTCCTATTCCCACAGAAGTGCATTTTGGACACTGGTAATGTCATGTGTTGTTCATGATGTTATTGATAAAGTTATGCAACTCTTCTTGTCCTTTGGCTTCCTCATGTGATGAATTAATTCCTCAAGTTTAGTATAGAAAGAGTAAGGAAAAATATATTTCAATTCAGAAATTCAGTTTCTCTTAAATTTACTGAATTTTAATTTTCAAATGGTGTTAGGAGTTTTATAGCTCCTATTTTTATTCATGCCTGCAGTAAGTAATACCTGTGCATCCTCTACTTCAAAATGCAGTAAGTTGAGCTATGGATCTGGTTCCATTTGGATCAGAATTATGTATCTGGATGAGAAAGATTTCTTCCTTGTTTACTTGCATGCAGTGTTGCATGCTTCTCTTTTCACTGTGCCCTTCCTGACTGCACATTTGAATGGGTTTGTCTGCCTTAAATTATTATTAAATCTCATATTTTACTCTGAAGGTATAATTTTGGTAAGTAGATTTTTTAATGTCTAAAGATCTTTAACCTCTTGGTGCATTTGGTGTAGACCAGACAACTTAGATAAGAAAACCTCATCTGGAATGAAAACAGAGCCTATTGTTTCACAGCTGGTACTCTGCTGTTTCCCTCTCTTTTCTCCCTCTTGGAAGGTCATGTTACAGTGTTAAGTGCAAATTTCCATTTGGTGTTACTTTAATAAGGGTTTTCAAGCTGTTCTGTTTTCCATATTGTCCTTTGCTCAGTGATTTGGTTGTGCTCTGTAAACAGAATGACTCAGACGTGTTGTATTGAGTATAGGCTTGATGGCAAAGCTGAGAAGTTAAGCCCTTTCTGAAAATACCATTTTCAGGCTCTTGCAGGTTGTTTGATGAGTCAAACACAAGTGGAACTCTGACTTAGAGAATTTCCTCTGCCAGCAGCCTGAGGCCTATGCATCACACCCACCCCTCTTGCAACACACATTAGAGCTAAATATTAATAGCATTAATTATATGTATTAATGAATAATAATGTAATAAGCCCAAGCCTTATGCTGAGCTTTCACACACAAAATTCATCTCATCCTCCCACTTAAAAGGAAACTTGCCTCGACACCTCCAGTAACCTCGTTAATGACATTACTATGTGTGAGTTAATTTTAAAAGATTTTTTAAATGGTCAAATTTTCTGTTGAATTGTTTCAGTCTATGAAGGGCTATGTTGAGCGCCATATCAATTGAATTACATTTTCCCCATCCTGCAGAATCACTGCCAATCTTTGGAGAGTATAAAAATACCACTTACATAAGCTTTTGTCCATTCATAAAATCTGATAACAGGAGTCTTGACTAACATTTAATATACAAATAAAGGGCCGACTTGATATCATTTTTTAACAATTGCTTTTTCATTTTGTTGCCGTAGTTATTTCTAAAAAGAAAGAATTGAATGTCTCTAAAAAGATTTTTTTCAAACAAGAATATTTCTTTTCAAACAAGAATACTTTTTCAAATAGGTATATTTTTGATAGATATTCTTTTTTGTACAGACATCTCTTTTAAAATATTTTGGCAGTTAGTAATTCCCAGGACCACAAATCACTTCCAAAACTACGCCAAATAATTTAGTTCTTACATACCACACTGTCTTAGCCCATCAGGGTTGAATGCCCTCAGCAAATATTATGGCTTTGTTGGACTGGAAAAGAACAAGTTGGAAAACTAACAGGATTGAAAATTGCTGCACACTAGACTGGGAAAATAATATTCCCATTATCATATTCAGGGCATTATAACAGCTGGGTAGACTTTCAGGTTGTAGAAGTTTCTCTTTGCTGATCATAAAAAGATGCAAGATAAATATTTGTAAAGCTTTGTGTGCATCTCCTCAGGTAGTAATTTTTCAGATGAAAAAATGTGACCAAAAAAAAGAAAGTTTGAGTTCACTTTCTACACCGTGACAGAAAAAATAAGTGAACCACACCTTAGAATGAAGTAATGGGCCCCATGTGATATAAATACCTCCATGCAGTCCTTGCAGTGCTCAGGCCTAACCCCTCTTTTCCCAGCTCTGTGCCTTTCTGTGGTCCACATCCACTCCAGACTCACTCCCATTGCTTAAGTATTTATTTCAGTGTTACTTCTTTATTTTTAATTACCCCATTACAGTCCAAATAAAAGGTGGCTTTACCTTAGCATTTTGGTATGGAGGAGCGGCACAGTTTTGAAACAAATTCTGTGATTGCCTACATTTAACCCCTTTTGCTGCATTTCTCATGTGTGGTTTTGGTTCATGTTAAATAGATTCTTCTGAGAGCAGAAGCTCTGATCTGCCTACGTGTCCAGAAGATTTAAAATCCTTAAGGGAGGTCTGAACCAGGGATCTGTCTGCTAGAGAACTTTACATCATGTATAGAGTGGGGATGCTTTGATCCAGGAAAACAGATTAGATTTCATCTGAATTTACAGCAGAACTTCATATGGGGGAGAGGTAGGAGCCTGAGTATCAGGTGCTCTGACCTACTGATCCTCTTCTGTTGTGTTAGAAAAATTTCTTCTGTAGATATAGTAAAAAAGATGTGGGTTTTGAACCGTAGGTTCTCAGTGTTGTGATAAAACTGTCACCATTCTTTTCCTCATTCTCTTTTCTACCTCCAAATGATGGGGCATCGTATTGCATTCTAGAGCTGCACTTGATGGAGGAAAATAAGGTGTGCCACAGAATAAAAAGGGAAATATTGTCGCAGGACAATAGTTTTCCATTCTTCCAGCTCTGCAGGCACAGCACAGATATTAGCTGCCACTGTGAAACAAAATTGAGTGACACACAAAATGCTAACACGCTTTCCTAGTGGGAGTGCTTGTAGTGCTAGCAGGTAATTGTTCCTACTCCTGCTCTGGAAGGTCACTCTGGATTGAAACACAGATGCTCCCATCTTGTCCTTGCTGTAAGTACAGTTAGAGAGAGAAGAAAAGGCAGCCTGCTTTAATGGGAGCCTGCTGCTGCCGAGCCTGAGAAAGGAAATTCAGGATGATATCTTTCTGAGGGTTCTGCTACTATGAAAAGAAGATTAAAGGATAAGTGGCTTATACTGTTACATTGACCCGAGCCTACAAAACAAAATGGCAGAATTTTTTGCTCCTGTAGCAGTTTTGATATGCTGGTTGTCAGTAGTGGGATAGCTTCCATCAGAGAGTTAGAGGAACAGATGGGAAAATATATTTTACTCTGCAGGGAGGAATTCTGTATTCCAGGGCAAGAAGTGTGAGAAACATAAAAATTGGTATTCTAACAAATTGCTCCACGAATTCAGGTAAGTCATACTTTCCAGCATTTTCAAAAAAAAAAAAACCTGCCTGAAATTAGGTCATTGCAGTATTGAAGCTTGCCTAACTATATGAAAGAAATGAAGAATAGCCAGAGCCCTGCACACACATGGAACATTTTTCTGATTGAGAATTTGGCTTGTGGGGAATCCTCACTATTAGGCAGAATTTGCTGCTTTCCGAAAAATAAGTGGTTGAGTGCTGCTGTCCTCTAAGGAAAGCCTTTTGAATCAGCTGTTTGGAAATTCTGTTATTAACATGCAGCACGTTTCCTATGCAGGAGAAACATGAAGAAATACCAATTTCTAATCCAGCTCTGCCACCTAATAATAGTAGGGCTCTACTCAGCCAGAGGGTGGAGGCACACCTAATTGCCCCAAATCACTGCTGATTTACTACATAGGAAAGGGGCATCATGCACAAATTACTTGTAAATGTCGGTGCTCAAAAGCACTTTTGTGATGTGCATCACCTTCTTCTTGCCAGGATACAGGCATGAAATTTCTCTTTCTGCCTGCCTACTTCTACTCTGCTGGAATCCACTTACAAATCCCTTGCAGAGCCAAGGTGGATTCTTTCTGCTAAGCCACAAACAAGGACTCTCGAGGTTTCATTCTTTGAGATCCAAGCATGCTTTTATTCCTTTCCCAAAGAACTGACTGCATATGTTTGCTGTCTTCACTTCTCTCACCAGGAATATAAACATAGATTTAATCCTGCAAAGGCACACAAACTTTATTTTTTCCCCCATTGTCACTGACAAAATACTAAGTGAGTTTGGTGAGACTTGACTTAAGTCTTTGAGCAAAATTGTCTTAGACGGTAAGGACAGCATAGAATTAAATGCTCGTGCACTGTCAAAACACTGACAGCTATGAAAGGCTCCAGCCAGTGACTCGTTGGAGAGCAAGCAATGAGCAAAATTACTTCAATATGCAGGAGATATTTAGATGCTCTGAGGGAATACTAATTCAGAGAGATATTAATAGGGATTACTACTTGTTTAATGATGTGGTCCGAAAGAAATCAACCAGCCCAGACCTGCTGCCTGTGCATGCACTAAGCCACAGTCGCAGTTCAGAAAGGAAGATGTTAGCCATTCATCTTGGTTTCATACTGCCTCCTCCGACCTCTCCTGTCCCTCTTCTTTTCTTCCTCTAATTAACCAACTTTGTGACTTCATCTGCCCCTCCCATTTCCACCTTGTAACTTTCTCTGCCATGCCTAAAAACTTACTGAGTTATTAACCTGCAGGAGTTGCCCCAGGTGCCTCGTTCTCCAGTCTGACAACCTGTCTGATAACCCACTCCCACCTGCCTTCTTTTTACTTGATTCTGAGGTAACTGCCCTCATTAAGGCCTCGGGAAGTTTCTTTATAGACAAATCTCCTGTCCTCTTTGCCACCCTGCACCCTTTTGCTTGGGTGTATCGTTCCTAAGGAAGTTTTCCTCTGCTCTCTTTTCCATTCTTCCTTCGCATTTTCCAGGAGTTTTTGAGGAGTTTCTTCTGGCCCACTTAACCTCCAGTTTGGAAAAGGAAATTGCACTTTGGCATGTCAGCCTGGAAATCCTGCTGACCCCTCATTTAATTTCAGCTGTCTGACATGCTCAGCCCTCTGCTCTTTTGCTTTGCAATGTTTCTTCTGCCACATTTTATGGAAGAGAGTCAAAAGATGGAAGGATAATCTGTGAGTCACTTGTGCTGTGACGGCTTGCAGATTTTCTTCTTTCTCTCCTAATTTTTTTCTACCCTGCCAATCTTTTAGTTTAGTTTCTTCTGTAAAGGGCTGAGAATTCATTTAAAAAGAATATTGAATGCCTCTTATTGCGAAGTATTTTTAAAATATTATCAATACTTACAGAAGAATTGCTTCACTTTCATCTGCAGAGTGTATCTAAAGGATTTTTCTTTTTGTCAGAAAACATAATCTTATCACAGAGATTTTGGAGCCCTATTCATGACAGCTCAGACAGGGAGATTATATACCCTTTGAGCTCTGCTTCTCTGATTAGAAGCTGACTTTTTCCTTATGTGCTTGTGCTTTTTCTGTTCTGCCCCATGCCTCCTTCTCCCCCACGCCCTACCACGTTGTTTAAACTTGGTTTGACCATGGACATACGGTAATCTGATGATTTAGGATACTGAAAAAATATTAGTTATTGGAGATATAGGATATCTTGGTGGTGGTTGAGTGGGGAAGTATAATTTAGTACTGCCCTGGACAATTTGGTTTTGAAATCACTAAGTACTCTGGAAGTCATCTGAAGTTTCTGATTGTGGCATACACTTGCCTTGTCATGTGAGTCTATCAGTGGCTGTCTAGGCAGAGAAGAGAAACTCTCAAAAGAGAAATAAGAGAGAATATTATATTGTCTTATTTAAATATATTTGCTGATAGCATTGTTTTGACTATATCTTTTGGGTTGATTTTTTTTTTATCTGCCCATGAATTAGTTATTGCCATATGTTCTATAAGTAGAATTTGTGTCATTGTTCAACACTCATCATTGGACTATGAGACTTAACAACATTTTCAGTTTATCCTCTTTGACATTTTTAGGATAAATATGTTTTTGCAGTGGCTTGGTTTATTATGCACTCAAAGCTGCTGTCAGAGCTACCCAGGCAGCTCATCCCTGGTTTGTGACGTCTCAATAATTGAAAACTGTAATTTAAAATAGGGATAAAGTCACTAAATTAACATAGTTAGTAAAATAAAGTGGATTGTTTGCAGATAATCTCCGAATTTTATATGTAAAGGATCCTCTTTTTAAACAGGTTAGAAAATAGGAAATATCTTAAAATATGATTTTAGATTTAAAAATTGTTAGATGACTGATCAACTGACATTTTGTCATTCTTCCAGAGAATACTGCAGCTTTCACAGCTCTTAGAGCATAAATCTGAAAGGCTACACAAGGCTTCAAGATTTCTCTAAGAAAGAAAGCCATGAATAATAAAGGGCAGCCCCCTATTTTGATTTATTTCTGAAATGTAATATATTTAATGAAATTCCACAATACCTATTGCAATTGGAGTGACTTACTTCTTCATTTGATTTTTTTTTATAGACTAGGAGTGTTAGTCACTATAATAAAAATGAAATGTGTAATTTCTAACTAAAGAAACTTAGCATGTTTATGTTGCTAGCAACATGTGTTTGCGTGGAAAAACTTGTCAAAAGCTGACCCCATACTGGGAAAATTGCTACTCTCCAAACAGAATCCTAAACAACTTAATACAAATACTTTACTCCATTTATTTGTGAGGTCATCTTGCACATTCTGAGACAGTATTTCATTGCATACTGGCAATGTGAATGGCTTGTGCCTCCAAAATGTTTTGTTTCCCAAGGAATCTTCTCATCCCTACACCATGCCACAGTTGCCTCATTTAATGTTTTCTCAAATGAACACATCAAGTTGAGCCTTTCTTTTTTGGGTTTCTTTGTTGAATTGTAAAAATCTCTTCCAGCCTTCCAGCACTGAGTGAAATCCTGGCTTTGATTGAAATTGGTGGCAGATATACAGAGTTCAACACAGTCATGGCTTCCTCACCTGAATGTATTAATTTTATATTCATTAACAATTCTAAAACGAATCATGATCTCTTATGTCTCAAAGGTGTGATGGCTCAATTTATCATCTTTAAATATCTGAACAGTTTTGGATGAAGTAGATGTGAAGTGTTATTCTTAATACTTAAGTGCATATCAAAAATATGTCCCAATTTCTTTTGCATTTGCCTAAAGGAGTGTAATAATAAAGTCTTACAGCCATGGTGAACCTTCACTTATCCCATCTTCCCAAGGCACCCACCTGGAGAATCTGGCTGCTGATGTCTCCTTACTGGGTGCAAAACTGGCTGTATGGCTTGCCCAATTCTATTTTCTTTCATTTCTGTATTCCCTTGTTTTCATATTTTGTGAAGTGATCCTTTATAAAGAAACTTTATTCTGTGGTGTGTCATGAAGTGCCTTGACTACTGAATCTGAATCCAGGTGAGAACTTAATGTGCTGTTAATATAATTAGCAACAGCACATTTTACCAAATGTTTGTTTAGTTCTATACTAGCATTTAACACTTGCTACATCATTGATGTGGTATTTCTATGAAATTAGCTAAAAAATATTACAGATATTTTTAGAAATGGGAAACATTCTGGTTATAAAATAATGCTCCACTGGCCTGGTGGTCTACAGCTGGACATGGAGCTAAGCAGGCTTACCACACTGGGGTTGCAGTGGCTCCAGGGTTTATCCCCTTTCTTGTTAGAACATTAAGGCTGGCTGTAGATCTCACACTTTAATTGTTTTTGAACAGAGCTGTTTACATGAAGCCCCAAAATGGAATTGTTTTCATTCATGTGCTTCTCCTTTGTTGCATATTAAGATTTAATTAGCAAAAAAGATCCTATTACTTCAACACTAAAAGTGAGACTAGCTAAGGGACCTCCTAAATATAAAATTAAATGCACAGTCAACCTTTAAGCTGATCATAATGCTGTTACCTAAATATTGTTCTAACTCCTATCGTAAACTCTGATTTGATTGATTTTGAAATGTTTTTACCCAGAGCGTCTTGGCACGACTTGTTTTTGTGAGTAAGCTGAAGTCAAAATATCTGAACTAAAGAGACAACTGCTCCCAACAATCTTTATTTGGGGTTTTCTTTGGTTCAAGTGTCCTTTCTTCAGAATGGGAACTGAGCTGGAATCCAAGTTGAACTTAAACCAAGAAAAACAATTCTCTAAGCATACTTTAATCAGCCATAAATATTCTCATGGCTCTGAGGACTGTCTTTCAGAGGAATCTGTTTCTGAAGGAATAGAAGGCTTTTCCCCTGTGGTACTAGAAACTGTGGGTGCAGAACTAAAAGGTAGATGTAGCACAGATATACACAGGAAAATACATTATTTTGTTAACTTTTTGTTTTGGGGAGAGAGGCATGAAGACAAAGTTAGATGGAAGTTTTCCCAGTGGGATACATAAGGAAGGGCAAATGAAAGGGCTCTTGGTATCTGCAGCTTTAAAGATGTCTTGACTATTTATTACAGCTATTGCCACAACAGTGAAAAGGGCTTTTGGTAACGTTGACTCTTGACTATTTTTTCCACTTAGTTTTGGTTGCTAAGTCCTGTTTCTGTACATGACATCTTTCTGGTTGGTTTTGTATTATGATGTCTCAGCAGCAATATTTCATCATGGACATTTATTATGGTACTCATCTATTAATATAGCAATGGGCATCTCACACATCCCTGTTTTAAATTTGGTTCTCAAAGCATGCTTTGAGAACACACACTAAGGTTGCTGGGATGTTATAAGGCATATATCTGAACTTTTCTGACAGCAAACAAAATATATTTGATCCAGCTTACAGTAAAATCTGAGATATCTAACTAAAATTTTAATTATGCTTGCTCTTGCAGCTTCCAATTCAGAAACTCTCTTTGTTAGAGAGAATCACACAAGTGATTTGTTTTTATGGTTTAGGAACAGGATATCTCTTGAGAGGATTAGGTTTTGCAACAGTTTCAAGCAGTCTGCAAATGAAAGAGGATTTCTTTGGTCTGTGTTATTATTTATTGCAACATTTTCTAGAAACATTACTTGAAATAAAACCCATCTTTTGGAAAACTTAAATTTTCCTTCAAAAAAGTGTTACCAGTGTTTTGTTTTCTTTGGAAGAGAAAGAAAAATATTTAATTTTGAGTCTGGTTAATCTGAAACTAAATTTTTCATTGTGTTGAACCATACAGGAACATCTTCCTTTTGCTGTTGATTTCCTGAGCTGATTTAATGCCTCACAAGAGAAATAGTTGAAGTATCTGCTGCCTCTCTGCTCTGTAGGGATTAGCCTTGGTCTACAACACACTCACAGCCTGTTCTCTGGTTGTACACTGTGCATCCATCATGGGAGATCTGATCCCTGGAATGTGACATGAAATACCACAAACACATCTAAGAAGCAATATCTCAGGTTGCAAGAGTTCCCACTAATATCATATTAAACTTTAAGAGTTTTCTTTTCAATGGATAGTGGCAAACATAAATAGTGCAACAATTCTGAACATTTTTTAACATCTTCAAACAATTGCTGGAAATATTTAATTATTAAAGCCATAACCTTCAGTATGTTTTAGGTACAACTGTGCTGGAGAGGTAGTTCTTGTCATTCTGAGTGGACAGGTATGGGAAAAAAATGCAAGAGGAATTGCATTTACTAGTATGAAATCTTGCAACATGGAATAGAATACTTATTGGAAGACTGTAAATATAATTCAAATTCCTTTGACCACCATGCCTTGGCAGGTAGTCTGCAATTTCTGAAGCACACAATTGCTGTCAGTGTATTGATTTTTCTGTTGGTTCATTGACTAGATACTCGTGGGACTTTTCTCTTTCCTCAGATATTTGCCAATAATATTTTCGTAGTGTATTAATTAGGTTCTCCCACTTGTTTGAGTCTTTACCTCTGTTGCTGGGACAGACCTAAAGCTTTTCCACTAAGCAACAAAAAGGAAATTGATGGAAAGTCCTCATTTGCTCTCTACAGCTCCCTGGAAGGAGGTTGTAGCCAGGTGGGGGTCAGGCTCTTATCCCAGGCAACAGCACCAGGACAGGAGGACAGAGCCTCAAGCTGTGCCAGGCTGGACATCAGGAGGAATAACTTCATGGAAAAGGCTTGTTAAGTCTTGGAATGGACTTCCCAGGGAGGCAGTGTAGCCACCATCCCTGGAGGTGTTCAAGGAACAGCTGGATGTGGCACTCAGTGCCAAGGTCTTGTTGACAAAGTGGTACTTGAAGATTGGACTCGATCTCCAAGGTCTTTTCCAACATAAATGATTCTGTAATTCCCTGAGAATACATTCTCCTCTGCATTTTAAAGGCTGTTTATTAGTTCTGGCCCAAAATGGGGAATGCTGACCCAACACTGGAAATGCATTCAAGATTTGCTTGGGGTTGAACCCACTTGATATTCAAGGGGGGAATGTTGAGCCTGCCATGATGCATTTTCCTGCTGTGTGCATCCATAGCTGGGGAAAGCTCACTGTCCCTGACTCAAGTAAAGTTCATGTCTCAATTAAGTCCATATTTTCTGCCTGCTGTTGTCATGCTGCAGCACCACTGTGCTACTCATAAAAGATGTCCTGTGGTCCCTTTCAAACAGGCCAGGCTCACCTGCTGCAGGGACAGATGGGATTAGTCAGCAGCCTTATTTGGGCACAAGGGGACAGATTTGAGGAGAATATGTGACAGCTGCCAGCTGATCCCAACACTAGCCAGCCCAGGTCCACACATGCATAACCTTCATGTTTAAACACCAAAGGCTGCAAGTAGGATGGCTACCTCCCTAAAGCAGATGCACCATTTAAAATTACTTTTGCACACTACAGTATTCCTGAGTTCTATATTTGTATATGTAGTTATGCATTTGTCAAATTTCCATATCTTTCTTTGGTCTTGTATGCATTTCACTACTGCTTTAAATTTGTGCTGTGTTAGCTGTCGTGCTTCCTGCCAGCACAAAGTATGTCCTGTGCACTTGTTTTAACACAGCTCTAGTGCCATGTGATTCTTTGCATAGAATTCTAATTTTCCAGTTATCTTGTGTGAGCTCTTCTTGAACACTTTCCACTATCATGGTGACCTGATTCCACCCTCAGTGAACTAGATTTCTTTGTAAAACTAGAATTTGGGGCCCAGGACTGTATTCTTTTCCAAACAGGTTATTTGGAAAGGAATAACTTTTTCTGCCTCCATAAAAACTTAAGAAAAGCAGAACAAACAAAGAACCTCTTCAATCCACAGACAAGAAATTCTTTAGTGCTTGTATATGTTATGCAAAGATCAGATTCCATTTAGATATTTGGAATGAGAACATCATCTTTCAAAATAGTTTAGAAACAATGTCTACTTTGGTATCACAGCTCTCCAAATGTTCAGATTGAGCAGGAACACCTGAGAGTGGATGCTTTTACTTTGACCAAAAGAAGTTGAATTATTAGCCCTCCTCCTGAGAGGGACAATTGACAGGTCTGTTCAACCAAGCAAAGCAGGCAGAAAGAGGGAGATTTTTCAAGTTTCCTAAAAGATCTGGAGTCCCAGAATGGGTGGCTTTGAAAAACCCATCTTAAAAGTTGTCAAAATAAAAAAGAAGAAGGGAAAGGAAAAATAATTGTGAGAGCATCTCAGTAATCTAGTTCTTCAGGCTTCACCTTTATATTCCTGACATTCTTAACATGTTTTCTGTCAGACCAGCTCTGCAGCAGGACAGTTGGCCCTGGAGGTGAAGGAGAATCCCTCAGTGGAGCCTCTTGTGGCTCAGCCTCTCCCCCTCCTGTTTCCTAGCTGGGACCTGAGCTGTTGCATTGCAGAGGCTCCCTCACTGTTCCATTATTAATTTGTGTGCAGAGTTCTAATTACAATTTATCCAAATGTTTTTCCATTTTCCATCTATCATGTTCTGAGTCTATAAAAGAGTGGGTGAGAAGACTTGTCAGTAAGTCACACCTCTTCCATTTTTTAAGCTGTATTTTTAGTTGACTGACTCAGATGGACTTTTGCTGTAAGAATATCAAAAAAGCCTTACCCAGCATGTGTGTCTCCTTCCATGATCAGACATTTGGAATTTGGGATTTGAGTTCACGAAGGGATGTATTTGTATCCTCAATTTACTGATTTATTTCAGCTTAGACATTATTTCAGTCTCCTGAAGGCTGAGGGTAGATTCTTGAGGGTATGAATGTGACTTACTAAATTCTTAGCGGTTGTTTCTTCCTGTGCTTCCAGTAGTGAGCATCTGCATTTTGTTGCCTGATTGCTGTTGATCCATAACCTGAAATTTAGTTCTAATTATATTGCATGTACTGATGAGTCTGTGGCCTCTGCAATGGCAGTGAACTTTTTTATCTAGGAAGGTAAAAGAACTTGGAGTTGCAATAGGATATGGATCAGATCCATTGCTGCTTGTTTGTTTTCTCTCATGATTCCTCCATATCTAGCACTTTAAACACTTCTACTTGCTTCTCGTTTTTTCATTAGTATTGTGTTCTTAATAATGATATGTTATGGAAAAACATCTGTAAATTGTTTTTTTCTTACCTATTTCTTCCCTGCTTGCATATACCCACAGTCACTGTGCATTTCTACACCCACCTGCATACAGCAATTGCACCTGCATAAGCACACACAATTCTTTTTGTGGAAGATGGAGCTGCCAGAAATTCTTCCTTATCCTTTTTATGTCAGTCATTCCACAGAACAGTGCACCATCTTTTCCCAAGATGTATTCTAAAAAGCTGCTTCAAGTTCAAAGCTCAGCCTTGAACACCCTGGAGCTGCAAAAACTCTGTTTCTGATCTGAAAATTTGCAGTTTTATGTGGTCATCAACAAAGAGGCTCAGGGTGAGTCTGTGGTGTGAGGAATTGCTGCTTCCTAAAGTGTATGTCAGTTTTAATTTCAGTCACTTCCATTATGGTCAGAGTGCTTAAAATGTAAACATCCCCAACAGGAAGCAATTCATTCCTCATTGATTTTTCCTGGCAGCTTGCTTCCTCCCTCCAGTGGAGTGGAGTAGTGCACCTTTGGGCTTTCCTGCCACACAGCTGACTATTTCAAACCAGCATTGACTTTACTGAGGCTTTATGGAGCCTCTCCACCGTGGGGAGTTAAGGCCTGAGTGTTTCATGTCTCCTCAGTGGTTGTCACAAAGAGGAACAAAACACTTCTTGAGAGATTGCAGGGACAGCCCTGACCCAGCTGTCCCAGAGAAGGCAACAGGAGCTGTGCAATATCACTGCACCAGCTTTGTTCCTTTGATCTAATCTTTTCAAGGCCTCTTATGGGAGCCAGTGAAATTCCCCCTTTCCTCTTGTTCTGTCTGTGCTGTCAAAGCTGCAGTGAATTTCTGCCCAGCTCTGTACTCTCTCCTCTATGCTTTTTCTTGCATTCACATGTGCTAAGAAATGCCTGTTACTAAAGCCTTTGAGGTTATCTTTGTTTCTTCAGGCACATCACCAGCTTTGATGTCCAGGAAAATATGAAAGTACAAGTCCACTTGCTGCCTTCTGTGGCACAGTATGGAAAGTAGCAAAAGAACTGAAAACCAGGGTGAAGAAACCTGTTTTCAGTTCTCTGCTTCTAGGAACCACAGAAGATCACTGGAGTGACCTTGAGAAAGGTGTTACCTGCAGAACCTGACTCATTGCTGAGCTAAATAGGGCACAGGTGTTGATCTGGCCAGCACAGGTTGCTCTCCTTAGAGCAAATCACCTGTAAGAGGGTGCACCTGTGCAGGACAGGGAACCCAGAGAGTTGTGGTGAGGATCAGAGGGCTGCCCAGGTGTGCTTCATTACCCCCCATTAGGGCTGTGAAGGAGCCCCTCCCTGCTGGGGCAGGGCGGGACATAAAGAGGGGCTCCCTTGAGGAGGAAGGGTCTCCTTAAGGCTGAGCTTGTTTCCCTTTAGACTGGTACCTGCTGAGCAAAAACTCCTGACCCCTCTGCACAAGCAGCTATGTGAGTACAACACCTGACTAGCCCGTGTTTGTTTTATTGAGATTGCTGATGCCTGTTGGCTGTTGTTCTAACATATATGTGTTTCCAGGGCATGTGTGGTTTATAGAGAGCCCATGGTTTTTTTTCTGTGTAGTGTTCCTTTGCACAGGCTGCACAGTGAGTGCTGAGAGCACAGCTGCTTGTGCATGCAGTGAATAGTTGGGGGAGAGGGCACTGCACATGCTGCTGAACACACAGCTTGGTTTGCTGCTATCTAGTGGCTCTTGTAGCCTGTGTTGAGTAATATTTAGTGTGCTTGGTTGGGAGAGCTGTGGCTGTCAAAAGGTAGCTCTAATAGGTGCATCTGACCTGAAAATTGTGCTATACTACATAAACTGCAGGGCAGTGTATGTAGTATAGCCAATTTTAATTAAATTCTGCTCAAAAGCTATGTAGTTTGTTAAAATGACAGGATGCCAAATTGTCAACTTGCCAGTCAAGCTAAAAGGGTTTCCATCCAACAGAGTGGACTAGTTTGAAAAATATGATTTATTAAAATTCAGCACCTTTGAATAATTATGTACTAAATGTGTCTGCCCTGTAGAGCAACACCACAATGGATGGAGTTGTGCCTGGCAGACAGAAGCTTCCTGGGCAATAAAGAGGCTGTGAGATGAGTACAGTTTGTTCATTAGGTGTGCAGAGGGCAAGCAGGGGATACACAGTGGCTTGGCTGCAGGACCATCATTATGTGGGTCTCTGCTGGTATAAAAAAGTCTTTTCAACCTGTAGGTTCTGTGATTTGCCATAGAAAACAGGGGTTTTAAGCCA
Source organism: Geospiza fortis (assembly GCF_000277835.1). Taxonomy (NCBI): domain Eukaryota; kingdom Metazoa; phylum Chordata; class Aves; order Passeriformes; family Thraupidae; genus Geospiza; species Geospiza fortis. Next base: position 97,020 of record NW_005054384.1, read on the forward strand.
TTTGAGATCACAGCTACCTGATGTTTCTTGTTAAGTCACTGATATGGCTAAATCTGTGTACATCTAAGGCAATGAGATGCAGGTGTCTCTAGTTGTAGATGCAGCTTAATTGTGGTCTGAAACTGCAAGTTGAGTCCATTACCAAGTATTTCAAGTTTGCTAATTGAGCTCTAAGCAAAATGCTATTAAAACTGTTTTACAAAGAAGGCATTCAACACCATGTCTGAGTTAAATTAACCTATTAATAACAGTGAAAATCTTTCTGTCTTGCTTTGCCAAAATCAGGGTCATTCATAGGTTCCATGTTAAAAGTGGTATTCAGAACTCTAAACTTTTTGATGTATTTTATCCTTATCTGATGAAGAATAATATTGATAATCTCAAGAGGAAGGGGCTCTGGATACCAATAACTCTGAAATAAAAGAGGAAAATGTCCTGCTGTATTTTCATAACAACTTTTGCTGACAGTGTTTTGTGTAAAGAATATTCTCAGATTTGGATTATTCAACTGTTCTTCTGACTGAAAGGAAAGCAAACTAGCAGAGGTGAACAGGAAGGCTTTGCTGTAGCAGATAGATGCTTTTGATGTCCTTGATTTCTGACTGGCACCATAAATGCTGGACCTTTTTTCTTCAACAGTACAAACACCAGCCTGTTTTCAGGGCTTTGGTCTGGAAATGCTGCTCAAACAGCTTCAGGCTATGAAGAACATCTTAAAGGTGTCAGCCCACTTGGCATAAGAAAGGTAGAACCATCACAGTTCTGCAAATAATGAAATTTGGAGCAAATCAGAAACAATATATGTTGAATTTGACTTGGTATTTTTTGGATCCATTGATTTCCTACTTGTGACAAGTAGGAGTGGGTTATATTTTTCCATTAAAAAAAAAAAATCTGCTGGTATCTTTAAAAATACCCCAAACCTGGTAATGCTTAAGGTAATGAAGCTGTTTCAATTTGCTAACTGCAGCATTTTCACCACCATACACATTGATTGCATAATATTGTTGGGTCTTACTCCTTGTGTTTGCATGCTGATTTGGATTCTTATATAAGCTATGATCCTTGCATGACCTATTCATGGCTATGAGGCAGTTCCTTTGCTTTCCAAGGTGTTGGAGACTTGTTACCATCTCCCAGAAGGCCCCAGAAGTGAACATTTAGGTGCTTAACAACTGGGGAGTGCAGCAGAGGTCATCAGGTGTTTTTCTAGAACAGTGCAGACGCATCAGAGTGTGCTGCAATCTTGAAGAAATTATAAACACAAAATAATGTTCAGGATATTGGGGCTATGGAGAGGCTAAATATTGCAGGGCTTTTGTTTTCTTTGAAGATAATGGGCAAATAAAAGGAAAACATGGTTCAATTATCATTTGTGGACCTTGCCAGGGAGGTGCACTTGCATTTTTCTTGCCTTTAATTACGTATTTCTGGCACACTTCTTGTGCAGCTCTGTGGTGAGGCAGATCAGGGTGAAGGATAAACCTGCAGGAGGGCCATGGCTGGTTTGCAGTGGAGCTGAGGTGGATGGGAATTGTCCAGGGATGAGGAGCTGAGTGAGCAGACTGCCCCTTTGTATCCCAGCATGTGCTTAAAAATTGGCATTGAGCCTCAAGAACGTAGCTGGAAAACTACAGCATTCAACATATTTATGGTCATGAGTTGTGCTTCTTTGCAAGGTTTGGGATGTCAACCTCTCCGGCTCTGGGAAATGCATTCCTCTCTTCTAAATCACTCTTTTGGCTGGATAGGATCAGCTTCACGTGTTGTCTTTCAGTGTTGCTGCAAATATTCCCTTCTCCCTGAACTGAGGTGAGGCAGGCTTCAGCAATGGGTGAAATAGAGATTTTTCTTTTTCAATTTTTTTTTCTTTATCTCTCCTCTACTTCTTATGCCAATGATTCAAAGGTATTCAGGAGCAGTTAAATCTAAAGCAGTGTAGGAAGCCAGAGTGCTCTTAAAAGATGCAAGAAACCTTAGCAATCCAATTTTTGTTTGTTTGCCCAACAGAAAAATGGTGGTTTCCCTGCCACTTAGCAAAAATTCAACAGAAGAGTGCTGCACTGAGGTCTTCTAAAAGCAAAGGAGTCTTAAGTAATAAAAATATGCCCAAGGGCATTTACTATTACCGTAAGAAATATTATCATTAATAACCAGCACTATAAATGACATTTGGGAAATGGCTTATCAAAGTACTTTATGCAATGTGCATTGTGCCTGCTTTTGTGTTAGTGCCATTTGTTACTTCATAGACAAGAAAATTCAGGAATTTCCCCCATTTCATGATGAAAGAGCTGAGAAATGGCAATTTAATGTATCAATTTAGTATCTGAAGGCTATAGTTTGGTCATGCAGACCAAGAAGTTCAGTGACTTCTGTGAAGTTGTACTTAGTGTCCAACTAATGTTGAAAACATTATAAAAATGGGCAAAAATACATATTTTGGGACCTGAAAAATTTTTAAAATTTAAAATATTGCATTGTATGTATTGAAGACTTAATTTTTTTTAGATGAAATGCTTTTTTTGAAATTTAATGACAAGCTGAAACATTCTGAATGCAATTATTTTGACATTATTTTTAAAAAATTCTTTCTGTCATCTAGGTTTGGGGTGGGTTGTTGTTTTAATCCAATTATTCACGGAGTATTTTGCCACAAACTGGCTCTACCTTGATCTTCTATCATGTCTTTCTCATTTCATAGAAACCAGAGTTAGTTTTCCCACTTGTGGTACAGAGCTCACACAAAAATGCACCTTAGTCCTGGCCTTGTAGCTGAATGAATGTGAACCTTTCATCTCTTGAAGGGAAGATGAACATAATGAGATGACACCTAAAAATAGGTGATTTGGACCTTGTTTTCATGTTTCATGCATTCCTCAAGAATCCAGTTCCTGTGTTCAATAATGTGTTACCATTGGATGATTAGAAAAAATCTGGTGCCTTGGAAGAGAGAATGATATCACTCTGAAATTTGGTAGGGGTATTAAATCCCCTTTCACTTTAAGGAATGATGCACATAAGACATAGAGCAGAAATTTGAAAGTAGAATAGCTGGTCACTGGTATCATGCAGCCATACACAAACTGGTGTTATCAGATGCAGTTTTGATGAAAACATTGGAGAATTTTGGAATTAAAGAAATGCTATCGTTTCAGAGGAAAGCGACAATCCTATGATAGTAAATATAACTGTAATTTGGAAGTCTGCTGTTCCAGAATATTGGGTTTGGTTCTTCTAAGTGGGTTTTAGAGTGTTTTTCTGTCTTTTTTTCTTTTTTTAGAAATACTGATGTCAGCTGTTTAGATGACTGGAGAACTTGTTAGCACCACCTATTGGATGAGAAATTTTCCTTAAATCTAAATAGCTCCTGTTAATTTCTGTACAAAAAAATAAAAGCACAGTGTATCCATTTGAAGCTGAAATATCTCCAAGCAGTCAGCTTTCAAAAGGGCATTTTGTTTTGCCAGTGTTTCAATAAATACAGTAATTTAATAATTAGTTGCGGGGATGGAGAAATTTCAGTGTTTTGTTGCTGCAGCATGAGGGCTTTTGTATGCTGGGAGTGTACCTAAAGCTGCTGGTTGTTTAGAGGCTGAGCACACTAATACTACAGCTGTCACTCTGGGGACAGGAGGAAGTGCTGGGAGCTCCAGGCATCCATTATTTTTTATCAAAAATTGCTTTTTGTTCAACCATTTCTACTCATCTTCTCAATAAATAAAAGGTGTTCAAGGAGGGCTGGAACAAACAAGACCACCCTCCTGCCTGAGCTATTTTCTTTGACAAACCCTTACACTGAGCTAAAGCTTCAGCTCTGCAGTAACTATATTTAAAATAGAGCTATGCTTTGCACTGCTTTTTAAAAATAGATTATTTATCCTTCCATATACACGAACACAACTGACTCGACAGGCAGAGAGAATAGTTACTTAATTCCACTCCTACTCTCTTGTTTCTTCCCTATTAACATTATCTCCTTGGTAACACATCCCATGAATTGTGTCTATGATATGCCAGCTACTGCAGTGTTAGTGTCTTGCTACTTAAATCTATTTGGATTTTCTCTCTGAGGTCCCACCCTAAATGCTGGAATTTTTAAAATTGTCTTTCCTGAGTGTGTTCAGGGGTAGTTTTTGTGTCCATTGACCCCAGGTGTAACATGACCCCTTCCACTGAAATGAATGACAGGAGCTTTATTGAGCCTGGATTTCTCAGGTTTCCTTTTTTACGATCCTGTTGATCCTATTGCAATAGCTACAACTGCTCAGATGTATATCTTTAGTACAGTAAGTAATATCTCACCCAAATATATGTTTGTGTATAAACCTAAAAGGACAGACTGTCATCTCTTTTCCCCTGCATTGCTTTTGCACAAGAGCCTGCAGCCTTTTGTTTTAAATATTTGATAATGTGTAATCAGAATCCATCTGAGCCTAAAGCATTACCACTTTTAGTATCAATTATATTCTCCTTTGAAGGGGCCTGATCAGACATGTTTATATATAATTTTTTGAGAATTAGACAGTGTGCTTTATTTCTTAAATGTGTACATTCTGCATAGGGCTCCTCACAGCTGCTTAAAAACTGCTTAACTATTTGTGATGGCATAATATTGATCTCTGCCAATCTCTATGTTGACTTTGACACAAGGCTACTTGAAGTTACTGGTTTCAGTGTCAAAGAGAATTCTTTAACTTCTGTGGCTGAATAAAATTAATTTGCATCCTGGAGATCTTTCTCTTTCACCTATTAAAATGTTATTAAATGGCTTCCCAAAGCAATACAGGGACCTAGAAGTTCCAGCCAGGTCATTAAAATTCTCCATTGGGAACGAGCTCCCTTTTCTGTGAAAAATTCCAGCTTCATTGATTCAGAATTTTCTAGCAATAAGGAACACTATGTTGGCTGGTTAAAAATTGACTCAACTCTGCTAAAAATCGGTGTCTTCCTTCCTTTTATAGTCATGAACAAGGGCTGAGAAGTGAAAACACTTTAGTGTGGGCTCTGTGAAGCAGGAGCTCACCTCCTTGGGTGTGCCCTGTCCAGGCCTGCAAAGCAGAGGTCTCTGGAGCAGTTTTGGATACCTCTATAAAATACAGTCCAAATACAGAAAAACAGTCCAAACGAGCTCCCAAAATCACTGGTTGCTGGCAGCAGCCCTGTCTTTATGTTTTACAATAGCAAAATGATCTAATAAAGGAAGTCATCTGTATAAAATACATAAATATGAATAGTCACCAAGTGAAACTTTATCCAGGACAGATTCCTGAAATGCCAAGTGCCCGAAATCCACAGAGTGAGCTGGAGGCACCGCAGAGGGCAACTGCTGTAATTTAATGCGGAGATAATCCCGGTGAAATAAGGGGGTAATGGCCGTGTTAGGGGAAAGGGCTTGGCGTGAGTAACCTGCTAATAGCACTTGTATGTCTCAGGTGCTAAAAGCAGCTTAAACACCCGCAGCTGAGCGTGTGTGTGCCCGTTCCTGTGAGCACATCCATGAATGTGTGTCCTGGTGGCACAAGCACAAATGAAGAGTCAAACACCTTCTTTGGCATCAAGAGGGCTAGATCATGTTGAGCTGCTCCTTTTCTCTTACATGATTTATTCATTGGTGAAAAAACAGACACTTGTCTGTGTTTGAAGCATCCAGAAAGTAGAAATAGTTTCTTGGCAAATAGGTGAAGAAATCACTCCAGCGTTAAAAGGCTGGGAGTAGTGCTGTTGGAAGTAAGGATGTACTTAAAAATATGATTTTTAAGGCTTATGCATTTATTTGCTTAGTCATTGTCAACACTTTCCATGCCAGGTGGGGTTAAGGTCCCTTATTACAGTAACTTGTACACCTGTGAACACTTTTTGTGAAGTAATCCTTATTTGCTTAGTAAAAGAGGGGTTTACTTTTGAGTTAGTAGAGATATCCTCAAGATACGAGTGCTTTGGTTTGTGAGTCTGAGATTCAACTTTGTTTTGAGACTACCAAGGTGGTATCTGTGCTTGGGAACCAGAGAAAGTGGGAAGAGAAGGATGGACAGAGAGGAGAAACAACTTTTTATCTTTTTTTATAATTGGCTTAAAGAAGATTAATAAACCATCCTGGGCACAGGTATTTAAGAAACCCATGAACCTAGACCCCTAAATAGCTAGGGAGGCCAATATTTTTGCCGGGAAGAGGGATGTCAGATTCTTTTGTTGTCTGAGTGTTTTTGAGATGTATAAACCAGCCTCATGCAACTTGGCCATTCTGAACTTCGAGGAAGAAGTAGGGTGCCCAAAAATGTGTCAGTGCTTCTCAGGAATACTTGTGAATGACCCTGTGATCTCATAAGCAGGAAAGAAAGTGGAATGGAAGGGGAAAAATGTTGAAAATTCAACACAAGTTGGATTTTATCTGCAAGTTTTCTGAACTTGCTTATTTGCTGTTGGTTGAGGTGTCTAAATTCCTAATGGCAATTACTCACAATGAGGAGGAAGGGGAGAAGGGGAAATTACCCCCCACCCCCGGTGCTCTCAGCACTGGGAGCTGCACTATTGACAAGGAGCGTTTACCAGCTGTGTTTAAAGGCTGTTCCTTCACCAGCCGGCTTGGCTGTGCTCTAAATGAGATACAGTAATCGTTCACACCAGCTCGACCTGACAAACACAAAGCCTTTGACGGAAACGCTGTCCTAGCGTTGCGCATTGGCGGCAGGGTTTCCTTATGACGCCATCCCCTATTTGGAGAGCAGGAGGGCTGCCCAGACCAGCTCGGGCTCCAGGCTGAGCTGCCTCTCCCTGCCAGGGCAGGAAGGTGGGAGCAGAGCAAGCCCCCAGGAGCTGGGGTTTGGCTGAAGGGAGCACTGATGTAATGTGCTACTTCAGTCCACCTTCTGGGAATGAGGGGAAGCTGACCCCACAGCTCTGTAGGAGCCCTTTGCATGTTTTCTCCTTTATTTTCTTCCTAAGTATAAATTACCCTCAAATTGCAAGAGACCCTTTTGATAGAAGATACAATTTTGACTTTTATGATTAGCTGCTAGGGAAGCTACAAATGTGGCTCTTTAACTTCATGTGTGCGAAAGGTTTGCTGAGATGTGATATTTTCAAAAGTTCCCAGACTGTTCAGTGCTAGGCTTAATTTAAATCTCAGCACAACCATTCCAGCTGAGCTGTTGGGTGTTATCACCAGGACCACAAGTTTGACCTGTTACAATTTTGTCAGTGTTCAGTGGGAAATGTCCTGGGGACTTGAGCGTCAAAAACATTATATCCATAGCTGCAGGATTTAACCTGTGAGCACATCTAAATTTGGCAAGCTCTGTGTGTGTGTTATCCATGTGCATTTTGCATATGTTTTTATTTTAGTCTGGAGCTGCTTGGACAAGTGGAAAAAGCAGAAGCCTGAGAGAGCTTATAGGGGTGCCACAAGATTATAGTTTGCTTGAGTGGCAAGTGAAAGGGCTCATCCAGGTGTCAAGGAGGATTTGAAGAGCATTAAGAGGAATGAGGAAATTGGGTCAGACAATCCGCAGCCCAAGCAACAAGGACAAGGCATTTCTCTGCCTTCCAGCTTCAGGAACTATTCTGAAAGCAGTGCTTTTAGAAAAAGGGTTTTAATCTGGGCAATATAGTTATTGTTTTTCCTCAGGAGTCCCACCAACGTGAATACACAAACCTGTTTCCCTGACAGAAATTGCAAGAAAATGTTTGACAAAGGCTGACAATGGAAGCTTCAGAGGAACCTGCTGACAAAACTACTTAAGGGACAATTTGGGTCAAGTACAAAATTGCGCTTGAAAAAGGTCCATAAGAGAAGAAATAGTGCAAGTTAACATAAGCCAGAATATGTACAGTTTTCTTTTTTGGTTTTAAGAAATTCCTAGCCACATACAGTAAAGCATTCCTTATTCCTGTGGTGCACAATTCTCTGCTTGAGGGAATTCCCCTGTTACATGGCTGTGGCTGAACAGAATAAATTGCCCAAGGTGACATCCTTAATGGGGTAAAAGAATTGCTTTTTATAAATATTTTTAATACAAGCAGAAATTGCCCTTTGGTTTACAAATTGTCCCCAGATTACCATCAGCATATGTAAAATAAATGTCCAAAACATTCAGAAATTGTAATGAATACTTAGGGTATGCTGTGAAGGGCAGCGCAGGCTGGCAATCAGACCTCTTCAGCAGAATAAGAAAATGTTTAAGAACTTGGTACCAAATTTTTCACTAGGGATAGCAAAATAAAATATTACACTGCTGACCTCTCAGTGCATTGACTGCAGATGTGTCAGTGACAGGTTTCTCAGGTGCAAGTTAATATTGAATTAATGTCTCTTTGGAGCTCCTGAGTTGCTGGAGGCTTTACAGAACATAGGATCAATTTCTGGCTGTCAGCAATACCTCTGAGCAGTTCACAAGGATAGGAATCCTGTACACACATGCATATATCTGCCAATCACATTCTAATTCAGGAAAGCGATTTTTCCCTGCTTCATTTTGTGGCAAGTTACAGCTCTATTCAGTTCTAGTCCTAAAATGCTCTGCAGCACTTCTTCCTGGTGTTGGTTTTTGGTTCAGCACCTCTGCTCTGAGTCCATGCTCTTACTGGGAAGGTTCCCATGTGTGGAACCCTGCAGTTCCCCTCTGTCCAGGCTATGCACAATACAGCTGGTTTTGCTCTGTTTCCCAAATTTGCAACCTTTCTAATGACACTGCTCATAATTAATAAATAAAAGTCTTAAATGAAGCCTTTTATTAAAAAAAATTGAAGTACAGTGTAAGAGGGAGATGTTTTTAAATAATTTAAGGTGTACACATTGAACTTTCCAATGTTCTTAAAGTTCCTCTTCCCAAAGGAAGGACATGTTCCTCAAGAATTCTCATGAAATGTCTGGGGACATCAGACTGTTCCAGGAAATGTGTGCTGGAAAATGCAATCTTGTGTTAAACCTACAGCAGTTCTTGCTAGCTCTTTCTGTTTCTTTTGGTGGCTGAGCAGGATATAGGTTAGCTCCACTCAGGGTTAAACCATGACCAGGGATTTTGCATTATCGGGTATTTTTTGAGAGAAAGTTTTCCACTTCTTTCTTACCTGCATGCAGCTCAGTCTGCCTTGAACCAACTCCTCGTTTACCTACAGTCAGTCCCTTTACTATGGTCACTTTGCAGCTCAGAGGAGATAGACTTCAAGGTAGGAGGCAAGGATTTCTGGAAGTATGTTTTGATCAGTAATTTAAAAACTTCTGAAGCAAAAGCTGCTGTTTACCCTGCAGCAAGTGTTACTAACATAATGTATTAGAAAATTTTCTTTCCTTTCTTTCATAACTTTTCCTTCTGGGCATTACATCACATCAATTTGTAGCCAATGCAATTATTGTTTTCTAGGGGGACATAAATTCCTCATATTATGTTTTTTGGGTGTTTTTTTTTACTTTTGAGTACACTGCAAATCAATTCTGTATGAACACTACTTATCTGAAAACAGGCAAAATCTTCTGAGAATATCTATAAATCCTCCTCTTCCCAGCACTACTAGTGGGGCTAGAAATAGAAACTATTTGAGAAGATGAGGAGTATGGTCTGCTAATGCCTCTGTCACTTGGAGAATAGCCTGCTTTGATGAGCTCTAGGTGAGGCTGCATCCAAAAGCTCTTTGGAGGTTGCAGTGATTTGCAGGCAGGGAGAGCTTTTGTTATTTCTTTAATGAAGGTGTTGGCCCTGTCCTCCTCAATCCAGACCCTCTTGTTCTTTGTTGGCTTTCTGGGCAAACTTTCTCTAGTTTGGATCTAATCTTGGACAAACTTACTTATCACAATGCTTGGATATTATAGGTAGCAATGGTATATAAAGGAGGAGGGAATGAGTAAGGGAAGAATCTTGGCTGGCCAGGCTTTCTTAGGTCTCTTAATCTTTCTTCATTTGCTCAAGCAATGCAGTAATGAGACAATAAGCAGAAGATTATGTATATCTCCTACTCCAAGTGTAAAATACCTCCTTGTGGAGCTTCTTTAACTTAATTGAGGTATGCTTTGGTAGGGCGTTCTGGTGGGCTTGGTTTTGTTTAAAATAAATGGAAATAATTACTGTTGGCTGATACCACAAACACTGAGGTGTATATCTCTAACCTAGGATTCTGCTTAAATCCTTAGATATTGGTGTTTTACAGACTGTTGGAAGGAAACAAAAGCTGCAGGAAGGAGGCAAAGCACATAGCCTTTAAAAATAAAACTCAAAGAAACATGGTGAATTTGCTCACCAAAGTTTTTCAGACCTATTTTTGGCTGTTTGAACATGTTGACTCTTACATAAGTTTCATTCAGAATATACAAACTGTTCAGTAAATATTCCCAAATGTGAAAACTCAGATTTTCACCCATTTTGTTTGTGTCTTTCACATTTGAAAACGGGCCATGGTAGGATTTCAGATACATTTCTGCAATAGCTGCATGAAGTTCTTGCATAGATTCACAAGTATGTGTCATATATTAATAATGCTGCAGTGAAGTTAGGACTGGAGCAGGAAGAGAGAGAGCATTTGATGTGTATTTAAATAAGCTCTGTATCTTGATAAGTGCATGTGGTGCTCTTATTTTTAATCTTTTTGTGTCATGTCTGCCACACTGCAAAGCTGGGGCTGTGTTGGTGATTTGCAATACAAGAGCTGCTTCACAGTGTATTTAACCAAGGGTATGTCTGATTTCCTGCTCATAGCTGTGTTTGGAGATGAGGTTGTGCACAGAGCAACGCTGACTTTGAGCCAGCTGCCCAGAGTGGCAGAGGTTGCACTTGAGCCCAGCCTTATGTTCCTGAGTTTCTCTGCCAGTAGAGGAAAAACCAGAATCTGATTAAAACCTGTTGAGGAACTCTGGTCTCAAGTGCAACCCTGAGTTCTCTGGTACCATAAGATAACCACGTTATCTCTCTGTTGTTACAAGATGTTGAGGGTGTTTTGACTGCATAAGTGCAGCTCAGGCCCCTTGTGCAGACAAAGTTACAGCTTCCGAAGAAAGGAACTTTTTACCCCCCTTCTCACTGAAAACTACCTAATACTTAAAAATATAAATTGCCTTTTAATCAGTTTGCTACTTCTTGGCTCCTACAAATGTTAGGTATGAGTATGCATATTGTTGAAGACCAAGATTCCAGGAGAACCATGGGGTTGATTTGAGGAGGTTTGATGTTGGGCAATAGATTTCACTTTATGGCATTTTATGTCTGAAACACTGCACTGCAGTTAGGGTTAGCCTGGTCTGTTTAGGTTCAAAAAATCTCTTTTGCTCTACTTTTTTCTATTAAAGTTGTACATACTAAAGTTTAACATGATCTTCTTGGTTATGAAAATATTTTCTGCAACTATTTGGTGACAACCCCAAAGAATGATAAAATGAGTGCCCTGGCACTTCCATTTGACAACATTAAATTCCACTCATCTGGAGCACTGTGTAAGAGTTGTTGCTGTCTCCACTAAGAAAAAGAAGATGAAATCTCAGATACTGTATGACTTGCCTCATGTTCTGCTTCCTCCATGCAGAATTAAAAGTCAACCCAAGTGTTTCTGAGCATACACAGAAGAAATAATAGGTAGGGGAAGTGTTGGAGAGATTTAAAACAAAACAAAGCTCTTCCACCCCTGCCAAGTTAAATAATTTTAGATACTTTTTCCTTTCAAGAAACAAAGTTAAAGACCAGCATTGCAAATAAGTAAATAGCTCCCAAATATTAATCCCTGCTCCCATTCAAGACTTGTTCAATCTGTGCACTGATGTGATCTAGGATTGCTGAAGGGGATGATGACTGGGCAAAAAGCATTAAATTAACTCTAACCTCAGAGGGAGAGGGCTCACAACCTCCTCTTTTGTAAGCTATACAATCCCAACAATTAGTGTGTTGCAGATTTTCCACAGAAAAAACACATGGAAAAATATTCCTGAGAAAAAAAAGATTAAAAATCTTAAGGCCCAGGATAAAATAGCATCTAGTGAAAACAAATGTTGAGCAAAACCAAGGCTTCATGCTAATAACAAACATCTGAAACATGAGGCTTCTGGGTGACTCACAATATGCATCAGAGGAAGCCAATTCCAAACCCATTTTGCTGGTGTGTGTTGTGGACTGTTTCAAAGATGATGATTTTGGCTGCAGCAGTTTTGGAGTCACACCCTGGGTAAAGGAGGGAGATGCTTTTGGGGGAGATGCTGTGCCTGGAGCTGGCAGCAGCTGTGGTTTGGGTTAAGGCTGCATAGTGATGCTCCTCTCCCCTGTATGGTGAATTGTTGGGCAACTCTGCAGGCAGGGAAAAGCAACAGTTCCCTTCATGTGCTACCTCTGCTTGACCTCTTTCTGCCACCTCCTTCCTTTGCAATCAGGAAACTGTTCTGCTCTGTAGATTTGTAGGCAAATGATTATGTATGGAGATTTTTATTATAAAATGCATGTTATATATGTAAATACATATGTACGTATACACACACTCTTTTTTTTTCCCTGAAGCATTAGCAATTTTCTAATAACATGTTTTCTCATAGAGGAAATTACAGTTTTGCCTATACCTCTTGATTTTTCTTTTTGGAGTTGAAAGTATCATTTTAGAGGTACAAGCTGCTGAACCAAAAAGATTTAGTCAGTGTGATGTTAATCTTTGTTCACCCGAATTTCTGTGGTCCTGTGTCAGTGTTTCTATTGACATGGTGCATATCCCTGTTCCCTTCCTGGCTTAGGCTCTTCCTTTGGGCATTTTCAGTTGTGATACTCTTTGTTTGACCATTGCAGTGTATTACAAGACTCATAAATTCCATTCAAAACAAAATTATTTTTATTCAAAGTATGGCTTTGTGTTTCAACTTATGACAATTAATGACAAAAAAAATATTGCCTTTGAAATTTTCTGGTACTTCATGTCCTACAAAACATGCATGATGTTTTGGCTTTTTGACTGAATTTTGGCATACTACTTGGATAAAAAAAGCTGAAATATCAAGTGACATGCTGAACTTTCCATTTTTGACTAGTTCTTGTCTGTTTCTGCTATTCCAGCATGGGGTGTGCTCAGTCTGCCCTGCAGCATTACAAAACCCCACATTTCACACCAATCAAGGCTTCAGCATACCAATAGTAATTTCTATGTATTCCTAGCAGAGCAGAAGGAAACCTGGATTGCCCAACTCATAGTAAACAGTGAGTAGCACGTGGCAGGTGCTGCTAGCAGTGGCATGAGAGCATCCCCAGGGCAGGATCAGCAGTGGGCCTGAGTGCCTTGCACCACACATGATCTCTCTCATCAGATCAGAGCATTTCATAAATGTACCTGTTCAATCAGCTTTATCTGCACAATCTCAGCTCTCAAAACAAACTGCTGCTGCTTTACCTTTCCCTTCTTTTTTGTTTTTTCTTTCCTCCCACCCACCCCATCTCACCAGTAGCCATAGCATCCAATTTTCTCTTAACCTCTGTGACTGTCACTGTATGTGACTTTCTGTTACTTCTGTGCTGGACTCATACATTTTCCTTGAATATATTTTCCTGAATGTTGTCAAATATTTCAGCCAGGGTCACACATCTCTACATTAATTGCCACCCCTATTTTTTTTTTTTGAGAGACAAAAGTTCTGCCCAGATGGTGCTCTTTTTTTGGTGTGTTTGACTAGTACATTTTCTACCTTCCTAATGAGAATTTAGTAGCAAAATAACATTCAGCTTCTAGGTCCCATGCAAAATACCCTTGAGACCCAGCTGCACAAGCAATAAAATGAGAAATTCACATTGCATTCCTGGTTTCTGCTGTGTCTTTTTATACCCTGTCAGTTCTGCTGCAGCACAGTTGAAAATTGAGATTTTTTTCCTGTGGTCTTCATGCCATTTTATGAGCTTTAATTGAAATGTAACTTGAAAATTTAAACTGTCTGTTGATGCATGTTCACCGGTCAGTTGACCTAACTAATATAATGAGACCAGTTTGAAACAAACAAGATCCCAAGGTAATATCTCTAAAAGGTTTTATTCCTGATATTCTAGAAAATTAGTCTCAAATAGAGCAGTTGTCCAATAAGATAAGACATAAAAATGCAACTGTTCCACTGATCCACATCAGTTTGTTTCCTGAACACTTCCTGAAATCTCAATCTTTTAGCAGCCTTGTTTAAACAAATAGCAGAGTTAAGCATGGATGCATCTCTAATCCAATGCCTCCACTTGTACTTCCTTGGCCAACTCCTTTAGGGCAGGATTGAGCAGTCTGTGTCTAAAATAAGATTCATCTATTTCAAGGTAGATGTCTCAAATAATTGGTGGAATCTTAGCTTAGAACTGTTTATTATTTGGTGCCAACTTGGAAAATAGTTTTTAAACAATCTCAGTGACTATTTCAGATGCAGATTTTAATAAAGATGAATCCTTTCTTTTCTCTACCAAAATTCTGGGATTCTCATGATGCATTTCACGTAATCACTGATGACAAAATGGAAGAATATTTTTTCCTGGAATAAAACATCTATGATCACCCATGCCAACAGGCTTGCTTGTTAGCTGAAAACACTTCCATCCAACTTTATTAAATTTGACTCCTAGGAGACAGGGAAACAGCTATTTGAGCAGAATATGTTATCTGAGCACTTCAACACCTCTGCCTGCCTGAGTGTGCTGTCTGATACCCCTGTTTCCTTTCCTGCTGCAGCCTGGAAGATGCCACCAGGAGAAATGGCATCTCATGGTGTCACCAAGCATCCCTGGTGTCCTCAGTGCTGGCAGAGTGACAAAGCTCTGCAATGCTGTGGGAAGGAATTTGGTGATTCATGTGCTTGACGCAGGGAGGAATAGTCTTGGGAACGGATGGGTTGGATGCTGTGGGGAGAGATTGTGGTTGGAGCAGGGGGTTGGTAAAGGTTGGAAAAGATGTGGCTGGGTCTTTGCAGCTAAGTCAAGGAGAAGTTATCCCATTAAGTGAAGCACAACAAATAATGACACATTCCTGCCGGTTGTTTCTGCCCATTCCTGAGTGATGCTTGTATTTGGGAAAGCAGGGCTGCTTTCCTGAAAATGACTTTTGATTGGTGACTAACTTCCCAAGACATGGATTAATCCAGCAGTCAGACTACTTAAGGAAATTATCCTCTTCAGCTGCTGCTGAAAGGATGAAGGCTTTCTTCCCCATCCAAGCATTGTTTTCCTTAATCTGGTCAGGGACTTGTAGTTCCTACTGTATATTTGTGTGTTTTGTTAGTTATTAGGGTTTTTTAGGAATAGTTAAGGGGTATTATTCAGCTGTATCTGAGGCTGTAAAAGCTTGTGTTGGTGATGCAACAAGAAAAATGAAATTGTGAGTAATGTAGCCATGACCAGTGTTCTGACTGTGTGCCAAGACTAAAATCCAGCCAACACAGCAAAGAATAACAGAACTCTCAAGAAAATAAAATCTTTTTCTTACATGTATTTTGTTCAGCTAAGATTATAGATTTTTCTCTTGGTTCAAGATAAAGACTATAGTTCTGACTTACACATTATATTACCTGTGACATAATTTTTAAAATCTCTTTATAAGCACCCTATAACAAAGCAGACAACTTCCTTAAGTGCAGAATTGTAACAAAACAAGACCATACAGACCCAGTCTTGAGTGATAATTGTCTCTTGAAAGAAAATGATGGCCCTCAGGTCTTGAGTGATAGCAGCCTAATTCCACTTTGATTGAAGTCCATTGCCATTTTTCCACTGAATTCTGTGCAAAAGCAACCAGGCTCCAGGTGAATGACAGACTGAAGATGAGAAGAGGGAGGGGTTTTCTCTAGTGTGACTTCATGAGGGTTTCCTTTGCTTATTCTACAGCATTGTGGGGGTTTTGGCAGAACTCCATGTTGTCTGCTGCCTAACATAATTTTGTGCATTTTTTTTTAAGAATGCATCATAGAAATTAATTTTCCCATGTCATCTAATGCTAATGTGACAGCTTAAGCCTTTCATGTGTTTTGGGTTTTGTGCTGGGTTTCTTTCTGACTGCAGATTAGTTCTCCTAAGGGACTTAAATAGTAGACAACCAATAAACATTTTGATAGCATAGTTTTGACAATAGTTTTTTTACTAAAAGTGATGGCTATCTCTGGAGATTGGATTAAATTTAAGATTTTAATAAGATTTAGTTTTTCTCATCTTAGATAATTAAGTATTTAAAGTTGAATTTGTTTCAGTTACAATTTAAAGTTATTTCATTTCTAAGTAGTTTTGTTAGCCATATAATTAGCACATATTGTATCATTTGTAGGTAATATCTATACTATCAAGCTAATTACAAGCAGTAAAACTAATAATTCTTTCAGCACTTTGCAAGTGAGAAATGCAGGTTGGGCATGGGTATAATTTTAAAGTTTGATCATCAATATGTGTTTTGGATTTGAGAGCTGAAAATATGCGATTTCAGTTTAAAATTAACACTGCTTAGAAGCCCCTGTTCTTTGAAGTCAGCAAATACTGAAACTTGTAACCCTATCCCTGGTTAGAAATAGGCTGTAAGGAAGATGCTTGTGTGCTATTTAAATGTTTGCAGCTGTCTGGGGTGCAGAGGAGCCTGAGAGTTCCACAACAGCCCAAAGCCATCTCAGCAAAGAGTTTGGGCTGGGAGATGAGGCTGAAACTGCAGTGAGGATTTCAAATGATCAGCTGAGTGTGTGTGGTGCCTGTGCTGTCACATACAGGAAATATTGCCACGTCCTACACTGCCAGCTGTGTCCTTTGGAGGGCTCCCATTCTGCAGCTGACCCTGAGGGTGTGGCAGTGCCAGGTGGGCAGGCTGGAGGCTCTCAGGCGATGCTGACATACCAGAATCTGCAGCAAGGGAGCTGCATGTCAGCTTTGCAATGAAAAACCTGTGCAACTGGGTGGCCCAGGAGATGTCAGGTTTGCCAGGGCCCTGCACACGTCAGAGGGGACAACAGAGAAGGAGCCCGTGGCCAGTAAACATTGTGCACATTCCTTCTGAGACTGTTCTGCTGGTAGCCTTCGTAATTTGGTATTGTTATTTTTGCAATTCATACCCACACAATCAAAAGTAGTTTCTTTTAATGCTGTAGAACATAATTATAGGCCTGACAGGCTCTGACAAGTTGGTTGAGACATTTATTCTTGCAGCCGGCAGATGCTTAAATGATTTTGTATTGGAAAATGCTGTCTGTGAAATGTTCTGTCTTAGTCGCTGTTACTAAACCCACATTCATAATGAAGTCTAGCATCAAATATTTATGTAAAATTACTTTAATCTGTAAATAGTTTTAGTTATGAAAGATAAAAACAGCTGAGGAAATTAGTCAAGGGGGTTTCAGAAGTTTGTGTTGCAAAACAGTGATGTGTTTCTTTTCTGGTCTCTTGAAGTTGTTACCCAGCTGGCACTTTACAGAGAAAGAACTCCACAGTATCCATTGCTACATGAAAGATGTTCATGTTCTAAGGTATTAACAGCACTGTAACCTATCCCTCTTGGGTCACTATTGTTAAAATCCTCTACAAGACCCATTTGGAAAAGCAGAAGGCTTTATATAATATACATGGACCAGTCATAAATAAAACACTTTCCCAGAGAGTTGTCCCCAGTCAGATTAGTTCTCACCAGGAAAAGCCAAAATTGTATACACTGACTTCTACCTCTCCCTCCTACCTCTGTGTTTAAGCAAGTAAACCCTCATTTGCCATGAACTTCAGTGCTTGTAAAGCCACAAGGAAGAGAGGGATGTCTTCAACTTCTTGAGTTCTTACTCAGAGGTTTTGACAGTGACTGATTTTCTTTTAATGAGTTGAGTCATTATTTGGAAGCTTCAGTAGCCGGCAGTTCATCTGCAGCATGGTTGAGTCTGAAAGTGACTGCAGCCTGATGCTATGGAGTTGCATATTCCCTAAATATTTTAATAGCAGCAAATATGCCTGGGTCCACTTTTTCTAGCTTACAGTCTCTGATCAAGGGCACTACAGAGGCTCTACTGATCCCTACCATGAGGGAGGCATAAATCTCAACCACTGACTCTGCTTACAACTTTGTTTTTTATAAGGTTCCTAAAAGTAATCCCTTCTTAGCCACTAATCTGACCTAGTTACTATAAACTGGTTTCTCTAGGATGAAAGGGTCTGTCTTTCCTCTGGGACTGCTGCAGTGGGACTCTCACATATTACTTAATGGGTTTTGTACTCTCATCTGTGGCTGTGGAATTTGGATACCATCCACTGAAGTGTTTGTATAGTCTACGTTGCTGTTATATCTTAATATCTCTGAAATATTTTAGAATTTATGATCTTAGTCAATTCCTTTCCAGTTTGGAGAAAGGAATTCTTTTAGTCACATGTTTTTGTTGTTATTTGTTAATTTTTTTATTTTTGTGCTTGTGTGTGGGTAAAAATTTGTCAAGGGAAAGCTCAACAGAAAAAAACCCACTGAATTTTGGTATGAAACTATGACCAGCTACTGCTCTTGTAAGTGTGATCTTGACTTAGCTGCTCTGAAAGTTGTGACATCATAAGCTGTGTCAGTGAAAATTAGGTGTTGTAGGAAGGCTTGGACAAGGGAAAATGGTAGTTCTACTTCGACCAAAAATAATCCCAGGAAAACTCATTTTTCTGAGCAGGAACCCTCAGCTGT
Organism: Geospiza fortis; assembly: GCF_000277835.1. NCBI lineage: Eukaryota > Metazoa > Chordata > Aves > Passeriformes > Thraupidae > Geospiza > Geospiza fortis. Next base: position 115,605 of record NW_005054384.1, read on the forward strand.
GTATCAGGCAGAGGATTTTAGTAGGAAGCTGAGTATTGCAGGGAAGTCCCTCTGTAATTTGTGCCTCTAACTGCATAAATCTCTGAGATAACCACGGCAGCATCTACAGGTGCTTAGGTGATACCCTCCTCTCTGGTCCTGTTTCTCTCTAGACATGCACAGGATTGGGCTTTCTTGCTACAGTGGCTATTTGGGTGATGTCTCCAGGAATGCAGATGGGACTAAATAAACCCCAGTTGGAAAATCTGAGGACAAATGTCTCTGAGAAGAGAGAAAAAAGCTGCTTCTTACTGTTACTCAGTGGTGTGTAGGTTGTTGAGCAGTAGGTAGGTTCTGTGCCTCCACATGCTGTTTTCATAGAGGCACTGAGAAAGCTGAGGGATGGTGCTGTTTACATGTGATAAAAAGGAGCCTTGGAGCTGTGGGCTGGCTCACAGACTGCCAGCACCACAGGGTTTGTTCTCTCACTGGCTCTCCCAGCAGCCTGGTGCAGACAGTGGCTAACGTGGAGGAAAGGCTGGATTCTTCAGGACTCCTCCAATGAGGACTCTGGAAGTGAAAGAGCAATTTCCCAGACTACTTCTGCTCAAGTGAAGCAAAACTATTGCTATTGATCATTGCTCATTCTCCCCCAGCAAAGGTCATGGAGTAAGTGTGAGATTCAGTGCTTTGATTTCTTTATTGAAGTCTTGGAAAGATTAAAGCCATCAGGTTCTCCTCCACTGAAAAATGTGTTAGAGAGAAGCCCAAACCTTTCCTCCAGAATAGTAACTGTTTTGATTTTTGGGTCTTTCATCTAGCACTTATTATTCATACAGGTCTCATAAAGCTTTTGGTAAAATATATATTTTTCACCAAACTCAGTCAATGGAAACAGTTCCAGCATAGTCTCTTGGATTATGAAAGAGGCTTTCTTCTTCTCAGGAATAAAAAAAAAATATCAGAGACTTGAGAGCAAAATTGCAGAATGCCACTTCTTGCAGACAGGAATCAAGTGTGTAACAGCCAGATTTAGTCTAGAGTGCATGTACACTGTACAAAGGTGTTTCTTTCTATGCTTCATTGCTGTACCTATTGGTTATCTTGGATTCTTTCTATGCCCATTGGTGCCTGTGAATTAACCTTTTTTCAGGCATCTGCTTTTAGTGTCTGTGGAACCCACTGATAGGAACAGGACTGGCCAGCTCAAGAAAAAACTGTATAATTATTGTCATGTTTGCTTATGGAATGCACCGTCTGGATTCCCACTGTTACTTGCACTGTGTGGATGCCCTCGATGCCACACACTGTTACTGAACTCCCATGGGAAAGCTTTCTTACCATGCAACTCCTCAGTTCATGTCAGAAACTAAAAAATAATGATGTGGTCACCTCACTCATTGTGTGTCCTGTATGAAAATTATCCTGGGGTCAGTAGTCATCCTAAAGGCTTGCTCAGGGCTATTGAAATATTTCCATTCCTGATGGGAGCTGCAGCTGAACCTCTTCATGTGATAAGGGACGTGACAAATATAAGAGGGCTCCAGCAGGTATTTAAAGCTTTGGAATGTCTGATTTTATAGATCTATAATCACATATACAGAATGCTTCATTCCTCTAAATTAAAGGTGTGATAAGCAAAAGCAACTTTTCATGGAAGTCAGGAGAAGGCTGCCTGCCTCAGCTGGGCAAGAGGCTGTATGCTTCAGAACAAGTCAGGAAAACACTATTTGCTCCTCCTTCTGGGGAATAAAAAAAGGGAAAGAATGGAGGACAGACAGATGTCAGGGAGCAAGAGGAGGGGAAAAAAAAAGGAGAAAAATATCTATATCTTGTCATCCTGACAAGATTCCCTAATGGAATGCAGCAGGTGAGGAAACGTAGAAGTTTTCAATTATAACATCAAGCTCACAGCACTGCACAGCCTGGGTGCTACCTTGCATCTTTAACTAGCTTACCACTTACCTAAAAGAAGACTCATGATTTAGCTCAAATTCCCTTGAAATGATCAATGTCTGCATTTCCTAGCAAAATAGAGTTTCATATTGAAAAGTAAGATTGTAGCATCCTAGATTTTTGAGTTTAATTTTGTAAAAGAAAATGCAGAAGCACTAAGTGCAGCAAACATTTTAACAAGGTTTGCAGCGTTAGTCCTGGGAAGTTACACAATCATCATTCTGGCAGCTCTGCAGCCTGTATGCATTTGCCTTCTCCAGATATTAGAATACAATGGACCCACAGCTGTGTGATGTACCATTTTATTTGCCTTGCAGCTATAGAAACACATTAGAGATTGTCATGGTTTAATGCCGGGCACCAGCTACGTACCACGCAGATGTTTGCTCACTTCCCCCTCCCCAACCGGTGGGATGGGGAAGAGAAGCCAAAAAAAGGTAAAACCCGTGGGTTGGAATAAGAAGAGTTTAATATTTGAAATAAAGCTAAATATTATAATAATAGGAAAAAGAGAGAGAGAGGAATAAACTCCAAGACAGGCAATGCACAGTGCAATAGCTCACCACCCACAGATGGATGCCCAGCCTGTGTCCACAGAGATCAGCAGCTCCCCCCAGTTCATGTGTGGAACGAGAAGTGCTGTGGTGTGGAATGTCCCTTTGGCCAGTTCAGGTCAGCTGTCCTGGCCATGCTCCCTCCCAGTTTCTTGTGCCTCTCCTCATTGCCAGAGCTGAGATTGTGAAAACCTCTTGACTTTTAGGGCAAGCACTGCTTAGCAACAATTAAAAACTCAGTGAGTTATCAATGTTATTCTCATCCTAAATCCAAACCACAGAGCTGTACCAGCTTCCAGGGAGAAAATTAACTATTCCAGCCAAAACCAGGACAGGAGTTAATGTATCTAGAAACCTGCTGGCTTTGTGGTGCCCATTCAATGTTAGATCCTCCACTGCCTCCCAGGCTATGGTTGCTTGGTACTCTTGGAGGTCACAGCTCTGCTGTGGTGTAGGCTGGGAGCTGCTCTAGTCCCAGCATAAGAAGCTCACAGCAGGAGTAAACTATATTCCTGAGGGTTGGGGTCCCAAATTGCTCTTCTGGCACCCAGGAATTGCTGAGGCAAAGGCAAAATGCATCTTTGATAGGAAAAGTAAAGAAGTGATATCAGGAAGTCAGCACAGAGCCAAATAGCCCCTTATGCTCTTTTAAGGAGAGTACATGCAATCTCTGGAGGTACAAGCAGGAAAACAGGATGCAGAAGGAAGGACAGAACCCTTCAATCCTGCTGAGCATTGGCAAGGCTTTAGGTGAAGCACTGAGGCAGTCCTGGGTTGGACATGTTAAGGGAGGTGTGCACCAGCTGCAGAGAGTGCAGAGGAAGAAGGATCAAAGCATGACTTGCAGCTTAGGAATGTTTAGTCTAGAGACAGGAAGTACAGACTAGATATGAGGAAAGAGATTTGAACAATAAGGCTGGTGAAGCTTTGAAATACATTGCCAAAGAAGGCTGTGGAGTCTTATTCACTGGAAGTTTTCCAAAAGACTAAGCAAACATCTGTTAAAAATGATGTAAGTGTATTTGATTCCCCCTTGGAACATGTAGAAGGAGTAAATTATGGTTAAAGAGATGAAATAAACTGGTGATTTTCAAACTGTGGGTCATGCTACTCTTGAATTCAAAGAACCTTAAAGTGTTAGCAGTGGTTATATCTAATAGCATTTGACCTTGATGTTTCTGGCCCCTATTCACATAATTGTTGCATGAAGATATATAACCCAAAAGGGAGTTGTGCTTTTCAGAAGATGAAAATCATTGTAATAAATGGCTTCTGAAGGTTCTTCCTGGCCTTCTGACTCTGTGATCCCACAGTACTGCTGCTGGAGCAATGAAAAGCAAAGTGGGCAGAGCAGATCTGAAATTCAGATTTCAATTTAGGTTAATCTCTATCACTCACTCTTAATGGATCAACAAATATGATGGACTTTGCTGTCAAAAATTAGGCTAAATGGCCACTGGTGTTTTAAGCTGCAGTAATTTTTTTTATAGGTGCTCAAAATATTTCTGCAGAAAGACATATGAAAATATTCTATTTTTCTCTTCATGTTATTTGTAAAAAGGGCAGAAATACTAGCTCAGTCCTGTGGACAAAGAATAATTATAAAATGTTCTCCCCTGCAGACATTTTGCTAAAAAGGCATTTGTGTAAGGGCATAGCAAAACACAGGAAGTTTTGGAGGTCGACCCTGAACAAATTTCCCTTTTAGTCTCACTAATAGAGGAAGGCTGTTAATTCTGAAACTTGGACACAAATGAAAACATCTGTAGAAGTGCAAGAGTGAGCCATGAAGCAGTCAGTTTGTTTAGTGGAACAATGCTGGTGTAAGATCTACTGCCCATAGCTTGGGAAGAGACCTTGTCTTTGCATCATTTACACTTGGGATTTGCCGTAATGGCTCATCTGTTAATGGCTTCTAACATATGCACAAGAGAAGAAATATAATTTTCTGAGTAAAAAAAGCAAAAACCACAACACCCTCCTCCACCCCCTGGTTGATACTGCTAGTTAATTATATGCTGTGCTTTGGTCTGTGTCCAGGTGATATGTTAACAATTCTGTGAAGTTCTCAAAGTGATTGAGGAGTGGTCAGGGTTCTTTGTAGAGTTACCTGTTCTAAGCGCCAAGCATCAATGTCTGGTTGTGCAATTTTACTGCAGCAAAAAGAATTGATGTTGAGAATGCACTCACTCTCATCTCATGGCTACTCTCTACTCATGTTTTATGTGAGGTGCATTTTTCTACTTCTGGTGTTGTCAGAGATTTGGACTTTAAGAGGATGTAGTAACAAGTGTCTTCATAAAAGAAAAATGACATCACCACCCCCAACAATGCAGAAGTTGTTCTTTCCATTTGGTTCATAGAGATATTCCTGAATACAGAGCTCACTATCTCCCAGTATCTCTGATCTGGTTGCTAAGACCCAAAACCTCTAGTTTTATGACCAAGGTCAGATTTTTGAGGATTTTTTCATCACTTGAGGTGTTTGTCCCCCATTGTTATTTAGGTCTGTATATTGTACTTTAAAATGAGATTTAAAATCATGTTTTACCTTCTTTTCATCCATTCTTTTCTCTGTTTAAGAAGTCTCTTGAATTTTTAAACTTTTTTCTTTTCTTAAGCCTATCCTGTGTTTTCACAAAAGTGAGTGCAATCTGTGTTCTCTTATCTTAGATGCATTGGTTGAACATTGCTGTAGTCAGTATAATTAATTCATGGGGCTTTTTATATGTATTGATATACAAAATATCCCAGAGAACCAGAAGAGATTTTGTATAGAGCTATGGGTGAAATTTTCCTCTCTAGAGGAAAAAAATACTCTCTAAAAAAGCTGATGTGGATAAAAATGATTGAGGTTTTTTTCCCTCCTTTATGCATACCTATCATAAGGTATTTTTGCTTAGCATCTGTGCAAGATATTTAAATAAACTCAGACCCTAGTAATTCCTATTTTTTAACTTACCCTAGGCAGAGAAAGGAAAACATTAAGTCCTAGTTGAATCAAAGTTTAAGAACAAGCTCTCTGTTTTATTGCAGGATGCTTTTTGTTGAGGTTTTTCCTAAATCTATGTAGATTTTTAGTAAGTTTTTGCCAATGTTCTATTGCATTGATAGCTGAGGAAAATAGAACAAGCAAAATATTGCTGTGCTGCCTGGCTCAGCTTGCTCTCTGTGTGCGCTCCTATGTGCACATGGATACAGGAAAATCCAGTAATTAATTGCAGCTGGGGCTTTGCCCAAGGTAATTATGGGTCAAAGTTGCTAATAGATGTGCCAGAGCAGGTGTGGAAGCTGCCCAGGGCCTGTCCCCAGTGGAAGGACTCGCTGAAGTGTGACATGTACTGGTGATGGGATCAGGGCTGTCTTCAGTGCAAAATTCAGGGTTCTTTTCCTCTGAAGCAGTAAAGAGCTAATGATGTGAGATGGCAAAAAAATGATTATCGCTTCAATGCTGTAAAATTGTGGTCCCAGTGAAGATAGCAGATGTTTTAATTGGCTTGGGACGTAGGAAAGTCTTAATAATTGCATGTGGAAATTCTGGTGTGTAACTAGGAACTGATTGTGTTTTATATAGGACCAAGTTGTAGCTGCCCAAGCAGGAGCACCTCGAGCTGCATTCGCATCCTGTCAAGAAGAGGTTCATCATTTCATAGATACACATTTGAATCTTTATTGCTGAGAGTGTGCTTGGTGTAATTATGTTTGGTTTGATTCTATGGCAAAGAGGTTTGCTAGAAATCTGCTCAACAGTCTGTCATTACTTGGAATTGTACTCTAATACAGTGGTAAATACTGTGAAGACTTCATTATAAAGTGACTTTAAAAAAGATTGCCTAAAATATTAAAATGCATTTGAATAATCTATTCTGAAGTATACTTAGTATTACTGCTCTGCTTGAGCTTTTCACACTCAATCTATGCTTTTGAGAGGATGAAGTATGCAATAGTAAAAGCTATAAATCACAAAGAAATTATCATTACTGGCCTAATAATTCTGTGTCTTGCCAGGATTGCCAGGAAGGTCATTTGGCAGCAATATAGTACCTGTTACAAGGATAAGAGTGTGGTGGGAACAGAAAGGAGAATAAGAATTCAATTTATTTGATTATAGTAATGTCAAGAGCCCCCAAATATACTTGTGTAGGCAAATCCTTTGCAACAGGTTAGATCTTGACACATCATCCAGACATAAATGATGGCAGGAAGTAGCTCAAGTTTCTTCTTTCAAAACCAGTACAAGTCATGTTAGAGAATGATGGTGCATCTTGCTGCTCCCAGCATTCACTTTTTCTGTGCATCCACCAAGTAAGGATCTTCCATGGACCTCTGCATCCATTCTTTCATTTCTTCTGATCACTTCTCTCACCCAATATCAAACCAATACATTTGACAGCACCCAGTAGTTGCTATGAGTGTTTTTGTGGTTGTAGTTTGAGTGTACTCAGAAAACAAAACCTGGAGGGAAAGGAAGGGAAGAGAAGAAAAAAGAAATATTTCAAGGTCATTTGATTACCAAAACTTGTGAGAGTGTGCTCGCAAGTGTTAACAAGGCTGTGCCAAAATAGACAAGATTTCATTCCTGCATTTAATTCCATGGCTCTCTTACAAAAATGTGGGTTAATTCAGAAGGATTACAGTTTCAACCTAAATTCCATCTAAAGATGATGGAAAGCTGATGTTCTAATAAACTATGAATGCTCTTAGTGACTGTGATATTCTTGCCTAGGGTAGACCAGAGGTTTAAGAACAAGCACTTGAGTTTTGTTACTTGTGACATAAATACAATAAGTTCTGCTCTTGTCAAAGACTCCATGTCCACATAACTGTCTATTACATCTCTCCAGAGCCAGTTCAATGGTGCATTCAATAGAAGCCATCTCAGTCTGTTAGTCAATCTTGGCTAATTTTTGGCAGCTGCATTGGATTTTTACTACTCTCTTACAAAGCACTCTTGCCTAGACTTGACAGGAACTAAGAAAGAAGTCAAACACTGGACAACTTGGGTTGCATAATTGTTTTCTGGCCTTGAATCACCTTAATCCTTGCTAATCTTATTTCTTTTTTCAGAATTCTATGGATTTTTTTCCTGCTTTTCCTTCAATATCTATTTTGCAGCTTTACTGGCTGTACAAGACCACATCCTTTCTGTTTCACCCTGGCCTAGCCTCTTTTAAAATGCTGCTCCAGGGAGCAGCAAAAATAGGTTGCTAGATGAAGCATTATCTCTTATTACAACCAAAAAGTACTCCTTGAAACAATGTGGAATAAGTATTTTTAAAAGGTAGCCTAGTAGAAGCAGTTGTCAGCACAAGTGCAAGTACTTAGGGTAAAAAAAGTTTTAAAATGTTTAGAGACCTGTTTTCTTCTCTACACGTTGGGTTGGGGTTTTTTGGTTGTTTTTTTTTTGTGGCTCTTTTTTTTTTTTTGGTTATATTTGGGTTGTTTTGTTGCTTTGGTTCTTTATTTTGTTTGGTTGTTTTTTTCCCAAGTTGCATCTAGAACCTGATTAAAGCACTGCTGTCTGTTCAACTCTGACAGTTTTTTAAAATCTCTTTTTCAAACCTAAAATTTTGCTTTCCAAAGCTGGCTGTTTGATAGGATTTTCTGGGAGTTCTTATGCTTAATTTTTCTTTGAAGTTAGCAATTCCCTAACCTTCCCAGCCATTAAGTTGAGCAATAAGATGCTGTTTGGTATTGATAATCCAAGTTTCTAGGTAACCCATGGGGGACCATTTTACAAGGCAAGAGTATGCCGACAGCGTCAAGGATATTGAAGGTTCTATGTAAGAAAACGTGCTGATGCAGGAGATCAAAAGTTTCAGGAGTTCCTTCTGATCACTTCTGTATTTGATCAGAATTCCTTCATCATATCAACCCAGAAGTGAGTTGGTGTTTCAATTCTGTGAAATTTTTACCATAAAAGTAAATTTATTTTGTTGATTAAAAGGATGTAATTGAAACACTTATACATATTCACCATGCTGATGGACAAGTGAACTGTCAGTCTCCGCATCAACACCAGCTCCAGGATAAAAGGCAATGTGAATAATCTCGGTGCCTTTTTGTGGTGAATTTTCCTGAAGATTCTATAGAACTAGATACCAGATTTTAAGGTGTTTAGTTTACTTTTATACTTTATATCCCAATGATCACACTACTTTTAAGAGTTAGCAACCACGTACACAAAATTTTACAGACAGATCATTGTTTTCAGTGTATCTTTATGAAATCTGTCCTGGTTAATTCAAGAATAGCTAACTTACTAGCACAAACCAAAAGCAAGGAAAGAATAAACTAAGCAAAAACACTTCTAACATGTTTGGGCATTGGAATGTGTGTCCTGAGGCCTGTGAAAGGTGCTGGGGTTGGGGTAGTGTGGGAAGGTATGACCCCATAACAGTGATGTTTGGGGATTCCTTATTAAACATAGCCAGGTGTACAGGTTGGAAACACAATGTGGTCATGGTTGACATCTCTTTGCTGATGTTTGGAAACAGCAGCAGAGGCAGTTTCAGACCCAGTTTTCCAATAAAATTGAATGCAATGCAAGTGAAGGAGCGGAATGCAAATACTTCTGTTTATGTTTTACTGATTGCAGGTATTCAGAGGAAATGTGTTTATTTCTGCCCACGTTCAGTCTCAGGGTCTGTGGCTCCTATTTTTAGCGCCCATGAACTATTATTAATCTGAGATTTTTGACTATCCAGTGAGTCAGAAGGTCTGACTGCCCAGAGATACATGAGTCAGACAGGGAGGAATAGTCTGTTCTTCTTCAAGACACCAGGAGACATAGATTTAAAAAAGAGGTTTCATACTTAGTGAACAATACAAATGGAAACATAATATATAAATAGAAATCCTTTTACCCTTCACGTTGGATTCTTTTCCTGAGAGACTCTTGTCCCAAAACTGTTACTTACTATACTCTCTATTTGTATATGAAAATGGGAATCTTGTCACCCTTTTTATTCTTTTCATATCCCCTGTCTATTGGGTAGTTAATACATTTCTAGGACAGACAATCCTCCCACTGTGACATAGCTATTCCCACAGTAAAAAATGTAATATGTAAGAAGCTTAGAGAAGGGGTGTGGGTCAGGGAGGAGAATTTCATAATAATTTAACTTTATCTTCTGAAATGGTTTCTCTGCGAAGGGCAAATTGCATTAAAATAGCAAAGACAGGGCTGTATGTGGTCCTGAAGTTTCTCTCTGCAGCATATTTTGGGTTTATTTTCATATACTGATACCTTTCTGAGTCTCCCCATGACAGTGGAAAATTATTAGTAGCTATAACATAGCAGCACATAACATGTAATTGAGGTATGTAAGAGTAGACAGTAAAAGAATGAATGTTACACATTGGTGTTCAGCCTCAGCCTTTCCAGAATCTCCCTGTGGAAGGCAGGAATGTCCAACCAGCTATAAAATTTCATGGGTTCTGAGCTGAGGATCAAGTAAATGCAAGGTACAAATGCAGACTGGAATGCTTAGTAATGGAATAACAGTGCTTTGGCAGCTCAGTGGTTCAGGAATGAAACAAGGATATTTTTACTCAAAGGTCATTGGTGTAAAAGCTAAATTATGGGAGACTAAAATGCAAGGCAGAATTCAGAGGGACAGACATTGGTGATCTTAGGCCTAATTAGAACAGATGGGTACACAAACAGTTTTGGCTGGCTGCCTTTTGGTCACCTGCAGCAGGGAGACATGGGATGATAAAGATTCAATTTATCTACTCTCATGGTAAGAAAGCACATGAATCTCTAGGAATCCAGAAATTCATTTTCAGAATGAGTTGCTATGCGGTGCAAATAAAATGAATTTTCTAACATGGATATTTAGGGAGAAGTTCAAAAGGCCTCCATGGGCTTCTGAGTTGAGTGATCTCCCAGCAAGCTCTTCTGTTTTGGTTCAAGACAAAGTCCCATGATGGGATTTGGACAGCTAACTCACGGAGCTTTTTAGATGTAGTGGCCTGTAAATGAAACAGGAGTAAAACGTTTCCAGTTAGATTTTTTTTAAATGAAAGCAATTGGCCTTTTATGTAGCCTTTATTTCAATGTCTGTAGTATTTGTTAAGCTTTCCTAGAACTTAAATAGTTACATGGATTCTTTAGAGCCAAATATCTTCCAAGTAGCCAGGAGATTAGAGTAGAATAGAAGGGACCTGCAATAATCATCTAATCCAACTGTCTGACCACTAGGGCTGACCAAAACATGAAGCCTCTTGCTAGCAAGAAAACTTGTCTGAGCCACCTGCATTCTTGGAGCTGTCCGTTCTTACTGTGTCTTCAAGAGCCACCTCTTTTTCTGCCACGTGGCCACTTGGGTGCTATTTCCAGCAGCATTTTATCTCTGCAGTTGACAATGCAGGAATGTCCACACTGAAAGGCTGCCTTAAAATGGACATTGTCTTGTAAAGGCTAATGAGTCCATCAGTTTTTCATTGGTGGAGGTATTAAGATGTATGACAAAATTCATGCAAGTTTAGTACTTTCCCACAAAACAATAGGGAATACACATCCAGGCTCACTGGATGCCACTCATCTGAATTTCAATTGTCACTTTTCCTTCACCAAAAGTTCTAGAAAGCTTTGTTGAGTTGACTGATCAGAGCCACCATTTCCACAGAGATGTTGCTCAGTGTGCTGTGTGTAACAGAAAATCTGCACTGAGTTACTGATGTATGTTTGTATTCTCCCCAAAAACGGAACTTCTGTGCATTGTCATACAAGCATGTTTTGGCACACTCTTGTTTCATGAAAAGTGCCATTAAAAATGGCAGTTGTTTGAGTCTTTGAGCAATGGATGCCAGTTTTTGATGAGTGATCCTGTGACATGCAGTGATAAATGAAGGGAAATCAGGTTTGTGTAATTGAATGCTCATTTCTTCAAGTCAGTGATCAACCCATCTATCATCTTAGCATAAATGTCATCTGACTTCACATTCCAATGAAATGGATAAAGGAAATATTAAAAGTTCCCTGCAGCTTTTACACTAAGGCCCGTCCTGTTTTGTTTAACATTTAATTATTTGGACAATTTCAAAATTATTGCATTCATGTGACTTTCTGATTGATTTTCTCTTTTTTATCTGCTATTCAGTCTTAAGCCAAAGCTACTTAAATCACAGCAATTCCCATATCAAAGCCAAGTTTAAGCAAAAACAGTCATTGAAGCTAGGAAAATTACAAGAAATAGTATTTGCAAGTTCTTCTGTGGAATCTATTTGGTTTTGATTAGTGCCATTTCTCTCCTAAACTGTACCTGCTTGTAAATTCATGTAACAATACTGATATACTACTCTTTTAGTAGAGAAATGAGGCATCACTGTCCTGCACTACACCTGAATGAAGGAAACAATGTGGCCCCTTTGTTTTCACAGGGGGAAAAAGTCCTCCAGATCCACATGCATAAAAGAAAAACTAAAATCACAAAACAACCAAACAAACCAAAACCAGGGAAGCATGATACACATGAGAGGTGAAAAAGAGAATGAATGTGTTCAGAGCAGGCCTGGGAGGAAAATAAAAAAGAAGGAAAAGAAAAGAAAGACAGGAGAAAAAAAAAATCAGGGACTCCAACTCAAGAAATGGAGGAAGGACTTGAGGTTAGGGCTCACTTCCCATCCCTTGGGACCCCATTAGTTGGATCTTTTGGTCTTCTCAGCTCTAGTACACTACTGCTGCCTGCTTCTTCAGCCTGAATTCAATCCTGGACAAAACTCTTTTCCACCCCAAAGGAAGAAATTTGAATAGTGATAATAGCAGGAACCAATGCATCTGCTAAGGAAAAGATGACCTAATAGATTATTTTCAAATATTAGACAAGTAGAGGATTCCTTGCTATTAAATATTATCGCTCCCATTTCTTCTCTTCTGTCCATCAAGCATTACTTTGTGACAATCTCTAGCTCAGAGATAATTGTTAAGTTTGATTCAAATTACATTACTAACCCTGTAACTCATACTGTGCATAATCTTAGCTATCTAAAATGATTCTGTGGGAGGGCTGGCTTTCAATTTACGCCAACATTTTTAGCATTTCTTTCCCCTCCATTGTGCAAAAATTAGCAGCAAGTTCTAACAGAATGATATGAATTGTGATAATAAAAATTATTGCTAAAAAATTTTATACTTTTTCTCTTAAATATGCTGTGCTACTATTCTTTAGAGTTTGTTAACTAGTCTTATTTGGCAAAAGCATCTTCTTGAAGTTTCATTATCCCTTGGCTGATGTCAAGTCAGTCTTTAACTACAAAAGTGTCTCCTTTCCATAAGTTTTATCATGATAAAATTAATTTCTTTTCCGTGCTAAAAGAGATGAAAGATTTTAGAATTTGCAGTTTTGACCATTAATACTATTTTCTTTACTGGAGCTGCCGTCTGCTACATGAGCAAAAGAAACTGTTGCTAAATTTCTCTCGCTATCTGCTTGCCAAAAAGTTACAGTCTCCAGCTGGAGTGACTCCAGATTTTCACTAACATGCATAGAATGAGAGCGAATTGCAAATTTTTCAAGATGGAAAAAGATCGTCAGACTTTAAACCTGAAATATAAGGTTCTTATTTTTATCTACAATGATGAAGATTAGGAACACTCCTAATAAAGCCAGCAGAATCAGCACTAGTGAAAAGTCAGTGCAAATGAAATTAGAATCAGGTGGAATGGAAATTATCTTCTCCTGACAGTTTCCAAAATCTGGTTCAGGCTTAATTTATGAGGGTGCTAGGGGCCAAGATGATCCCTCTCATTAATATACGGGCTTTGGTTATGAGTTAAGGCAAGCAGAGGCTTGGCTGTTGACTGGAAGCAGCCACCTTGGTCCTGAATAGTTGTTGTCAGTCTATTTCATAAGTTTGACCCAATAGGGCAATTCCTATTGTGAAGGACAATGGGTATCAATAAATACAATTATTATTCACTCTCTCATCTGGAGGGAATTTCCATAAGATGGAAGCTGCAGGCAATAAGGAGGAACGAAAGACATTCCACATCATATTGAACCCTCACAGAGGGGGAGTTAAATAGAACCAACAAATATATAAAAGTATGTGATGAAAGGAGTAGGATGAAACCTTTCAGCCCTAAAACCTGGATTGACTCTTGTTACTGAGGTGGCTCTATCACTGATGATGTGAAAATCAGACTGGACCAATTCTCTGTTGTCTTCCATTTTTCACTGTACAAAGGTAAATCACAGCAATGTTTAAAAAATGAGGTTTTGTTGTAAGCCTTCATAAATCTCAGCATGAAACAATGTCTAGAGCATTAAAATAATTGTATAGCAAAACCACTTAGAGTAATTTGATAAGGTGCTCTTATTCCAGAAGAGTGAAAGTCCTCTGCTTTGGTTCTTAGCTGCTCTTGAATAAAAATCTCAGAAAAAAGGGAATCTGGGGAAGAATTCATATGGGATGTATCTACCATGCTTTATTTTAGAATCCACTTCAGTGGCCTGACTTGCACACATTGTTCATAAATCCTGATAGCCACACAGTCTACATTTATAGAAAGATTGGTACCATATGGAGAAGATATAAAAGTGGGTGTTAAATGCATAGTCTCATATGATGTTTCATAACAAAAAATGTGTAGCTTTTCTAGGTGAAACAGGAGCAGCACTACCCAAGAGTCTCTTAGAATATCAATATAGATTCATATATGCTTCTACTCCAGTCAGCAACTGGGTACCACTTTGAAGTTATTCATTTGGGTGTTTTTAGGCTTGTTTGAAAGCCAAAATTGGTAGGAACTCTAAGATTCCACTTGGTTTTCCCTTCTTTTGTTTTTCTTTACTTATGAGAATAATTGTATAAGATGTTGTCTATTTTGGCTTATCTTCAATATCGAAAATTTGTGAGGTGTTTACTGTAGGCTTTTGAAATCAACTTGTTTTCCCAAAAGTTTCTGATTGTAGTGAGTATCAGCACGATTAAAAAAGCTCCTAAAGAGGCAAATGAAATTTTTTTTCAACAAATAAGCTACATACAGTTCTCTTAAAGCCAATGTTGTTAGTTGTCTGAAAAATTTATTTAAAGATGTAAATTTAAAATTGTATTACAACCAGGAAATCCTAGTTGCCAGTTATATAATTAATCCACTAGATCATGCTGCCACTTAGCTCTGCTATTAAGAAATGTGTGTCTATGTAGCCTCTCTGAAATGGGCCCTCCTGATGAGATAATGTATTAGGGAACAATGATGGGTTGTTATGTAATGAAACCAAACTCCTTATAATCTACGGCTGTGCTGGTTAAACAGGGGAAAAAAAATACTGTTCAGCCTATTCTTTTGAGAGGTTTATTCTGTGCTTAGTCCCTCCTTTAAAAAGCACCCCATAAAAAAGCTTTCCAGGATCCTTTTTCCAAGGTCAAAAACCTACTGCATCTTGTAAGGAAGAGTAGGCAAAAAAGCAGATATAAAAGGTTGAATTGTAGAGGAAAGAAAGCAGAGTCTGAAAGCAGACAGGTATCTGAAGATGCAGATCTGTGCCTAATGAGATTTTCTGAAGTGCATAAGCAGGTTAGGGCTGGAGAGATGGATGCCTGACTTGGTTAGTTGTGTCTGAAAATCTCACTTGGCTCAATTAGCCCTTTTAGTCTTCTCAATAGCTTTGAACATTTGGCTAAGGGAACTGAAAATCTGTTTTCTCTGTTCTAGAAACCTGGCAAGTCCTGGTTGCCCTGGGTGTTGGGGAAGTTCCAGTGATTTCCAATGGACAGATTTTGTTATCTGTCCTCCTGGTTTATGGGCAATGTGTTCCAGACAGCTCAGGCCGTTCAACAGTCAAGAATTCCTCTTTTTTTTGTGGGGGTTTTATAGTATCTGCTCGATGTGGTAAACTTATTTGTGAGGAACATGTGCTGCCATATGAGCTAATCTGCCAGCACAAGAAAATGAGGTTTGTTCTTTGTTCAGGAATGCTCAGCAAGTGTGTTACGCATGAGTTTTCTTTCACTTGAGCTGCACCTCAGCAATTCACAGGGAGTCTAAAACCTGGGCATTCCCAAGCTGTTCCTGCCTTGGCTCCCACACACTCTAGGCAGCAAAGGCAATTGTGTTCCTTTGTTTGCCTTCTCCAGTTCTGAGGTTGTTACCTGGTATAAATTAGTTCTTTTTCTATTTTTTGCATATTACGGATTAAATTCCCTCCTTCATTCTTAGCATAGCTTTGTAGGTATCTCTATGTCCTCATAGCTGAAGGGAGACCACCTTTTTTTTAATTTTTTTTGTTCTCTCTATATTTGACCTGTGAATAAGGGTAGGCACTGCAGGCTCCTGGTCTGGGAAAACCAGCCAGGAATATCCCTTTGTAAAAGGGAATTACATAGATGACACAAGTGCTTAATCATTCCAAATAAAAGCCACTAAATAGCAAATGAGAACTGGAAGATAACACAAAATCACTTTTTCTTGGCCTTTCCATGAGTTTGCAAGTCAACAAAATTAACGTAGCAACTGCAGAAGGGCCAGTGGTAAGGCAAGGCTTCAATCCCCCCTTGCTGTTTCATTGTGCTCTGCTTGTCTAATGCTGAGGATGTGCTTCTCAATAAAATGTAACTGATCAAAGGAGACACAGGGAAAGACATGGAAGCTAATCCATAGCTGACCCTGCTTTATACAGGATTTTCTAGCTGATTGGATTCCTAGTGAAGAGGACTAGAAAAAGAAACCATTTAGTAGCAATTAAAAAAAAAAGGTGGGTGGGGGGAAGATTATTGAGGCAGTAAATCTATGAAATTCAAATGGAAGAAAAAATCTCCCCACGAAACAGAGCACAAGGCACTTGATTTGTTAGGAAGGAATGTAATTACAAAAATTCTGATCAATTCTAGCCCTGAGATGGTAATTGTGTTACCATGGATGCAGAGGCCTGAAGCAAGAAGGTAACAAGAAAAACATATCTGTTCTTTTACCCTGTTTTTAAATCTAAACATGTGGCTTAAATAGCTCTTCAGTTGTTTATAATTAAATTTTCCTGATAAATACATGAGTTGGCCATTTCTCAGCTGTCTGGGGCATCTGTTTTCACATGCTTCAAATACAGTAAAGGTTTTTGTTGTGGGGGTTTTTTGTTTCTTTTTTTTTGGACTTCCTGTACAACAAAAGTAGGAATGAATGCAAACTTATAATTAGATATGCCTTTTTTGGTACAGACAGCTGGAATAAAAACTGCATGAACCCAATTTTGTCCTTAGTTACTCCTAGATAATCTTATGAAGCCTAAATTCTACAGGTGTAGAGGAGAGACAAAACTATTCTCAATTGTGCTTTGTGGAGCAGCTGTCCTCTAAGGGAACACTGCATTAACAACCCTTAACCAAAATAACCTGAGTTCAGGGTTTTCTTTCAGTCTGTCTCTGCTGTTTGTCAGAGCTGATGTCAAAATATTTGATTTGCATGTTTTTTAATGCCTCTTCTGGAACCTGAAGTTTTTGAACACTTTAATAAATTGCAAGTGGCTTTGGTAACATGAAAAACACCCACGATGTTGGGCCACTGGACCATTAACTATCCAAGGAGCTAAAAGCTCTCAAACTTTTTGTTACACATGAACTCATCCTGGATTGGTGTCACAGGCCTTCAGGGTTTTTTTTTCCTGCTGTTTTTTTATCAGCTTCTGGTGCTTGGAAATGGAGACTGGTCATTCTTTTCTCAGTAAAGGCATTTAATATCAAGATGTTTATTTCACTGGCAAAATGAAGATAGAGCTACATTTTTTGTCCATTTTAAAATGTCTTTGAGCTTCTGATGTTAAATCTATGGAGGAAAACCCCCATAATACTTTATTTAAAGCATTTCTGCAGTATTTTAGCCTGGTTTTGTGGGTTTTTCCCCTCCTGTGTTGTAATATTTTTATTTATC
Source organism: Geospiza fortis (assembly GCF_000277835.1). Taxonomy (NCBI): domain Eukaryota; kingdom Metazoa; phylum Chordata; class Aves; order Passeriformes; family Thraupidae; genus Geospiza; species Geospiza fortis. The sequence goes on from NW_005054384.1 coordinate 132,963, forward strand.
ATATGACTTTAAAAATGTGTGTTCTGAATGAAGCAGATCTATTACCATTTGAGAGAAAATGTCCAGTAGCAGCAGCATGCTACCACAGAAGTTTGGGTTTTCTTGTTTGGTTTTCTAAGTATCAGAAATGGTACAACCATAGTAGGGTACAAGCAAATCATTCTTCAAAGTTACTTTTAAGTTTTAAAGCACTTGATTTTGTGGATTTTTTTCAGTTTTTCTCTTTTTAAATTTGTGCCAGTATTTGATCTGTTGCTTCAAAAGGTAAATTTTAGATTCTAAAGGGAGAATTCTTTTACTTTGTTCCAAAGGAGTGAAAAACTGCATGGATTTGGGATGTCCCTGCAGCTCTTCACTCTATACAGCCAGACTTACCAGTAGAAAGATGCAGATTACATTATCTGTGTTTCATACAGTTTTTTCTTCAGACTTCTGACTTTTCCATGTAAAATTTTGTCAGTTTTAGATAAAGAATAATTTAAAGTTTCAGATTTTTTGAATTTTTTTAAAATTTTTTTAAGCAGTACAGCACTTTTGAAAGACATATTCAGATAAAGCATGTCTTTTATAAGAAATAAATGAAGAGTTCAAAGAGTATACCAGAATGGATGAGCAAGTATATTTAATACTGGGCTAATTAGTGCAAGGAATTAAACATTGTTTATGTAAATTCTTTGTGGCCCCACATACAATTAGTTCCTCTTTCACCATGAATTCATGGAGGGATTGTCTTTAGAAACACAGTAATGGAATAATTTCTTCTTTTTGGCAGAACAGGAGCAAAAATAGATGGCAGAAAGTTTTTATATCAGAAACTTTCTTAGGAGAAGGTTGGGCCTGGTTTGATCTCTTTTATCTCTTCTTTGCTGCAGTTCCCTGTTGCTTTTATTCCCATGTTCATTTACATCATTGCTCCAGCTCTGGTTTGAAATTTCTCTTCACAATACAGAATTCCCCATGGAACATAAACATCAATATTTCTGCCTGGGAGACTGATCTATCAGGATTAGAGACTTTTTTCCCCCCCCATCACTTAAGTGTCTGAACTGATGGTTATCTGCTCATCTTTTGCATAATCTTTTAGTTCATTTTGCAGATCTGTGAGCACTGGCACAATTTTGATAAGCCATGGAAAAATATGCCCATGTTGTATGCTGCTGTGAAGCCTATTTTGCTTGCATGATGTTTTGAATATAGTCCAGTGAGTGAAATTTAGTATGTGAATGGTGCAATAAGTTTGGTTAATATTCACTTTTGTGTCTTTCTGTACTGAGCTGTAGAATTATTATCTGGCTATTTCTAGTTTTCCTCATAATCAGATATTGTAGAGCATTGCATACAGTAGTGATTCTTTCCCTTGATTCACTGCTGTAAGACATTATTTCACTACACTTATGATTGTTTGTAACCACTTTTCCTGTCTTTATCCCAAATCAGTGAAATCTCTGCTAGCACACAAAAATTTATGTAATTCTTCTTTGTTTTGCTGTATTTAAAAAATTGTACCTGAGAGTTTTGAGATAGCAGGTTAGAATATGATTAAGGTAGTGTTTGTAGCTTCAAGGATTAGAAGAATTCCACACAGTCCCACCATGAAAGCTGTTTAGGGATATATAAGCCAGTTTAGATAAAATAACAGCTAACTGCAGTCCTCTCACAAACCTCAAATGGATGTCTTTGTACTTCAGAAACATTTGGCCATTTTTTTTCTCTTAATTTTTCACATTTTTCCTATCTCTGCACTTTGTGCAGAAGCATCAAGAAACCACAATAAAGACTCTTTGGCAGACCCAAGGGATTATGATAAGCATCAGATATTGTAAATGCCCATCTGAACCTTCAAGGTATTTGAGCTTTGCCCATGACTAATTTCTGCCTGGCTCTGGAGGGAGCAGCTCAGGATCACAGTTTTCCCCTGGAAATGTACCTGAAGATGTTATTTTTTTCACCAAAGTGGCTTTTAAGAAAGTTTTCTTCCCTCTTTCAGGACATCAGTTTGCAAACCATTCCATTGATTTTTGTACCACAATATGAAGGGTGGGAGGGTTAAAAACCCTCCAAACACTGTAATTTCTTCTCTTTTGGCTGGTGCTGCTTATCTGCTTGCCTAAAGTGCTACTAAGGATTGCTAATGCATAATACAGGGTCTGCCAGTTGCCCTTTTGCTGTTGATACAGCTCTTAAAGTGCATTTAGAGTAAACAGGTAAAATGTCAGGGTAGCTGGAAAGAAAAGAGCAGCAAAGTCAGTTAATTTGATGGAGCACTACAAGTGGAGTTCTGCCCTTAGCCATACCTGACCAAGCTCCAGGGCAGGATTTCAGGTAGGAATGGTAGCAGACTTTACCTGGATGTGTTTTGTTGAAAAGCCAAATGGAAACAGCATTGGGGAAGTTACAGGCTTCTGCTATTGGCACCATGCTCAAAATCTCCAGAGAGAAAACTTCCCTGTAATAACTTGGGGAATTACCTCTTTCCAAGGAGTTTAGGGTGTTTTGACAAGAGGATTTTTTGTGATATTTTGAGGATTGGTATGGAAGTACAGAAACAAGTAGAATATTCTATGCAAGTAGAATAAACATTTAACTGTAGAATAAAAATAGAATAAACATTTGACTGATCAAAAGCTAGTTGGAAAATTTTGAGATTTGCTTTAAATGAGAACAAAGGTGCAGATAATTTCTTTTTGATTGTGGAAGTACATGCCTATGCTGAAATGACAACTCTTGAAAATGAAATTTTTGTGTCTTCCAAGAGAGTATTATTTTCATCCAGCTTACAAACAATTAGCATTGCATTTAGTCAGGAAAGGAGGAAATGGAGCTGTGAATTCTTTATTGTTATTAATCTTATTTGTCGTTTCTCTTGCATCTGGGAAGCTTCTTCTTCCAGAATATTCATAGTAGATGAAGAACTATTTCCCCACATAGCCACAGCAATTCAGGATGCAGAATATTTTCAAAAAGTATGTTTGACTTTACAGCATGATAAAGAAGAATGGCTGGCTGTTTTCAGAGACAGGCATACTTCATCCATCTCCATCTGTAATTTAATTCTGAATCTCAAGAAATAAAATCTACAGTACAATGTAAGACTTGGTTTCTGTAGGTTCACTAGTGAAGCACAGATCTGCCCTCCCAGCCAACATTTCAATCTGTACTTTGGTCTGACATGTGCTTAAATCTCTTATGAATTGTCTGGTTTAAGACAAACTTCACTAGCATCCTAGGCAGATAAAAGGAACGCCACCCAGGATGACAATTTACTTTTCTTACAGAACTGAGCATGTAGCTGCACATACTAGAGGATAAACCACTCAAAGTTGTCCCTGGAGTAGCAGAGTACAAATCAGAGTTGAGATGAGACTGCATTGAAGTGTATTGAGGCATTGTGGTTAAATCCTGTGTTTAGAGTGCTTGTTTCTGCCATGTGGAACCTCTTTGACAAATCTGTTCTAGCACCAAATGCCTATTCCATGATTTTACTTGCAGTGAAGTGTTTAGAAAAGGTTTTCGAAATAAATTGTGCAGCAAATATGAGGCAGAACAGAATATGGGCAGGAGCTGGAAGTACATTCTTGGTTTGGTTTTTCTGCTGGCTTCTTTATAAATCGTCTCTGTAACATGTTGGGATTTTTCCTCTTTTGTTCTTGCTTCTCCTCAACTAGCTGGCTGGTTTGGCATCTTATACTTGTGGCTATTTTTAGCATCTCTTTAAAAACACAGAGATGGATTCCTGCTGCTGATCAGCCAGTGCTGTGTTCTCCAGTAGTTGCCATCAAAATATCTCTGATCTGCTTCCTTGGCACTTTTTACTTACCTATTTTTTTTTTAATTCAATATCCATAATATTTATTTCCTAACAAGTGTTCCCTCTTTTGAGGGAAGGAGACATATGGATTCTAGCTGCTACTCTGTGGCTTTTGCTGAGACTCTTGACTTGCTGAGTAAATACCTGTCAAAAACTTTAGGGCTGTATTTCCATGGTGATTGCAACATGTTTACTGTAGTATCTGCCTTGTATTTTTTGGCATAAGCAATCCCTCTTTGTCTTTGTGTGGCTTTTTGTGATTCTGCAGAAATGTGCCTTACAGAAGTTCTGTCAAAATAACATTTCTTTGTATTTAATGCAATGGGATTTTTTTTTATTGAAGAATAACTAAAAATGAGACAGGAATTGTCTTCTGAACAAAGACTGTAGAGTTGCTTTTCATTTTTCTTTTAGACCTCCTGATGCAGTAGCTGCCTTATATAGAAATATGAGTTTGCTCACTCTGAGCTTAAAGAAGATGGTCTTAGTTATTAGCAGCTGTTTATTAGCAAGGGCAGTTTTCATATCCAAGCTTGCAGAATCAGTAACCTTTTTCCTGGCCCCTCTCAGGACACATGCTGGGAGCCCAGAGTGGCTGTGCACCACTCACTGCTGCATTCCAGAGACCTTTTTTGCTGAAGCTTTTGCTAAGATAAAAATGAGTTTGAAATGCAGGCAAACAGGTGAAAGGCAAACCTGAAAGTGAGGCAAGTTTGGGTTCAGGTCTCCTTACCTGGAGTGCTGTGTGGCTGCCACTGCACCTGCCCAGTTCTCAGTGCACAGCACAGGTATCCTTTTACAAACGGGGTCAAACGAGGACACTCCTTTACGCTGTTTCAGTAGGAGAGCTCTGCCACCTACATCACTGAAATGAACATGTTCTTCATTTCTTTTTAACTCTTCTCGCTTCTGAGGGCCAGATTTCCGACCCCCAAAATACACGAGCTGGATTCCAAGCAGATTTCTGAATTTGCAGACTTTTCTGGGAGGCCCTGGAGGAACCATGGGAACGTGGCTGTCTTGGTGAGCTCTCCGCACCTTAGCTGACAAAGACAGCACTGCAAACAAGGCAGGTAGCACTGGCAGGTATTCCCCAGGTGTTGCTCAGCCTTTTCAGCATTACTCTGGAGAGTGGATTATTTTAGATTTATTAAGTCCCCTGTGCCTGTCCACTTCCACTCTTTCCTACTCATGTGGTAAAGATTAAGCTGTGTTATATTCCTAGCCTGATGCAGCAGCACCTACGTGCTGCACATTTGCCATCAGAGGATGGAGCAGCAGCTTGGAAAACTCATGGTTTATCAGTAGCAGCCTCATGTGCAGAAAGCTCTGGATGTCAAGTTTCACAGAAAGGAGCATGTTTGTGATGCACGTGCCCAAAACAGGAAAAGAACAGATTTGAAATGCCTGCTGATGAAATCTGGGAGTTTTTAGTCCACAGGTATCACAGGATATTGTGAAGAGAGGAGAAAATCATGGCTCAGTAAAGTGGGGAAGCAGAGGTGCAGAGAAGCCAGGGCTGATTGAGAGTTTCCATTCTCACTGATCAGGGTCTGAATGTGGCTGCTGCTTGCTGTGCCATGTCCAGCTGCCATTGCCATTTTATTATGTTTATCTCAAGTATATTACTGAAGCCTTATTTATTCTCCTCTAGAAGCTTATTTCTTGTACATTTAAAACTTCTAGTGACGTCAGAGACTTGGACATGCAAGGACATACAAGCATGGAAGGGAGGCAGGCTTAGAGCTGCTCAGTCCTTTCCTCCTTCTTTGGTATAAAAATATAAAGATGGAATTTCTTATGTGGAAAGACAAGATTTTGGTTTTCAGAAACAATCAAATGAAGCTTGGTAATCTCCCTAAGGTTTTGTTTTCTTCTGTTTGGCTAGGGAAAAAAAGACAGCAACTAGTATGTCTTACATTTTGACAGTGCCTTTCTTTAAACAGCAACTAATTTAACTGAACTCTCAGTTAATTGGTTTAAAAATACAAAACCGCTCAACTCGGGTGTGCAGTCAGCTTTTCATAGCACATCCTGGAGTCAGTTACCATGGCACTGGGAAAGATTTTTGGTCTCCATGGCAACCTCAGGTCGGCTTGTCGCACCTTTTATCTTATGCAGACTGAAAGCAGCAGCGTGTGTGTGGTATCTGGAGTTAATATGTCAAGGAGGAGGCAGATACCAGAGAGGTGTTGGGTTTTTTGGGTTAGTTTGGGGTTTTATTTTCCCCTGCTTTAAACTTAGTAAGTCTGTTAATTCTTGCTAATCAGGCTCATGGCAGGAGCAGGCAGTAAGGGGCAGGTGGAAATGGCACTGCCTGGTGGGTCCTTGGATACACAGGGTGCTCCTGGGGGATCTGCAGCAGGTGGGAAAGCTCTTCCATTCTTTCCCTCCTGGGAGAGCTGCTGCAGAGCTGAAAAGCCACAGCTGTGTGGGATTTTTGGGACCCCTTTGCAGCTGGTTGTTCTGGGTGGCTCTTTGCTAACCCTGCCATGGGAGGAGTAAGGCCTCTGGTGCTCTGTACTCAGTGTTTTAGTCAAGTAGCTTCCATAGAGTAGTTTGGGTGGGAAGGGACCTTTTAAAAGCTGTCTTGCTCAACCTCCCTGCCATGGGCAGGGATATCTTCTAGATGTCTAGAACTAGACCAGGTTCCTCAAAGCCCCATCCAACCTGGCCTTGAACTCTTCCAGGGACTGGGCTTTGGCTCTGTCCAGGGCTGATTCATGACCTGGGTGCTGCTGTAAGGTGCCCCAGTGAGCAGCTGCGTCTCCAGACCATCAGTCCCTCCTCTTGATGGTGGCACCAGCTCTTGCAGGATCTGCCATACAGGGCCATTGAGGTCCTCTCCTGCTGCCTGCATGCAGCAAGAGAAGCTGGACAGCCCATCTCAGGGAAGGTTGTCATGGCCTTCAGGAATGAAAGACAGCAAGAGAAGGCACCAATTGGGCACTGGGAAATCATACTTCAAGGCCACACTTTCTCAAACTGCTCAAATGCTGGGCAACTTGCGGTCTTCTTTAGCTTTCTAACCCACCTGTGCAGGCTGTCATGTGTGCTCGTTTGGGTTTTTTTTCCTGCTCATGTTTGCTTATCCCTGTTGAAGCTGTGGAGGCTACACCTTTAGTTACTGCCATTAAAATTGGCCCTCTGCATCTGTGACATCTGGGGAAGGAGGGAAAAGCTGCCTCCTTGGCCTTCTGGTAGAAGGACTCCCTGCCAAAGCAGGGTGCAGGAGCAAGCAGTGTCAGCACTCCTGACCTCCCTGGATCCACTCACCCTTCCCAAGCTTTGCTGTGTCTCTCTGCTGGATTGCCATGGTCAGGGGGCTGCTGTTACAGGAGATAGAGTCAGGTCTGAGGCCCCAGTAAAGACTCACCCCCTATTCATGCATTGGGCTTGTCTTATGAAATCACATTGGTGGCGTTCAGGCCTTGTTGCTGGAAATCACCAAAGTTCCTGGAGCTACAAAACCAAAAGGAATTGTAACTCTGGTGACCTAATGCTTAGATCTGCTTGAAGTGGTCTTCTGTACACTCACTGCTTGTTTTCCTTGAAATTGTAATGGCTGGAGAGAGTAGGCTGGTTAGGGAGATTGCAATGGAAGCAGGAATTAAGGCACTATTTTCTGATTCCAGGGCAGATTGAAAACCTTTTCTGTTGATCTTTTCTGGGATTTTGTGTGCTCCCAGGGCAGAGAGGCACATCTGACCAGGAGATACACCCACTGCTAAACAGCTATGTGGTGTGAGGTGAAATCTCTCTAGTTATGCTGCTGACTAAAAATAGCCAGTGCATAGCCCATGTTCACAGTGATCTTGGAACGTTTGGTCTACCAGAAGCCTCCTTAATATTCCAACACAGATCTTCCCAACTGCCTGTTTTTAAAGTAGAACATATACTACAAATAGCAGGAGCAAATAAGTTTTGCTTTCAAGGATAAGTAGACAGAGTTCACATGAAACTGGCAGCCCTGAAAAACTTCAAATTTTCAGACAGACAAATGAGCATCACAATTCATTTTAAATGCCCCTATGTTTTTCACATGTATTTTCTTGCATTCACACTAATGGCTATATTAGGTTTTCATGGAAAGGTTGTGGTAACAGAGGCACTTCAGGGGTGGCTTCCATGAGAAGCTACCAGAAGCTTCCCCATGCCCAACAGAGCTAATCCCAGCCCAGCTCCAAGACTGACCCCCTGCTCTGCAAGGCTGAGCCCATCAGCAACAGGGGTAGCAGCCCAGAGATAACAAATTTAAAAAGAGGGGGAAAAACATTGCTGGGCAACAGTAATTGTAGCTGGCAAAAGCAGGGAAAATACATGGCAGGAACAATTCTGCCAACATCAAGGTCATGGATGAAGGCAGGGGAAGGGAAGGCTCCAGGTGCCAGAGCAGAGATTCCCCTGCAGGCCATGGTGAGGCAGCTGTGCCCCTGCAGCCCTTGGAGGTCCACAGTGGAGCATAAATCCACCTGCAGCCCACAGGGGACCCCTCACCAGAGTAAGTGAATGCTTGAAGGAGGCTGTGACCCCATGGGAAACCTATGCTGGAGTGGGCTCCTGGGAGGATGTGTGATCCCATGGAGAGAGGAGCCCACCTGGAGCAGGTTTGCTCACAGGAATTGTGACCCTGCTGGGACAGCCTGTTCCTGAAGCATGGAACTCATATTGGAGCAGTTTGTGAAGACCTGTAGCCCTCTGTGGGAAAGGATGTGGGAGAAGTTCAGGGAGGACTGTCCTCTGTGGGAGGGACTCCACGCTGGAGCAGCAGAAGAGAGTGAGGAATCCTATTCCTTAGGAAAAAGGAGTGGCAGGAACCACTGACTGCATCCCCTATTACCCATCCCCCTGCGCTGCTGGTGGGGAGGAGGTAGAGAAAACGGGGAGTGACGTTAAGCCCGGAAGAAAGGAGGGGTAGGGGGAAGGTGTTTGTAAGATCTGGTTTTATTTCTCATTATCCTACACTAATTTGATTGGTAGTAAATTAAACTAATTTCCCCAAGTCAAGTCTGTTTTGCCCATGATGGTAATTGAATGATTTCTCCCTGTCCTTATCTCGACCCATGAGCCTTTTGTTATATTTTCTCTCTCCTGTCTGAGCAGGTGATGAAAAACCCTCAGGAGGCCTATAGATTTATGCAGGAGTTTTTGTTAAACCTTATTTGGGCTATAGAGTTTTCTGCTCCCTTAATATGAAAAAGGAAAAACTTTCCCTCCGAAATCAAATCTTTTCTCAATTTTGTTTCTAGTTCGCGACCAATGGAATATTTTCAGGCCTCAAAATAGATTTCCATTTCATATGGACACAGGCTCTGGTTGAGTCTTATTTTATCATCTGTTCTTAACTTAATTCTGAGGCCAAGGAGCAAAGTTTGGATCCAGTTTTGGAGGAGGAAAGTATGTGTTGCAATGAAGGCTGTATTTGTGATGGTGTTAAGTTTTTGGCTAAATTTAGCAAGTCTACTTTAAGATTCAGAAATGACATTTTTTGTGTAAAGAATTGATACAAAAGTTCGTATGCTTTTAAATATATGGATTTCATTTAGAAATCTGACAGCCAGAATTGAAAACACTTAGCTGTAACACAGAATTACTCTGTTAAATATCAGGGAGAAGAATTAGCAAAGATGGGAACCAGATGCAAGAGCATGTTTTAGATCAATCCCAGCATTAGAAGGGAGTGCTTCTTCCCTCACCTGTGCAATGGCTGTTCTGCACTGGAGCTGATCAGCTTTCCTGCAGCTCTCCCAGCAGGCAGCTGCCCTGACAGCATCACACTCCTGCTGCCTCACGAAGGCAGAGCTGGAAGGATAAAGCTCCTGTTTACATTTCAAATGCTGCTCTGGCCAATACACTGAAAGACAGAAAAACAGGCATGTTGAATTTGTAAAAATCCAACAGCTTTTCATGTTGGTTCTAACATTGGATGCCTCCTTGTTTATTTTCCTGTAGCACATGTGTTTGAGAAAAACCTGTGCCTGCTGCAAGGGGCAATTACTTGCTCTGACAGTGGTGGCTTTCAGTGCTTAAAACCAAGCTTAACAAGCACATAACATCCTTGTAGAGTGTTTTCAGGAATTGCTCTGTAGCAACAGAGGGAAGGAACGAGCAAAGGCAGAGCATGTTCTGCCTTCTGCCTGACTTGAGATAAATGACAGTAATCACATAGACAGTAATCTGGCCTTTTCTGCTCTGCCCACCTGCTGCTGCTGTTGTCATGCTCTGCACTCTGCTGCCATCCTCCGTGACAGCAGCGCCTCCAGCTCGGCACTGCTGGGAATAATTAGGGGTGGCACAGCTCTGCAGCTGCTGCAGCAGTACTGGGGACACGGAGCTGGGCTGAAGCAAACCTGGCAGGAAATTGGCTGAGCTGCCATGCCTGCAGCAGTGGGGGTTTAGCTCTAGCATGATCTGAGGGTGTGAAAGGGAAGTTTTTCCATCTGGGGAATGAGAGGCTGGAGGGCAGCCCTGCAGACAGAGATCTGGGGGTCCTGGTGAATGATAAGTGAAATATGAGTGAGCAGTGCCCTGGCAGCCAGGAGGGACATCTCTGTCTGGGGGGCATCAGGCACAGCATGGCTGGCCAGGTAAAGGAGGGGATTGTCCTGCTCTGCTCTGCACTGGGGCAGCCTCACCTTGAATGTTGTGTTTGGGGCAGTTTGGGGTGCCACAATGTTAAAAAGACATTGGGCCATTAGAGAGTCTCCAATGGAGGGCAGCAGAGGTGGTGAAGGGCCTCGAGGGGAAGTCATGTGAGGAGAGGCTGAGGGCACTTGTTCTGTTCAGCCTGGAGATGAGGAGAATGAGGGGAGACCTCATGGTGATCTTAAACATCCCCACAAGGGGAAGAGGAGGGAGAGGCACTGACCTCTTCCCCCTGGTGATCAGTGACAGGACCTGAGGGAATGGCCTGAAGCTGTGCCAGGGCAGGTTTAGGTTGAGTTTCAGGAAAAGGTTTTTCCCCCAGAGGGTGGTTGGGCACTGGAACAGCTCCCCAGGGCAGTGGGCACAGCACAGCCTGAGGGAGCTCAAGGAGCATTTGGACAATGCTCTCAGGCACAATGGGATTCTTGGGGATGATGCTGCAAAGGCCCAGCAGTTGGCCTTGATGATCCTGATGGATCCCTTCTGATTTGGGGCATTCTATGAGTCCATTCTTCTGAGTCTTCTTCTTGAGTCCATCAAGTCCATGACTGTGTTACAGGGCAGAGGACAGGACATCCTGAGAGGTCCAGCCACAGTCTGAAGTGTGGATTGCCAGAATGTAGCTCTGATGGCAGGGCTTGGCATCTTTAAGTAGAGTCAGGATCCTTTAAAATGACCTCTGCCCTGTGCAAGGGGAGCCCTTCATAGAGCAATCGTGGCTTCTGTGGAATTGTCCAGGACAGAAATCCTCTTGTTTGAAAGGGCAGGCACCGTCAGATTTCAACCTGGAGCGCATCTTAAAACTCTTCAATACATCCCAGCTGTAATTAATAAAGAAACACAAGCCTTTAAGTGTGGAGTAAGTTTTTTTTTTTTTTTAATAACTGTTAGTAGGGGATTTAAGAATAGAAATCCTACAGTATGTAGCTAATTGAAAATTTGACTGGGATATGGAGAATATGTAATGAACGAGCTGGTAAAGAGTAGCACCTTGTAGGATATAGAGGTCTCGCCAGGCTCTGAGTTCACAGGCTGAATATTGAAATATTGAAATATATTTTAAGAAATATAAATCTATATACTTGTTTTGAGGACAAATGACACTGTTTTGTGCGTGCGTATATATGCATATATTTATATGTAATTTTATATATGCACACTTCAACACGTATTCAGTGTAAAATTGTACACTGCCATGACAGTGTCCAGTCATTTTGGGCTGATGGATTGAAGCACATGTAACACAAAAGATTAATTTTCCAGAGCGGATAAGCTGGAACTGATCTTAAAATATGAAATAGACAGGGACAGTCCCTTTCTGTATCTTTACTGAAAGTTACTATTTGGGGACTTCTGACATGGAAGATGCTTAGGATTTTTCATCAGTGCCATGGGTAAGCCTCTGGTGATCATGGTTTGGAGTCCTCCCATAGTTTCTATTGCTCACTTTTGGACTTGCTTTAATCATTCCTTGTGTAGTATCCAGAAATGAGCACCCAGACCTGAAGCCTTCCATAGAATGGAAAGATGATTTTGCATGTTAACTTTTTTTATACAAATCAGTATTTTAATATCAGTTATGATTTTATTGTGAAGTAAGCTCTTAAACAGTGCTCCTACCAGTTTAAACCTTTTTTCATCTAAGTCTAGTTTTTCTACATTTGCAGCACATAAGAATGCCTTATGTACATTACTGAAGTCGAGTTGTGCAGCTCTAGTCTTTTCTCTCTCTGCTACCAGGTCCTAAAGAGAAATTAGATTGGTGTGAGAGAATTTTTTTCCACAAGAAATCTCTGCTGGATGTTGATAATTACCTTCTATATAGTTACAAACATCGCATAATTTGTTCCAGAAATTAAAGTTAAACTGGCTGTTTCTAATTCACTTGATTCTCCTTTAATGTCTTTTAAGAAATAAAAATTTAGAGAATGGGTAAGATGTTAGACATCACATCTACCTTTCTTGATGAGTTATCAAAATAACTGCTAAAAGCTCTAGATCTCATCAGTCAAACCTTTAGGTTTGGTCTGGAATGAAGCTCATTAGATCTAGGAAATTTGAAAACAATTGAATTTAACTAATACTTGTTAATTGGGGGAGGTTTTTTTCCATTCAAAGACTTAGCTCTTGCTCTTCTGTGACTGGAATCAGACCTGATATCTGTCTGATGAAAGCTTGTCTTTTGTGATGATCAACACACAAAAAAGCATTAACAACTTGACCCTTTTGACCTCATACATCAATGACTTTCATGCTCAGTTTCATGGCAGAATACTCTTGAGCCTCCCTTTATTGTTCATCCCTTTACTGAATGATTTCTTAATGTTTCTTGCTGGTTACATCCAACTTTGTGCCCTGAACACTGTTAGTGAGTAACGCTCTGTATTTTAATGTAATCTTGTTGGCCTTTGGTACATTTTTGTGGTAATCTGATTTGGTTTTTACTGCTGATTTGCTTCCTTCTCATTTTTCAGGTCAGTGAAGAGCTCATGGTCTAGTCAAGGTTACTGTGTCACTTTTCTGTTCTCCATCATGAAACAGCTGGCACATAAGGCTATAAGAATGATTTCATTAAAGAGCTTCTATCTCTCCTTAATGCCTTTTTTCCTTAGGCCATCCTCTGGAGACCTTTCCTGCCAACCCTCTGGGATTGCTGAAGTGTACTCCCTCGAGGTCCATTCCTTTGACTTTCTTGTTGTGCTGCCTTACTATTCTAGGTTGTTAAGAGTGGAAAAAGGATAAATTCTGAATACTTTTAACTTTTTCTCTGTGAGTTGTGCCACCAGATTTTTCTCATATTGTCCCAGATTTTACATACAGGAGGGTACTCATTCACATCCCCTCCCTTTATCAGGTGCCCAAGTTCAGAGGTTAGTTTCTATCAGCTCTTGGAGTAGTTGATGAGAAGAACATGGGATGTGTGTTTGTGTTAGCAGTGTGGATTCACTTCTTGCTTTGAGTTACAGCCTAGCAGAGCCCCTTGGCTGAATGTACCTAATGTAAGGTTTTAAATTTGGTGCTCAGATTTTGGCACTACTCCATGTGATGCCTTTCTTTGTACCCTCCCCAAGTCCATTTTTAGCTTTACGCTGCATTGCAATGTCTCTTTGGGACAGAAATGGAAGACTTGAAGGCAAGAAATGTGATGTGGGAAGTCACAATGCACTGTGCAATTTTCTGCTTTCTGGCTGATAAATTATTGTGTCTTCAGTGTGCTCTGGCATGCAGTGCAATTTGTCCATGCAGCAGTGATGATAGGTTGTCCTGAGCTAATAATCAGGAGTCCTTTGTTTAGACTCCTCAGCCTTTTAGGGAAGTCTTAAGAAAGAGTTCTTATCTCTTTGTCAGTTTTTATTCATGTTTTATCATAAATGGAGAAAGCTATTAGTCTTGAGAGTGATCACATTAAGGGTGATCATGTTAAGAGGCAATCCAAGAGAAGAAAAATAATCAGTGCCCTTTGCAGTGACAGATTGTCCTGTGCATCTCAAGAAGACAGTTAGTGAAATGTTGCAAAATACTTAGAAAAGGAAAGCTGCCTTTCCTGTCATACATCTGAGACCTTTTGCCACCAAAAAGCAGCACCTCTGGCTTTGCACTGGAGTTCACTCAGCCTTTCTGCATCTGTGTACAATTTCTCACTCTGTTTATACCCTGTACTTTCCACCTTGCAGTCAGGACACTGCCCAGAACATGATTCCAGGCTGCTATCCTATCTCCCACTCTCCATCTTCTACTGGTTCCTCACCATATAAAAAAGGTTTCTTTCACATTGAAAACTGGCTGGCAGGATCACAGGAGCAGTACAATTGCCTTGCAGAAAAACACTGAAAAGAATGAACTTACCTCTTCAGCTTTAAACTGGCATTTTTAACCATTTAAGTTTGATTATTTGCACCAAAACTATTAATTATCTCTCATTCTTGAGGGACTGGGGCTGTTTTCTGATGACAGATGGAACAGGAATTGTTCCATGGCAAAATCAGAGGCTGGAGGTTGGTTGTCACCTCTTGAATGTTTGTAGTAGTAAAATGTTTTCCCTTTCTCAGTATGATCTGTCATCTTTCCCTGCAAAATATAACACTGCCTTATGGATGTTTTAATGCAATTTAAGAGTTTTCTTGACTTTGTGCTTCAAGATTCCCTTATTCTTGCTTTGCGGATTTGCTTCATGATGTTAGTCTAACTTCAAGAACAGTTTTAAGTAATCAAATTAATATAGATGCAGTAGAACATCTCACCTACCTAGAACTTTTAAAGAGGTTTTGCTGCTGATTTCAATGAAAGTACCCTTTCAGTTTATTGGGAGAAGCCAATTTAGCGAAGACATTTTTCCCCCAATATTTTTTTTCCTATGTCAACAAGGTATATGCCAGCGAGATTGGTGACTCCAGCTCTGAGACACTACAGCATGTTCTGTACTATGAGGAACTCCATGGAGCTAGTCATTAATATTTCCATGAAAACGATATTTTTAAATAAGTGGATGCATCAAAACTGAAGCAGTTCACATCACAAGTTAGTTTTGATTAATTTTTCAAGACAAATATTTTTGGGGGAGAAGAAATTTTCCAAATTTGCAATACATATATTTTGACTCTTTTTTTAGGTTTAAAAATAGTTATTTTTCATTTCAAGATGACCTTTCCTTTAGAGTACTAAGCTAATTATCATTTAAAAGTTCAATATTTAATAGTTTGAATAACATGAATGGATTTTTTTTTTTTGCTTCTTCTGGGACAGAAAATTATATTTCTGCATAGCCACAGATGTTGACTGCCATTGACTGGCAGGGGAGCCAAGAGCCTGAATTGAATCATAATACAGGGTTTAGTGGGGGTTTCATGGTAAGAAACTTCTTGTCTTTTTCTATTCAATTACACAGTCTGGGGAAAAAAAGAGCCCCTTGCTACACAAGATAATTACTATAGCTCTTTTATAATTGTGTTTATAGTTCTAGATCAGTCGCTCTTTTAGCACTGATAGCAATTCCTTCAGAAAAAAACCGGACCCCTAAATTGGGAATGATGCTTGCCATAAGTGCAGCACATGCTTTCAAGAAACTTTTTATTCCTTTTCCTCCCTTCTCAGGATATTTTCATGTGTGTTTTGTGAGTGCTCACCAGGCTGTGGACTGGTGTACTATTATATTAATGTTTTGAACAATTCCTATGGGAGAGCTAAAAGAAGATCTTGTATTCTGCAAAGTAAGAAAGTATCAGAAAGATGTGCAAGTGTTTATTGCAGAAAGAGTTTTTCTAAATGAACTGAGCTATCTAACAGCAAATGCCACAGCTATTTTTGTTAGACTCTCCAAAATCTTATATTTCTCAAGGAACATCTGCCAGGGCAAGAACTGACTTGAGTTTTCCAAAGCACTCTGTCTAGAAAATATAAAATTTCTTTAGCCCATCAAACCATGGGTATTCCTTGTAAAAAACCTTGTATTTTCCTACGAGGGTATGATATCCACATTTTGTTTAAGGCTGCTATGTGTTGATCCCACCACTTAGAGCCCCTCTTTCTTGAGACAGAGCTACTGAAGTTGTAAATTCTGCAATACTTAGTGGGTGGAAGTTTACTGTCAACTGATCCTCTTTGTAGTGTGCAATTCATTTGCTTTCTGTCTTCAGGATCAGTGCTGACTACTTATTCCCTACCCTCAACTCTGATATTTTCTTCCTATTGCTTATTTATGCCCTTTTCTGTAGCTCTGCTTGTGATGAGTGTGGAAGTTCATAAGGGGATTTTTGAGAGGCACATAACTGAGGCACAGAGATTCTCACAATATCCGTGGATTCTTCACTGTGTTTATCTGGTCTCCTTCTGCACAAACTATCCAGATTCCTCCTTTCCCAGCAAGTTTCTTAGCTCCATGAAGCTCTGAGCACTAAATTCAGGTCTAGCTCTACTCAAGAGTCTTTGAACCTTTTTGTTTGTTGCATGTCTCTCAGTCTCTGTGCCATGTAAGATAAAGGCCCAGTTTCTGACCTCTTGTCTCCTTGTGTGGATGTGCACCACTGTTCATATCCCAGCTTTCTGCCCAGTCTGTGGAAAGCTCCTTTTGGCCATCCTGTCTGTGGAAAGCCTCCTTTTCTCCACAAGGGAAGCATCAGCGTTTAAAGAGTGTCCATTTTCCTTGACTGGGAGGTAGACAATGATATGAGGGATTGCTCTTGTGTGCTGAAGCATCCCATGGATCACAAATTGCAGCACTAATAATCTCTAGGTGCACAGATTCCACTTGGTGTTAAGCCTGAAGCTAAAAGTGATTATCACCTAGATAAGAGTCTAAATCTGTGTCTTGGAGGATCTTGGGAGTAGGAGGAAGAGATGGAGGGTGCTGAGGAGTGACAATAAAGGTCAAAGCTTGTAAAGGAAAAATGGTGTAGAGGAAGAGGAGGAAGAAGCTGCTGTGAAGTCCCCCTTTCAGTAGCATAGTTAGAGCTCATGGCTAGAGATTCTGGCTGCTTGTTTCCTCACCCATGGCAGACAAGCCTGACTTAAGGAGTTTAGCCTGCATTTTCTTATCAGCTGCAGTGCATTAGCACTGATCTTCTAAAATAAGGACAAAATCAATGTCAGGTAACAACAGGACACACCAAGATTCAAAGTCAGTGTTTACTGTTCTGCAATTTTTTGCATGTGGATGTCATTGAGGTCCATACTGTCCCAGCAGCTACTCTTCATTTCTCCAGCATTGTACCTTCACTCATCACCTTGACATACTTGTTATATAAGAAAGCTGAAGTCACACATTTTTTTCCGGTGTAATCCTTGCCAGTTGTTCCATTTAGGTCTCCCTGCACCTTCCCATGAGATGCTATATGCGTTGAGGAGCTTTGTGATGAGGCAGACACAACAGCAGGTGAAGCCTTGATAATATTAAAGGAGCTCTGGAAGTCTTTGGTATGCTTCTGGACAATGAGGGCAGAGCAAAAGGAAGCCCATATGCTTAAAGAAGCACATTAAATAATCCACTAGAAGTACATTATAACATTTTTGGGAAGATATGTATTCTGAGTCATGTGACAGATAATTTAGGAAAAGAGGTAGAGGAGGACCTGCTGCAGTTCTACATCTAAATGCACAACAGCACATCCATCAACAGTGCTACTTGTGAAAGATTCCTGCATTACTGAGGGGATCACACAACTGAGCATGTCCAGAAATCATTTCATCACATTTTTATTTCCAAGAGACACGAGATGATTTTAGTGGCAAGAGTCTGGCACTGAAAAAATCAGGTGCCAGGTTTGCAATTGGTTGGCTTTGTGTTTTAGGATAAGACATCTAACTTCCCTGAGCCTATGTTTAACCATCCATAAATGAGAATAATTCTCACACATCTTCCAGGCTGCTGAAATGTTTAATTAATTAGTGTTTCAAAACTGTTCTGGATGATGCAGATAGGAGACACAGTAAAGTGCTGCTATTACTTCTTAACACTGTGTATACCTTCCTTCTATTTCATTTGTAACTGCAAAAAGCCCCTTTGCTGCAAGGTGTTTTATTCTATCACCCTATACTGCCTTCCAGCCAGAAAAAAAGAACTGAGCCAGACACTGAAACGTTTACAGACACTTTTTGGTAATTGCTGCAGTTAATAGAAACTCCAGTTGCTTTAAGTTTCAGTTTATGGCTGTGTTTGAATTTAACATGCCATGAAACCATTCTGACATGCACAGAGCCTGAAGCTTTTGCTGCTCAAACCTTTCTCCACAAAGCTGAGAATCTTAATGAGAAATGAAGGCCCTGAGCTAAAGATCTCACAACAGGCTGCTGCTGTAAACAGAGCAGAAAATGCCCCCCAAGGTGAGAAATTCTCTTTAAAAGACTACTCTTCTGTGGAGATGGTGCAATGCCAGTGCTTTTGTTAGTGACCAAATCATTTGGAGCCAGGGAGGTGTTTTGGCAGCCACCATATGATAAAGAAGGAAAACCCCACAGCATTTTGGAATGACTCTGCAGCAGTGCTCAGGCCACTATGAGAGCACCAAAGTTAAACTCCTCCGCTACTGGATCTTCACTTTGCTAACAGTTTATTTAATTCTTGCACCCACCAGCCCCTTTTTCCCTCTGAAGCACACACTGATGGTTGTTGGATGTATTCATTAATGGCATTTTGCAGAAGAGAGATCAGTGTTAACTCTGGTTCGTTTCTGGTATCAGGGAACATTTGAGATAAAGGTCTGGCCTCCATTTCACCAGGGCGATGCTGAGGGCCAGCATGGGCAGCAGCACATCCCTGTCCTTCCTCTGCCTTCTGGGCAGGCAGGTGAATCCTGCACTCATCACATTCAGAGCAACCAAGCTACACTCAGTCAAAGTCTATTTCTGGTATTTGGGTTATTCGCAAAGAGAGATTCAGTGCAATGCAGAAAATTTAGCCTGAATTCTTGGTTTGTTCAGCTCCTTCACAAAGTTGGCTATGGTCTGCATAGGACATTTTTAGAGGGGTGGCTGCCACCAGCCAGGTATTCTGGTGTGGCCATGAGCTACCAGAACAACCCCCACTTTGTATTTTCCAGAGGGACATCTGAGGTCTTTGGACAGACTGAGGAGGAAGAAGGCTAGATGTAAAAAGCTGGTTTATAATAACCTCTGTTACTCTGCAAAATATTGTCTTGAAATAGAACTACATAGTAATATTGTGGAATTAAAAATTTATACACAGTTAGAATGTGTCATTTCTCAAGGCAGTAGCAAAAAAATGTGGACTGGGTACAGAACTGATTAGTGCTAATTTGATGAGGGTGCAGAACCTCTAACTTACCCCTGCTGCTTTACATCAGAAACACTGGGGATGATTGTGATTTTGCTAAATGAAAACATTCAAAAAAATATACACACATTTATATATAAAAGTACACACAATTATGAACACACATAAATACATAATTTAGCATGTACTAAATACATATGAAAGATCTGGAGAGAGACAATTGCTTCATATTTGTGTTGTTGGTGCCAAAACTGAATGAACAGTAAATTAAACAATGCTCTCTGATCATTATTGTAATCAAATTGAGTGTAAATATTTTGGCAGACACTCTGATTTATGTCAACAATTATTAGTAAAAATATATTTGTTCTTTTACTGAAAAGCAATTTTCACGTATGTTACCAAATTTAGCTACCCCAGGGCATGTTTTCAGCGTTAGGTGTGTGTGTGCAGTACATCAACTGAAGAAGACCCAGCTGTCTTTAATAAATTAATGTGAATTATTTAACAGCTGCTTGAATATTTGTACCTGCCCTACCTGGTTGCGCAATGTGGAAAGGTCCTTCTTGTTCCATAATCTTTTCAATTTCATGCCAATCTGGGAGAAGAGAGAGCCATACATAATTGTGTCTGTCTGGGAAAGGATTTGCAGTCTCTTCTGAATGCTTATTTTGGGGATTTATTTGTCCCATGCACCCATGTGCTGTTTGCTCTGAATGCAGATGGCACAAGTGACAGCAAAAGTGCCCACTGACATTTTGGCTGATAGAAATTAAAATTTATTAATGGTGACCTGCAGCCAGAAATTGTCCCTGTACCTGGGGCCTTGGTCTCCCATTTTACCACACCGCCTGCTCCAGAGCTGCACTGAGAATTTCCTCTGACTGTCCTTGACTTTTCTTAGTATTTAGATGGTTTAATTCAACTGACCATAACATATAATCTCCTCTTCTGTCTTCCTTGGCTCTCTCAGTTGCTTGTGAGGGCAAGAGAGCTCATCAAAGACGTTTGAATTCTTGTTGGCTTTTTGCAAATGGAAAGAAAAGGGTCCCCCAAAATGTTCGCAGCTATTTTTGATAAATATGTGGCAGAAATACATTCAGATCCCTTTGTTTTTATACTTCTTGTCCACAAGGAAAGTTTACAGTTAGATAGTATTAGCAGAGGCTGTGGAATCATTAGTAACATCTTTATCTTTCTGAGAAGAGAGAAATAAATTCAGTAAATCAGATTACCCCTTAGTTGTGTGGAAGATTGGTTTTATAGGTTGGTTTTTTTCACCCTTTCTCTCATAAAGGGAGAAGGGGGTTTGGAAGGTGGCAGCTTTGAATACCTAAGAAAAGAGTCATGACTCACCTTGTTCTTGCTCCTGAGCAGGACGGGTTGGGTGCTTCAGGAGTGTAACTTGGCAATCAGAAAGGATCTTCTCCTGTCATGACCATTCCAGTAGCAGGACATTCTCCTGGATTTAGTGACACTGAGTGACAATTTGTCATAAATTCCATGTAATCATGAGGATCCTTTCAGCCTCATTACAAGTTATGATAGAAGTTGCAGTGATTCCTTTGGAG
Source organism: Geospiza fortis (assembly GCF_000277835.1). NCBI lineage: Eukaryota > Metazoa > Chordata > Aves > Passeriformes > Thraupidae > Geospiza > Geospiza fortis. The sequence continues at coordinate 153,712 of NW_005054384.1, forward strand.
GATCTCTGAGTTTCTTTGTGCTACAGTTTCTGGGAGTTGGCAGGGGGCTGGTCTATCAAGAAATCTTAAAGTGCATAATATGACAACTAAAATGGAATGAAAATGCCATTTTTCTGTTCAGCAATATGAGTTTCTTAACAGATGTGGCAGAACTGTGCCATAATTGAAGCTGGAAAGTTGCAGGAGTCTTTACAGGCAGAACATTTCTATTTTGCCTTTTCTATTTTTTTTTTGTAAGCAATATTAGTAGGGCATCTCCAAGAGCAAATAAACCAAACAATTTGACCTTCCATCACTTATCAATGGAAGTGAAGGATGTTGTTAATTTGGAATACTGCATGGAGAAATCACTGAGCTCTAAAACCCTTTGCTAGCAACAAACACAAAGCAGATGCCATGTTGTTTGTTACTGGTGACACCTTCAGAAAGCAGAGAATAGCAAACAGATTTTCTCTGTACCAGTGGGACCCACATAGCAAAGTGCATATTTGACACATATGAGAAGAGAAAGGAGTGCTCTTCATGTGCCATCACTGAGAGATGCTGAGAGGAGCAGGGTGGAGTCTGTGAGTAAGGAGAAATGGAGGGGAGCACATGAGTCTGGGCTCTGGAAAGGAGCAAGTGGAAGAATGGTAAGGTAACTGCAGGAAAGGGGACTTCTTGTTTAAAGCTGTAACAGAATGAATCAGAAGAGGATAAGCAGTTGGGGAGATCAAATGCAAGCTGAAAAGTGCATTGTGGAAAATAGAAATATCGGGGCATCCCTAATTGTTTGTATGACACACTGAAGGTATCCTTGCTTGTGTGAGAGATCCTAGGGTAATCCTGAAATTTTATGTGATTTTCCAGGGTATCCTGAAAGGGCTGAGCAATGAGAGTTTTGTTTGGAATCCTTTCTGCTTTGATTAAGTTTTAGTCCATTATCTGGGCCCTGAAACACAGGCAGGCTGCCTGGAACTTGTAGTATCACATGGCAACGTCCTCACTGGCAGTCTGAATGAAAAAATATGTGGTTTAGTGTCAGGCTTGAGTTGGATGTCCTGGCTTAGTCAAAAGGAGTGAAATTTAACATGCTAAAGTTAGACATTTTTCTGTGCAACATGCAATTCAACCTGTCTTGCAATGGGCAAATAGGTTAGAAGATTGGACTTTTATTTGAATAAAAGTAGTGATTAGTGTGATTTGCATAAAAGTATAAATGTCAGCTCCTTGTGTTTTAAGGAACTTGTAGCTGGCATCAGGAAGAAATTGTGCATAAGTGCAGCTGGTTTATGTTACCAAGATCTTCAAGGCTTCTTGGAGGTCAGGTACTGAGATTTAGATTTTTTTCTATAGCTTTTTTTTGGCTTCTGCACAGGAATGTAGGTGATATTGTTGCCGAAGTGTTTCTATCTGTATTAGTTGTGAAAAGGAAGGAAAGGAAAAGGGAAAGGAAAACATAAAGCAAAGTTTGGGAACAATCCCTGAAGCCAAGTCTCCTAGTCCTGTAGTCAAACCACAGAGTAATCCCTTTTATAGGCTGGTCAAGCCCCATTTTACAATAGCTCTCTCTTACTTGAGAGGCTGTTCTCGAGTCATTGAGATGTCCATTCTTTTCTGGTTAGAAATCTTTTTTCTAATTCCTGTTCGAGATCATCAACACAAGCTCATTCTTGAGCCACAGTGTCCTTTTGGTTAAAAAGGTCTTTTTTCTCCCTTGTATATACCATGACTTGTGTCTAGGCATCACATGGTGTGATGTTATTCCTGGCTAGCCTCAGGTGAAGGGATCAGCACCAGACCACCCTTGGCATGAGTGGGAATGAATTCCCTTACAAGAGAAAAGGATGTAGCCTTGTGTTTGGGAACTGTTAGAAGGATTTGAAGCAGCACAACTTTGAGTGTTGATCAAGCCCATGTTTATTCCACTCTAATCAGCAGGGATGAGTCACTCTGCTGTGCAAACCCGGGCCTGGGGCCTGGCAGCAGCTCCAAGGAGAGAAGTGACGCTGAAGGGTTGTGCTGCTTGTCTTGCCCAATCCACAAGCAGTTTCTGTTTGTGAAAGGATCTACACACTTGACATGAAGATTGTGTCCACTGCTGATGTGAAGCCTCAACCCTGTGGTGGGATGCAGCAGTTTCTTAGCAGAACTTTTTATTGCCACCATGAGAACAAAGGAGGTGAAGATCAAATTAATTTAAAACTGCAGAGTAGCCTGACCTGTCTTGAGAAGATGCTGGGTCAGCCAGGGTACCTGCCTTGGCACTGAGGCCTGGGAGCTTGTCTCTATTTTTGTCATTTTTTCTGTAACTTCGCGCTCCTTCAGTTGTGTCTGTCATGTCTTGTCATTCCTGGTGGAGCAGGAAAAGGCCTTAATGGCAGGGCTGGGCCTGCTTTCCTTTCCTTTTGATTAATTTAGGCTTTTTGATTAAATGGCAGCTTTCATCACTTTCAGCAGTCACTTTGTGACAAGGCAATTTATAGATGCATTGGCATTATATGATTAGGACAAGCACAGTAAATAACAAACGAGAGCGGTGATTTATTTTGATATTTAAACAGAGCCTCCTCCAAATTCAAAGTTCATGCTGTTTTCATATACAGAAATATCTTTTATTTGTTTGCTGACAATCTAATACTTGGCGCACCTTTCAAGCATAACTGTTGCCATGCAATTCTGAACACAAAACACCAAATACTCAATATTTCTGTGAAATTTGGTCTGTATTTCTGCAAAATCCAAACTAACTAGATAAAGAGAAGGAAATGTTAGAATACAAACAACTCTTTTGGTGTTTCCATCTCACACCAAATGTGCTGATAATTAAATGTCACGTTCTGGTTAATCAACAGCAGTTAATCTCCAGCTATCAGTTGTAACCATCTCCAACTCAAGGTTTACAGCCTCTCACTGGACACATTAACCCATTTGTGTAGAGACAGACAAGCGCTAGTGACTGAAACAACTTCTGGAGTTGGTTAGATATTTTCTGGAAGTATTTCCCTTCTCCAAAAGTAATTTCAGCAAATTTTAAATACTTGAAAGATGTGTGTTAAATTAGACAAAATAAATAAAACAGGGGAAGAACAGAAGCAGAACATCCTACCATTTTCTTTCCAGAGTTTTGGGACAGAATATTTTGATTCTTCATTATGAAATGTTTGTTTTGTTTCCAACAGCTGCATTGTTGTCATAAAACAAAAAGAAGGATTTTGGATGAAAGATTTGACTCCCTGTGAAGAGAAAAGGATTTGCTTCATTTTTTCTGGGGGAATAATCAAGAACTTTGGGCTTCCTTGCTTCTGTTGAGGATGTGGTTAAGTGTTACAGAGTTGAATTCTTCTGGGAGCCACAGGCCACACCAGCCCTGGCTGCAGAGCAGTTTTGTGCAGTCCCACAGGAACAGCTGAAGGATGAGTAAGATGAGCGAGGAAATTCCTGACATTATGTGATGCTACCTTCACAAATTCATAATTGGACACCTCCTCTGGACAGGCAGTAATGTGAAGCACACAGGCCCTGAGGTGATACATGTTAATAGGGATATTTTCAACCAAATGTTGGGAAGGCAGGATGACAAGAGAGTCACTTTGGTATTATTTGGTGTTGTAGGTGCACATAACAGAGCATAATCAGTGAATTGTCACCTACTAGTGCCTGATAAGAGTTTAGCTGCAGCTCTGGATGCTTTCCAGCAGCTTCTTCTAGAATGTAGCTCTCAAACTACCAACCCAGAAGAAATAATAGCATTTAGAAGCTCATGAAGTTGACAAGGCTGAAGGTAAAATATGTTCACCTACCTAAGAACATGCCATCTTCTCTGGGAATATTTTGAGCAGATCCTGCCCCATCCTTACTGAAGTAACTCCCTCAAATGCGGGATTTCTTCACCTTTTGACTTGTTTTGCATTTCCAGGGGCAAATATTGGAGCAGTGTGTTGTTCTCACTTTGTCATTGTCTATAAGAACAGTTCTTGGGTCTTCTCTTTCCTCATGAGAGACTCTGCAGGAGTGTAATTTTTCTGCTCTCGCTTTTGTTTTACATGTCATACTAATTACCTTGGTTTTGAAAAAGGCTGGTTGGTCTATTAGTCTTCTGCTGGTTTATTTGTCTGAAGCCTTTAAGGGTGAGATAAAGAAGCAGCTTTGCCTATTTAATGTAATAAATGGGTGTAAGTTTGAACAAGGACTCAAATAGAAATAAAAGGTTAATGGCAGACTACTACCAAGAAAAAAAGGCAGTTTTGAGGAGGGGTTTAAATATGCAAGAATAGAAGACTGAAATGTCACGAAAGGACTAAGACATCACACCCAGATGGCTGTACATGTTTGCCTGCAGATGTCTACAAAGGTCACCCAAACTGTCATGCAAAGATCTGGGGTTCTGTGATTCCAGTGTATTTATGCTGATTCATGGATTAGAATAATGTCTCTGAAATTTCTTGAGATCTCTGCTAATGATAAATTCTTTCTTAAAAGCATTCTTTTCCTCCTAGATAGCTCTGATGTAAGACTCTCTGGCAGACTGAGCAACATGATGTTTTAACCCTTCTTTGGATTTTTCTGATTTCTCTCCTCTTCAGTCTTGTTAATAATCTTTACTGGATTTGCAGCTATAGAACTGGGCAGCAGAATTCATCTTGTTACAGGGAAGTGCACAGTGCACCCTGGGATTACTGAACTGGATTAATGCAAATTCTGTGGATGAAGAAAACAGTGCATTCTCTGCACTGGGCTGGGGGGTGGGGGGGGTCACAGTGGGGAAGTTTACACTTCCCTGTGGGATTTAACTCTGATTCCCTCAAGCAACAAAAATCTGTCAACTTAAAAAGTTCCCTGTTGGAGAAAAGGTAGAATTGATGGATAAACAATCTAAACCTCAGATATCAGGATTCAATAATGCTGTTAAAAATGGAATACTATGGATGCTAGCACCTGGCTTTACCAGAGTTTAAATGCAAGGGATGGTGTTGCAACTTACCCCTTTTTTGGAACTTGATATTTTTTGTGCAGATCTCTTCATTGTAAAGCATAAATTCCCTGACAGACTGGGTGGTTTCTAGGGAAGATTTATGCAGAGGCTTCCCTGTGGCACACAGGGAAGGGACTAGGAGGTGCCAGGAGCCAGCAATGCCCTGCAGTGTTCCTGCAGCTTCTGACTCAACAGCTCAGGCAGATAATCCTCCCTCCCTGCTGAGGTGAGGCTGTACCTTGGCTCAGAGCTCTGGCTCCATGAGTGCTTTTCCCTCTAGCATACACTCCACTAAAGAACTCTGTGCTCCAAGAAGCAATAGTGAACCTCATACCCTGACCCTCAGGTTAGATGCTGTAACCAAAAGCCCTCCAATTTTTCTTGGTAGCCCCAAGGGCTGGCATAGCTCTCCTGCTTGGAAATGTTAACCCCTGTGGGCTAAGCATATGTTTATTCAAATTCTCGGGAAGCTGCAAGTTGAAGGATGCATTTTTGTCCTGGTTTCTCTCTGCCTATTTAAGGATTTTGCTTCTTTGCTGCTGCTGCTGGTGCTGTATGTAGTGGTTAGAGACACTCAGACACTGGGACATCCGTGCTTGAGAGGAGAGTGTGGGTGTGTTGATGGAACTACCAGGAGGTACTATACATGCTAAATCTCAGGAGGCTGGAATTAAAAGATTTTTATTAGTACATGAGAGCAGATGAGTTGAAATGGGTGTGCTACTTACAGAGCTCATGTTAGGATTTCTTAGTAACCCTTTTCACACTACTTGTTCTATTATGCCTTTTTCCTTTGTGAAGAAACAATTAGGTACAGTTGCAAATATTAATTTTATAGTGGGCATAAATCAAAATCAGGTTTGAAAATGTGTATGTGAGGCGTTTTGGGTCCATTGTTAACAGACAATTCCTTTCCCCTTAATGTATAACCACCCTCTCAGATTTAGACGAGCCAGGACCCAAAGAAGGAGTGTGTGTAAATCTGGACCTTTCCATCCAAGTTCATTTCTGCTTTTGGCACTGACTTGTTAAAGTCAGATTTGCAGTAGCTGCCCAAACTGTGCAGAATGTCAGCGGATGAACATGTCTGCAGAGCAATGCACAAATGCATTCAAGTGTGCATTTACCCATGAAGAGGCTGTAACTGTCTCTCCAGATACTGGGTAGGTGTAAACAAGCGACAATTTCTGCACACATGAACAGAGCATTTATAGATAGTGCGAAAATGGGATTTTCTGGAGGCTGTAGGAAATGTGATCTTCAGATACCTCCTTAAGGCAGCACCATCTCTAAGCTGAGTTTACAGCTTTTATCTCAGTGAAACCTTACTCCAGGTTTCTGGATCTTTTTGCTTCTGCTTAGGAGGTTGCATTGAAAATCTTTCTTTGTTATCCTTGGTATTAATTATCCTTAGGTGTCAGCCAGAGCAGTGAGTTCTACATTTCCCCAGCTTCTGAGGAGAA
>NW_005054384.1:160180-178633 GCF_000277835.1 Geospiza fortis
CTTGATGAGAGGGCTGATCCAAGAGCCAAATCCAGTTCTTAACTGTTGGTTTCAGCCCTCCATTAGTAACTGATAATCCCATGCACCTAATTTTCCCTACCACTGACTAGTTTTAAAATACTTACTTTGCGTAGTATCAACATCTAAAGATGATTAAACATTGCATTGTGTGGGTTCTATGCTGTCCCATAAGACAGTACTGTCTTCTTAAGATGTTTTGATCTGTAAGTGGAGAAATGTGTGAGGCTTTTCTGTAAATGTGATCTGGGAGCCAAGCTGGGCTGCTCTTGGTTCAAGTTGATGTATTGTTCTGAGGCGCGACTAGACTTTGATTAACAGTTTTATTGCTAGTGCTCGTGATCCAGAGGAATGCAAATAAATGTCCTCCTCTCTTGTATTTTAACTAAAATATTTAATTCAGACTCATGTAGTATTTCTCATCATTAATACTATTATTATTATTTTTACTGCATTGCACTTTCAGGCAGCAGTTTTTCACAGTAGTTTGCTAGTCCAGCTAGCCTGAGGTATGGAGTGAACCTCTGCCAGCAGCTGCTGTTGCTGAAGACACAATGACCCACAGCTTTGTCATTGTCAAATGACGTTTCTAAGTGCTTGGGGACATTGTAATCAGGCCTGGGATATTTCCTTTTCTGTTTTCTACCTGATCTGGTAGGTAGACTAGAGCAGGCTTAGTCTGTTTTGGTTCTTAATTAGGCAGATTTCCTCCCATGGCTGAATCAGTCTGAGCAGCAGAGCCTCTAGCCCTGAGGCTCAGTTCTAGAGCAGCTGCAGGTTGCATGCTCCTTCCCTATGCAGGGAGCTGCTTGTCTCCCTGCCACACACAGAAACAGCACATTCCCACACAAGGGAATGCTTTTCTCACCTACGGGTCCTGCTCATGTCTGCAGCCAGCACCTGGCTTTTTATATTGCTGCAAAAGGAGGGAATCTGTACTTTGGGTGACCAGCTGCCTTCAGTCACAGCTGAACTGTGATTTCGATAGCTGTGCTGCAGAAGCTGCTGTGAGATTTCATAGACACTGCAGGCAACTGACTGGAAAATACGTTGTGTGTGTGTGTATTGTTTTCTGTAGTTCTGGAGAAGTTTGGCTCTGTGCATTGACACTTTTAAAGAGAGCATCTAGCAGTTTATCACCATCAGGAAAGGAACAAGTGCTCCTCAGGCTGATACTCCTATCCAGGGAGAGCTCTGGTGTGGCTTCCTACCAAAATAACTCTCATGGTTTGTGTAAGTTGTGCTGGTGCTGTATGGAAGAATAAACATTGTCCAAGAGCTGTTTAGGAACAGCTCAGAATGGGGAGAATCCTTTCCATCCTCACTCTTCTTGTGTCTTTAGCTTGGTGTTTGAACCCATACCACCTGTGGTGGACTCATTTTTTTCTTCTTGTCACAGCTATTTCAAAGGAGGAATACTTAGAGCAAGCAGCAAGTCCAGATGGAGTGTACAGGTCTCTAAAAATAATCTCTGTGGAACTGAACATGCTATTTTAGCCCAAACAAAAGAGGTTCAAATGGGAGTAGCTGTAGGTTAAGGGCTTCAGTGGTAAAAGTGTATCTTCAGGTACTTGTCTTCCTCACTCATATCTTCCACCAATTCCTCAGGTTTTTTGTATTGATTTTTACAAGGTCAGCAGCTTTGCAAAAAGCCAATAAGCCACATCTTGCCACAACCATGTTTCTTGGCTTCTGTGCAGTCAAAATCTAAACTTTATGCCCACATGGGTTTTTTAAAGCAGTTCCATACATATGCAATGATTTAAAAAGCTCTCCCACAGAGGGTTTCATGTCTGTATTATTGTTTTGTTTATACTAGTAGTAGTAGCTGACTAAAGATATATCAGTGTCTTCTGGGGAGGTTTGTTCTTTCTGCACATACATAATTGTGGATGCATAACAATATACTTTTGTCTTATTTTATAACTCTTAGGCTATTTATGTCATTGCATCTTCAAAACCAGCCCTGGTTTGGAAGCATTAAAAATTATTTCCTACTATAATTTTTCAAATTTTGAATATAGGTATGGAATTCTTGAAAAGTAAAGTTCTTTTTAAAGTGCTTTAAAATTAGGGATTTCTTTACATAGTGGTGCAAAAAAACAAGTAATCAGCTTTTGCAATCCCAAACAAGTCCAGATTCAGTTACAAAATCAGCAACTGTAACTTTGGCTCCAACGTGCTGCATACAGTTTGTTTCACAAAGAGATGGTTTTGCAGATGGAAATGATTAGCAATAAAATGTATTGCAATAATGGAGCGTGCTAAGGTTACATAAGTTCAAAAATACACAGTAAAAACAGACTGTCATTTGCCTTCTCATCGAGCTGACCCAATTAAAAATGGTCACTGTGCAGCATCACATAAGCAGATGTCCTCTCAGTTCTTTCCACTTATCTCCTTTTCTTCATTTCTCCATTATTTCTCCTCTCCTTGCTTGGTCTATCAGTTCTTCACACTTCATGTTTGCATATTCTATCTTAGCCTCCACTCTTGTGCTTCCACAGGAGATTCTTTATTCCTTCTCTGTGGTTCTCTGAGAAGGGATGTGCAGAAAAGACAAAAAATCCTGGTGTGATTCACCCCAAAGTGCAACCCACAGCACTTGAGGAGCAGTGCTGCTGTAGGGAGCTGGGAATTTGTGTGTTTTGATGTGCTGATAAATATGAAGTTTGCCCTTTGTATTTCCTCCAGGAACGTCCAGACAGCAAATGAATCAGTGAGTGTAGAGGGCAGTTTCATTTAATGATAAATCACACTTTTCCCTTCCCACCCAAGGCATATAAAAGGACCTTTCTCCCACAGCAGGGAAGAGGCAGGTGCAAATTCTGGGACTAAGGAAGATCTCCTGTGCCTGGCAGTGTTAGGAGCAGCTGTTCCCTTATCCTCTGTTCTGGATGGCTGCTGGGGACAGGAGCACACATGTGCCACAGACAGTGCATGGCATTGCAGTTAGCCTGAAAAAGCCATTTTCAATTGGTTTGCATTAGCGAAGGGTATAAAACTCTGTGTGAAGCTGTTCAATGAGGTTTGCAGTTAACAAGGCAGGATCAGCCCACTGAGGAGGGGGAAGATGTAAGAAATTACATTTAGATTGCCTTCCCCCAGCTTGCTTCATTGTGATTATCTGATTACCCTCTGTCTTGTTAACCATGTACAATAGCAAGTGTACAGAAGAAAAATAAAAGCCAACTTGCTCATTCAGGGAAGCACAAATAGGATAAACACCAGAGCTTCTGCATGGAATGGTTGTGCTTTGTTTTTACAACTGCCACAAGGTGGAAATCTAGGGAAATAGCCAATCTTATCTTCTCCTAGATATGAATTCTGACAGGCAAAGGACTACACGAAACTAGCAAGGGACAACAGGGCAGGCTCAAAGCAGTCGCAAGAACTTGGCTTTTAACATGTCCTAGGAGACATCTGTGGATCTCATTCATGCAGGATGTCATGGATGTTAGAGAGTTCACAGAAGTTCAAGAAAGGCCTAATCCAAATATGCCTTTTCTTGGTTTTAGTAACCCTGATCAGTGTGACCACCCCATGATGGGTTGCCCTGCTTTGTACAGTAGTGGCTACAAATTTTCAAACAGCTCAGGAATATTTTTACCTGATGAGATTGTTGGAGAATGAGAACATTTGGCTCTGACACTGTTCCTCATGGTCCCAGTTCTCTTTATTTGTCACTGGATGTCTGTCTCTACCTTGTGGTCTTCCACATTTAGAGTGCAATTCAGCTGCTTAAGCTTGGACATGTGCCCTTTTAGGTACCCAGACTATCCTACCTGGTCTCCAAGAGAGCTTGGCTCATTATTAGGGTCCATGGCAGATCTGCCAGCCCAGCATGGCTGCCTCAGAAAATTTTTCAAGTTTTTCAAAATGTCTCTGTTCAGAAAGCTAAAACTTGTCCTTAAAACACATGTTTTGTTTAGCAGGTTTTAGTACATTTGCATTTGACTGTATGCTTTGAATTCTTTATATCCTTCCTTCCCTCCTTCCCATTTTCCCTTCATTCTTTTTGTGAATTTCTCTTCTTTTCACTTCCTGTTGATGTCACGTCTTCATTGTGCTCTCCCCCCTTCTCCAACTCTGTTCATGTGGTTGTTCTCCATTATTCTATTTGTGTGGTGCCCAGATGAACGGAGGAATGATGAATCTGACTCCATGTTATTAGAAGGCTAATTTATTATTTTATTATACTATATTATATTAAAGAATACTAAACTATACTAAAGAATACAGCAAGGACACAGACAGAAGGCTAAAAGATAATAATGAAAACGCGTGACTCCTTCCAGAGTCCTGACGCAGCCTGACTGAGATTGGTCATTAAGTCAAAAGTAATTCACATGAAACCAATGAAACAGTCTCCAAACACATTCCAAAGCAGCAAAACACGGGAGAAGCAAATGAGATAATCATTGTTTTCATTTTTCTCTGAGGCTTCCCAGGAGAAAATGCTGGGCAAAGAGATTTTTCAGAAAATATGACAGTAACTCCATCAAAAAGGCATTTTGGAATATGGGAGCTCCCTTAACTTTGTGAGCTGAAATGAGCCTGTGGACTGTGTAGTGAGCTCTGTGTGTGTGTGTGTGACTAGAAACTGTTAACTGATACCTCCCAAAGAGCTAAATTACACCACAAAATAAAATCACTTCAGTTTTAGCCGATGACTTGGCCTTCCCACATGCCCACTAGCTAAATTGCAATTGGGGTAATTCATTAATGAAATCATCTTCCAATAATAGTTGTTTGGATTGAATCAAGTGCATCTGTGTACCTTCCTTCTGTCTGCCTTGTGTTGGGAGTGTGACTCAAAGGCTGGACTGCCAGGGCTGCTCCGAGCACCTCGCTGGCCAAGTGTGCAGTGGTGGTGGTTGTGGCAAATGCCAGCCCCACCAAGAGAGGTCAGGGCAGCCAGGAGCCCAACCCTTCCTCTGAGGCATCTTCTGAGGTATCTCCTTCCCCTTGCTTCCCTGCCTTGTCTCCACGACCCTGGGCACTGAAATGGCCAAGCAGTTCTGAAGCCAAGGAATGGGTTAAAATGCTGAACAGAGAGAGTGGCTGTGTGTGTAACGCCTGCACAGCCACCCGCGTGCTGAGCCCCAAAGGGAAAGCCTCAGATCTCCTTATATGGGGATCTTTTTTCAGAAGAAAGTGGTCAGGATTTGGCTGTGCCTGTGTGAGCCCAGTGCTGTCACCTCTTGTGTCTCAGTGCCACTTTCTCCAAGGCAGGTGGGAAGCTGTGGGGGTCAGGACAGCTCAAACACTGCTGCTTTTAGTAGTACAGTGCACTCAAAGAAACCTGGTGCGTATGATCTTTACTTTTGCAGCCTTTTTTTGAGACCCATAGACCCTATTTGAATATTGTGCTGCTATAAATTTCCTGCTCCAGCTCTGTCCAAAATTATTCTTGTGTTCTTCTCTGATTTTTTTCTCTTACTGCTTTCCAGGCATGGGCATGTTTGTGTGCACAACAATACCCACACATGCACTCAACCCAGTACAGCTGGCCTGCACATGAGCACAAGGGTGTCTGAATGTGCTGGGGGCTTGGGATGATTATTTACATTTCCTTTTATGGGGATCTCTGCAAGTGTAGTTTTCTGGTGATTCATGTTTTGGCCAAGGCTTGAGTCTTTTTCAGCTTTTTCATTAAAAAAGCTGTTGTGTTTAGTGATACTTTGCATTTTTGCCCCACTGGCTTCCTTGAGCTGTGCAGTGCTGCCTGGGGAGGAGAGAAGGAAAAGCAAGCTGGGACACAGGAGTGTCTGGGGAGTGCAGTCAGGGCTACAGACCTGCCCAGACATTTCCCAGTGTCCTTCCAGAGTGACAAAAACAGTGATTTCCATCTTCCCTGCCTGCCACCCAGAGCCTCTAGCTTCTTGTTTCATTTCAGTGCTGTACCTGGGGTGAGAGGGGCTGTGCTCTACACACAGGCTCATCTCAGAGCTACAGCCATCCCTGCCTTTCTCTCATGGGTGTGTTTCCCTTCCTCCTGCCTGGAGTGGCCCTGGGGTGCACCCTGGCAGGCAGCCCCAAGCTGAACTGGAGTTTGGCTCTCCCAGTCAGGTGTGCACTGAAGGGAGGCTCCTGGGCTGTGCATTTTGGTGCATGTTCCTTGGGCTGTGCATTTCCAGCAGGCTCACCTTGAAACAGCTGTATGGAATGAAAGCAGTGGTGTCTGTCCATCAGGCTCAGCAGCATGGGGGCTGCCCGGTCCCATGGCTTGAAAAGGATATGTATGGCTGCATGTGCTGTGGTGAGGAAGCTGAGGATGAGCACAGGATAAGAGGAAAGCAAGCTACCAAGCTGTGTGGCACAACCATTGCTGGGCTCTGGTATGTTTGACTCCAACACCTCAGTGCTTCTTTTTCTCTGTGTTTGATGCAATAGCTGTAAGCCATGCTTCTCCCTCCACTCCCCATCCTTTCAATTTCACTCTAAGTCCTAAACTGAAGGAAAAGGCAGGTTTTGTAAAGACCAGAAAACCTTCAAGCTCAAGTCCAGATCTTCTTTCAATGGGAGACCTCAGTTCTCAAAGCAGAGAGATGGGCTCTGGAGCATGGTTCAGCCACACATTCCCCTAAAACCTCAGCCTCATGCTGGTACAGGGAGCCAGGGAACCCTGACTGCTCGTGAGGTGGCAGTGTTCTCATCTCCCAGGTGTGAAGGAATGGCACTGTCCCCTAACTGGTGTTTTGACACCACAGAAAGCCTGGTCTTGTGGCAGTGCACGTGCCACTCTGTGAGCAGGCAGTCCCTGTGCCAGGTATCCACCTGCAGCATGAACCCAGCAGCACTTTGCTCTCAGAAATGCAGTCACTAAGTTTTATTTCCTAAATGAGATTGCAGCTGGATCCTGTCTGCCCTGCTCCCTGTTTTCTTGGGATCCTGTAGTAAATTCTCTCTGCCTTAAACTGAGAATAGCCATAACTTCAGTCTCTCAGCAGAGGTTTAAGCCACTGCATGAGAGCTGTGGGCAACTGCACAGTGATCCAGTGGGATCCAGCTGCTGCCCTTCAGTTCCATCACTGAGCAGTAACTTACAGCTGATGCTTTCCTTTTCCACTGGTGATGCAATTGCTTCATCCCTTTAGAAGGACTTGAATTAATTTCCAAGGGATTGGACTTTTCTCATCAGGCTGTCTGTGACCCCTGACAGTACAAATACTGCAAACCCAGACCTGATTAATCATTAGGCTTTTAAAGAAGATTTCCAAACCCAGCTGCCTGGATTACTGACACGACAATCTTTAGTAGAAAGGGACATGGTTGGTGTTCAGCTATATAAACAAACAAACATTGCTATTTCTTCTCTATGAGACTAAAGTTTGGGAAGGGCCTTTTAGTTGCATTGAGTCTGTTTTCAGAACTTGAAAGTAATAACCTCATTTAAGGTCAGACAGGTCTCTCTTCAGTTCCCCAGTAGCTATAAAAATCACCCAAATATTTCAATGCCTGAATGAGAACATGATTTGTGGATTCAAAACCTGGGCATGTGTAACAGGCACAGTTCTTTTACTTTTGACCCTTCAGGCTGTAAGTCCCATTCATTTGAAAGATCCTTGTGGGTCCCTTCCAACTCATAATGTTCTGTGATCTGTGAAAAGTGCTGTTAGTAGCTTTAGTATAAAAATGCTTGTGCTTCTGTTGTCACATTCCATTCATACAGCTCAACGTGTCTGTTCCACCATGTGACTGGTTTGAGCTAAACACCTTTAATTTTCTGTGATTGCTGGCAGGCTTCTTGGTACCTCTCAGATTTGCTTAGATTTACTGAAAGTACATTTTTTAGAGGAAATGAGCTTTTAGTCGTGACATAAGCATGTACATGATCAAGGGAATCCCGAGTGTCCATCTTCAAGATACCCCTGGAGTCAATTCTTGGCTTCACCACTGCCTAGTCCTGGACTCTGAGGAAGTCATTTAAACTACCATTTCTTGAGTGTGCTTCTCTATCTGATTCCTTATGGTTTATATCCTTCAGATATAAGAGATATGTCTGTTGAGTTCTCCTTCTTTGTCTCTTTGCCAAGGTCTGCATATTTATCTTTTCCTTCCTTTTAAACAGGTTACACTGAGTTTAGATGCAGTGATGTCAAACAGTATTCAATAAGTGATGTGTAATACTTGTGTAATTTGTGGGACCTCTTGAACAAGAGAAGATAAATTGGCTTTTGCTATCTTTGTGAGCTAGAGAATCTTATGCTAATGGCTTGTTTCAAAATAGATACTCAGAGAAGTCAGCGTAAGGAAAAAGCTTATTAAATCATGAAACTTCTCTGGCTCCTAATATGGAATATTTTCCTTATAGAGCACTTTCAATTTTTGTCCAAAATCTTTCGAAATACCCTTAGCAATGGAGCTTTTGAACTTGCTGTTGGAAGACTGCTGGATGTCATACTAGAACTACTTGTAAAGACAAATTGGTGTTTCAATGAAAGTTTATCTTTTCATAATTTATTGTCATTACTCATAGATTTACTACTTCTTGCACAACCCAAAATTCCTCTCCTTTCTTAGTGTTTATAGCCTTCAAGTATTTGTCATTTCTGGTTGTATTATTTTTCTTCATTGCCTTCGAGCCAAGGTCTGCGTATTTCATTTTCTTAACATCTTTTAAATCACCCCCTGGATGTTCTTGTTTCTCTTCTGCTACTGCTTTAGCTCCATTTTTGTTTAAGTTAATGAGATGTCTCAAATTATGAAATATCCCTGAGTGCTCTAGAAAGAGGGACAGAGCCTTGTAAAACCATTTTAATTTTTGGGGCTGTGAAGAGGTCACAAGATCCCTAAATCAGTGTGGGAATTCCCAGATATTCTGTTTATCACAGGATTTCCCATGTAAATAGAACACCTTGTAAAACAGATTTCTTTTTTTTTTTTTTTCTCTGTTTCTGGGCAGACAACACTCACAGCTTGCAAAGACTCCTAATGTACCTGTGAAAATAAATTGTGCAGGTAGAGCAAGTCTGGTGGGTTGAATTGAGTGGGGAGGCCAGCCTGAACCCTGCCTCTTGCTGTGTTACCACAGTCAGACTTGCTATCCTCGTGTGCTTGGGGTTTACAGTTGTCATTCCAGCCTTTAACTCTCTACTTTTCCCTAACTTTCTGATTTCTGATCTAGCTTTTCTAACCATTCTCTTTATTTCTTTTAGTTTTTAACCATTCCATTCTTTCTTAATAGACCCTTCACTTTTTCTGGAACAGTGATGAAGATATTGGGTAAAAAGTGGACTAATATACTTTCATATAATATTCCAGTAAGCTAAGTGTGCAAACTTGGTGTAGAGCCAAACCCCAGATTTTGTTTACTGTCATTCAGCCCGCTTTTGCTTTGGTTGATTTTGTTCCTGTCGAGATCCAAGCAAATTAATTCTGTGAGTAATGTTTCCTGAGATGCTTTGTCAAATGCTTGTGCTTCAGCTATATCATGTATGCTATATTCCCTCCAGCCACAAATTTTAAAATTCTGTAAAAGATACTCAGGTTTTTCTGGCAGTCTCTAGTCTTTAGAACCTAGTTCAGCTCAAAAATTTGTTCCATTATTATGTAGTTTAGAGCTGGCTGACTGTGGTCTGCAAACCATAGTTTTGTGTGTCATGTGGTCTGCAGAGAATTGTCTGGTCACAAAGTACAGTCTCTTCCCTTGGATGCTAAATTTCATTAGAGGCACTTAGAGTACATTAAACACATTTCTTAATACTAGTCACATGTATAAGCCGCTCTTCTATTTGCTACACGACTGTGAGCACAAATAAAAGGAAAGTAATGTATATAATAGAATGAAGAAAGGATGTTGTGTCTTAATTAGTTTGCATTAAGCAGTTGACCTGCCTCCAGAACAGAATATACTCTCTGGTAAGAAAGCTCAGCATCTATTTGGCCTTGGAAGAAGGCCTATGAAAAGGGAGCTACAAAGGAGCTCCACACCTTTTATGTCCTCTCCTTTTGCTGGGGTTCATTGCAGTTCTCTTTGTGCATAGAAGAACTTCTCCATCTCTGTGTAGCCAGCCTTACACATCCTTCTTTGGGTGCTGGGGGGTAGAGAAAATTGTAGCACAGACTGCTGTCCTGGCCTCTGGGTGGTTGGTCTGGAGTCCCCTCCCTCCTTGCACCACATCTCCTGGTGTTCCCTGCTGAGATGCCATCCTTGTCCTGGTGATTGTTGCTTCCTCTTTAATTTTAGACTTCCTGTTTTGATCTGTTCTAATTTGTTGCCAAACAGAACAAACCAGAGTAATTATCAGCGCAGCTTCACATCTTGTGCTTTGTAGGTGCGTAAGGGCATTTGCACCTAAAGGCTTTCAGGCATTTTTGTCTTTTCCTGCCCTGCTGAGCTTTGTTACTTGTCCGTGTCCTGTGACATCGTTCCCTTCCTGCCATGGGCCCTGTGCATCCTTCTGCACCTTTGCCTCTTATGTCTGTAGTTTTGCACCCCTGGTTTCTCTCAGAAGCTAGGTTGTTCCCTCATCTGTGCCAGGGCTCCAGGGTTTTCTCCCTTTTGTGAGGGGCCCACAGCTACTTTTTTTCCTTTTTCAGCTTTTTGTACCCTCCATTCATCATGGAGAGGATCCTTTATCCTCCCAAATACTTGCCTCATACCAATTTCCTCTTTCCTTTTCTATCATGGAGACCAAAGAGGAGCCTTGCAAAGAGTCAGTGTTATCATCCCTAGATTTGTCATTTCAGATGCTGGAAGTTTTTCTTTCCTATAACTTTCTATGTGGCCTATACTTTTAGAATGTGTTTAAACCTTTGTCATCTTGACCAAAATTGCTCTTTGGATTCTCATATTGCAGAACATAAATATATTTTATTTCCTTCCTTCCTCTAATATTCATACTTACATTTAATGTTTTATTCTATTTCCCCCAAGTGGGATGAGGTTTTTTGCAAATTCCATCTCCTGCAAATGAGAAAAATAAGATTTGTTTTACTTTGTAATCTTTACTTTTCTTCATTAAATATTATCACAAAACTGTGAGTGAAGCTTACTGTTGAAATTAGCACTTTAAATCTCTGTTTAGGACAAATATTAGTACCTTATTGACCTAGGAAAACTTGTAAAAATTAATTAGATATGCAAAATAAAATCTTTTATCATGATGATAAATTCTGGGGCAAAGAGAGCTCTTTCTTACTATATCTTTGTCTTCCATTACTACGAGTACTGCACAAATTCTTTCACAAGTGAAGATAGATAAGAGAGCCACATAAAGAATATATTTAGATGGCTCTGACCCAGTTAGCTCTCCTCAGCCAGGAACCAGAATACCTTTGTCTTATTTTTTGATGGCCTGTGTTTTTCTGAGTTAATTTTTTACCTGCTGGTATCTCTAATTTTATATTATTGTTCCTATTACTGCAATCCTAAGAGATTTATCCAGTGCATATTAGTGTTCTCTCCTGTTGAACTTTTAACCCCTGCTGAATTCCCACTGATGGAAAGAGCCCCTACTTCCCTGAGTTTCATTTGGCTAACAGCTGCCCCATTTGCCAAACTCCAGGATAGAAAGAAATTGTCCTTTCTGCTGTTTGTGCTCTGACAAGTGAATTTTCCTAGTTGTTTGATTATACACCCTTTCACTCTCCCCAGCTTTTACTGTTGCACACACGTTTCACTGAGCTGTGGCTTGCACAGAGGCAATGAAGTAGGGAGATACTGGGTAGCTTTTCCAGCTGGCTGAAGCCACAGAGAAGGATATTGCAGTGAGGGTGTGGGATACTGTGGGAAGGACAGAGGGGGCAAACAAGAAAAGCAGATCAATAGGATGACCTCAAAGCAAAAGGAGCTTGGTTTTGTTTCAGTGCTACCTCACAGGGTACTTGTACCCCTGTACCATCATGTCAGTCAGGATTTGGGGAAGGGAGCAACTGATTATTTCCAAAGTGCTCCTAACTCTGAGCAGCTGCTGGGTCTCCCCTACCTAAAAGCCTAGAAGGTTCTGATCTGGAACCTTCCAATGCCAGACACGGCCAAACTGTCTCAGGGGAGTCATGGAGGAGAAGGTCACACCCTGGCTTTGGGTCAGGCAAATGGGAGTTAAACATCTTGGCTCATGACATGTCCTAGATTTGTTTGAACAGTGCTGAGAAAATTCCCTCTGCTAACAAGATTGGCTGCACTCACCCAGCCACCTTGGGACAGCAAAAGGAGAACAGCATGCCAGCGTGTTCTGCCAGTGCAGCTGGTGGGGTCTGCTAGCTCTTGGGAGTCCTGCCTTGGAGCTTTCCCAGGATTAAATTGCTGGCACTCCTTGCATCAGCAATGAGCCAGAGGAAAGTCCAGGTTGCCTCTGTTTGTGCTGCTTTGTTTAGATCACCTGAGCTCCTTCCCCCCAGGCTCTGCCTTTTTTGTCTAAAGTTAGAGACTTTGCATATTGCATTTTGGTGTCCTTGCACCCAGTTACTTTGTCCTTCCTACTGCTGATGTAGGTGAAGGTTGAAGAGGAGCATGCCACTCTCCATGTGGGTCACTTCATGTCATCAGGACTTCTGATGATAAGATGGGGCATTAGAAATAATCTGTCTGCCTTTCAGCTGCCTACTAGGAAATGTTGGTGCAAGTGTGCATGTTTGGGATTTTAGAGAGAACAGACATGCAATTGTAGCCAGGCTGCCTTAAGGAGGGATCTCATCAGCTGTGAAAGCCTCAGAGGCTCCAGATCCCCCAACACACAATTTTTTGCCAGTGAGGGCCACCAAAGCACCTCCTGAAGCTGGTGAGACAGTTAATGTGGATGCCTACTTGATGAATGAGTGTCCAGAACAGTCCATCTTGGAGGGGCTAAAGGCAAACCAACTAACTGAGCTTTGCCCCTTTTTAATCTCCTTCCAGTCCAGGAGCAGCAGTTTCCAAATCATGGTGGCTAATTGTACAACTTTCTCCAATTTTAGAATCTTAAGGTCCCAAATTAAATGGATTCACTATAAATTTATGACAGCAGCATTTTTATGGTCTGATGTCCCTTCTGTACAACCTGTGAGGTGCATGTACCTGAGACTGATTAAAATGAAATGCTCCTGCTGCCCACCTCAGGGAATGTCACTTGTCTTCTCCAGACCCAGATTCCTGCAGTCTTTGAAGAGCAGGCTTCAGAAGGAAAAGGTCAATGCACTTATCTGCAAACTACTGTTTTCATCTGTACATGAAAAAAATTTTTATATTAACTCAATTTGTATGTACAACCATCTTCATCTACAGCTTCATCTATTTTCCACTTAGAATGACCCAAAATAACAAGGTCTAAGCATGCATTAGTAAAGAGAAATATTTTCTAGGTTAACCATTACTCCAGGCTGCACAGCAAGCCTTGATCCTGAGGACTCTTGTTCTCTTGGGAATGGGAGGGAGAAGGGAAGTGCACTGGGCAGAATCCCAGTCCTCGGGGCATTGCTTAATGCACATCCATCCTTGTGCTCATACCAGTTATAAACAAACAGTGAGGTCCGAGTGGGCTTTGCACCGTTTGGGTCTAAATGTATTTCCTGGCTGCTTCCAAATGCTGTGTCTGAAGGAGTGCACTCCTTTCCAGGGCAGGAAATCCGGGATAATGGGGGGACCAGAAGGCTGAGGCATGGTGCACTGCAATTCAGCTGGAGCCCAGTGATTAAGCCTCGTGTGCTGGCTCCAGGCTGCTCTTCCAGCCTGTCCTGATTGCAGCCCCGTGGCTGGAGGGTGCTCAGCTTCCTCCAGCTGCAGCAGCAAAACCACTTGTGTTTGTTTTGGTCTCGCTTATCCTGTTGCTGATTTCATCCTCACACCAGCTGATAAACCTGGAGCAAAGATGCAATCTGCAGCCTCGCTGCTTGGGCAGCACAGAGATCTTCCCCTGGAGTGTGTAATTGTGTAATTTGAAACAAGGTGACTTTATCTGAGCCTAGTTCACTTTTTAATCTCATTTCTGTTTGGCATACTCTGGGGATGAATCTCTACTCCCTTTCCCGCCCTGGTTAAAAATTTCTCTGATCCTATTTTAGTGGACTTTTTTTCCTAAGCCCTGAATAAAAAAGGGTTGATTTCTTACTGCAGAAAAATATAACATTTTTGCAACATATTCCCAAAAGACTCAAAAGAGAACTCCTTAGGTTTGGAAGCTGATTTGGAGAAAGGAGATAGAGTAAAAACTAGTAGCATTTAACAAATAAAATGGTGACTGAAGTGTTAGGAAACATTCTGATTGTGAAGCTGCCTGGCTTGGAGAAGAAGCTTGGAAATCAAGCAGTGGAAGCTCCATCTGTATAATGTGAGCATAATAAAAGCATTGCAGGGAGAATATGCTGTGGAGTCCAGCCCTATTCCTTCAACTGCCACAGTTACAGTTATTCTGATTTTGCTGTCTGGGCTATTGGTAGTTTTGCTTCTGCCATAATAAGAGGTATGTGTCTCTGTGAGGTATGAACCATCAAATGAGAAAAAGGGGGGGTCCTTCAAGGCCAGGGGTGAAAAAATGAGTAAATCTCATCTTTGTTTCTCTGATCATCTCTGAAAGCACTGTACCTCCCCTTGCTCTGTCTCATTCTTCTCTACTCTTTGTCAACAATAGGAACAGAAATCTAAGTTTTATATATAGCATTTGTGGGGCCTCTGTGCTAGGCTGCATATTCTGCTGTGGTTTTGGGGCTGGAGAACAATTGTTAATGGGGTATTGTGGCTTTTTTTTTCTACCCTTCACAGTTACTATCTGCAAAAAATCAAATTTAAGTGTACTCTGCAGATCTTGGGTCATAATGACTGTAATACCTGGGCTGAAATGTGAGGGACACTGTGCCTAAATTGATTAGACATGCTAAGACATTTTCCTAATGAAGGTGGTGGCTTTGTAAATTTATCTAATGAGACATAAGAACCTTCTTGGCTCTTGATCATATGCATGTGTTGCTGAGAGTTTACAACATTTTTTCTGGCTCCAAAGTGATCTTTTTAAAACGTACAGGTAGCATTGCTGGCTTAAAATGCAGTGAGCTTGCATCAGGGGCTATGCACAAGACAAGTGTCCTTATTTGATTCCAAGAATCTGAAATTCTGGAGGATTTTGCCCCAGCTGTGAACAAAGCTCCAGCTGTAAGCTTGCAGTAGTTGTCTGTGGCTCTGCAGTCTGGCCAGCACTGGAGTGAACATAACTCCAAATTATTGGATGTACATGTGTGTTTTGCATACTTGTCACAGTGCTGTTGGTCTTTGTGATCTGTGACCTCAAGATGTTTGAAAAAGTCTTCAATATTAATTAGTCAGTTCAGATGGGTCATATGAATGAGGGAAGAACAATTATTGATTATTAAAAATTAGATTAGGAAAAATATATAAACTAGATTATTAAAGTGTTGAGGCAATAAAATGTTCATACAGGCAAGATATTAATTAACAATGAAAGGCTGGGCTGGACTCTGCTCTCAACTTGTAATTTCACTCTAGTTTTAAAAAAATCATACTTGTGGGAAAATGGTGTGAGGGCATGGAGGCTTAGGGCTCACACATCTAATTTCACTGCACACATGTCATTAATAAACTGTGAAGCTGTGAATTGCAGTGATATGAATACCTGAGAGCAACTTTCTTCTCACATGACGCCAGGACACTTGAAATTCCCCGGAATGCTCTGACAGTGGCCTCAAGGTTAAGGCAGGATGAAGCTGGTGGCAGGTTATATTTAGCCCAAGTCCTTGACTCCAGGACTCTGTCTCCAATGACCTCCAGCTCACACTGCAAGGTGGATTTAATTTTTGGGACCTTTGTAAATAGGAATTGGGTGTGGATGGATTCTGGAGTGCTACAATGGATGTTGCTTGCACACTTAGTCTAATCTGTGTGTCTTGCCAAATCCCGTGATTTTACCTTGAGTTTCACAGTAGTTAATTATTTTGTCATAGCCCAGCCCTTTGCAGTTACATTTCTTTCAGCTTTAGTTTTAAAAACATTAACATTCTAGCCTGCATAGTTTTTGCAGTTTGAAAACATGTAGTAAAGCCTCAGAAATTATAAATCGAAGAAAAACATCTATAAACACAGTTCTGCTGTTCTTATTAGGACCTTTTAAGGCAAATTCAAGATTTGTGTATTTAAGTGCTGTTTGTTATAGTATGTCCTGGTTTGAAACAGATTCAGAGCTCTTAGAAAAAAAAACATTTGAAAA
This sequence comes from Geospiza fortis, assembly GCF_000277835.1. Lineage (NCBI taxonomy): Eukaryota > Metazoa > Chordata > Aves > Passeriformes > Thraupidae > Geospiza > Geospiza fortis. The sequence continues at coordinate 176,338 of NW_005054384.1, forward strand.
GAGCAGCCAGCAGTATACAAGAAAGTGCAAAATGGAGTGTGGAAGAGCTGATTTATGGTTTACCCTAAAATTTGCTTGAAAAGGAACAGAATTGGGGACATGTTACAAGGCAGGTTGGTTTGTTTATCCTTGTTATCCATTAATCATGCTGGGTGCAGTGCTGCTGAAAACTATAGGAGCTGTGCTGTTTGTTTGGTTGTTTTTTTTTTAATAAAGTTAGCCTTTGGGAGGGAACTGAAGTGTAGATTTCCTACAGACATCTCTCCTTTCTCAACGCTGTCATAAAGTAGACTGGCAGGAACGTGTTGTTTCTCTCACCCTGAGACAGTGCACTGTGCGTTTTGCTCCTTGTTTTGCATTACCAAAGACTAAAAATGTCTTCTCAGCTGCCCCTGAAACTGCCAAATGGAGGTCTTAAAACCATGCTCAGTTAAGCTGGAATGGCTGAGTAATGTGTGTTCCTCAAACTGAGTGCAGTGAAGAGGCCAAAGTCTTGTTTCTGCATTATCCATCTCATTCCATGCTGTCCCCCACTGGAAGGGAAGGATGAGTGCCACAGGTGGGACCCGATCCTGGGAAATTATTACCAATATTCAAGGTACACCATGACCAGGCTTGCATGAGTTTCTTTAGCCCTGCTTCACAGCCTGTGCATTCTAAAACTTTCCTGGGATTGTATAAATCTGATCACTCGCTGTTTGTGGCACTGCAGAGCTGCAGCCCGCCTCTCTCGGGATCCTGCTGGAAAAGGGAGAGTCTTGGTGTGTCTGCCTGCACTGCTCCTGCTCATTCCTTCCACCCAGACCTGCTGGAGCTTGCTGGCAGCCTGTCTTGTTTGTTAGTGTCAGGAGAATCAGGCAGAGAGCAGCTCTGGGGTGCACGAGAGGAATGTGGGCTCTCAAACAGCTGCTGCAAGCAGACCACAAGGACCATGGGTGACCCACTGAGATGTTTCCTTTTGCCCACACCTTTTGGGGAGAGGAAGGAATTGGAAGCTGTTTGTGCTGGCTTTGATGGCAGACAGGTGAATTGGGTATTGTGCAAGACGTCCAAAATGTAGCACATCTTTCTATCCATAACTGATCTCCTTTCTTGACTGCTCTTTCTGCATCCTAATAAGTAAATCCAGATTAGTTATACTAATAATCCACCAGAAGCCCAAAGCCTACAGTCATGGAAATTTACTTCTCCTTTCAGTGTACTAAGATATAAGCAAATAATTACGTTTTTAATATTTGGTAGCTCCACGCAGAAAAATAATATTCGTAAATTTCCCAACACCAAAATCAAATGGAACCCACTTAATTACCAACAAGTAAACAATGATTCTTCCTCCTTAAAATACCCAAACACGTTCATAATTAGCTAATTAAACTACCACATAAATGATTATTCAATATAAAAGAGCGACGGAGAGGCGGGCAGAGGAGGAAAAGCAGTGAAGTCGTTACCCGCAGACACATTTCTTTCTCCAAGGCAGCCAGTGAGTCGTTACAGGAGAGATGATGAGTAGAAAATAATAGGAACAGCAGCAATAATTAACGTGCTGGCAATAATTAACTTGCCAATATCTGCAGCTTGAAGCCAGCCAGTGTGTTTGTTTTGCCCAGAGAAGGCCACATGCGCAAAGATACTCACCTGTTTCTGAGCACTTTGCCATTTTCTGCAGGAGACAGAGGAGTTGCCCTAATTCAGTGCTGCTGAATGGCCCATGTAAGCCATCACTGTGCCTGCTCAGCCTTTGCTTGTGGTAGCCCAGGGTAGAAGAAATAGATTTCCCCTCTTCTTCTTATTGTAACTTGAGAAATCTGAGAGGTTATGAAAGATCTGGATGTTAGAGAGGCCAATTAGAGAACTAGAATTTGATGTCTCTTCTGCAAATTCGTAAAAATTGAATAAAAAAAGGGAAAGGTTCTCGCTCCTTGGTGCTTGGCTGCCAATGCTGAGTTTTTAATGACACTGACCATCCAGCCTGTACTTGGACACTTCCAAGGATGGGGCATTCACAGTTTCTCCAGGAAACCTGTGTCTCACCACCCACACAGTAAAGAATTTCTTCAAAGAGCTAATCTAAACCTTCCCTCTTTCAGTTTAAAGCCATAACCCCTTGTCCTGTCACTACATACTCTTGTAAAAAGACCCTCTCCAGTGCTCTTGGATCCATGTTGTGTAGGTTGAATTTATATTTCCAAAAGCATAGCAAAGATAATTGGCATTACTTAATTTCTGTATCTTTTCAGTGTTTCCACTGCCCTTGTCACTTTTGTTCCTGAACCTTGACTTTCAGCTTCAAGGC
>NW_005054384.1:178686-203641 GCF_000277835.1 Geospiza fortis
CTCAATAATCTTCCCCACACAGCAAATATCCTACAGAGATATTCTGGTTATTTAATGTTTAGGTTATTTTTTTGCCTTTAGTTTTTTGGGGTGTTTTTTTTTGTTTGTTGAATAACAATTAAAAAGCAACGAGACTAAAAAGGCCATTTGTTAACCAGGGAAAGAAAAAAAGTTGGAAATACTGTTCAACAGGATGAAAAATGAAGTTGCCTACTGGGTTGTGGAGAAAAATGTCCTTTTGTAATTGTATGAGTCAGATTAATTCTTTTCCAATGTAGTAAATCAGTAGGCTTTAATCTTTTTTACTTTAGCAGATTGGTGAACAACACAGATCTGGTGGTTTTCTTTCCTCCTTTACACCTAAACAGTTTTTATAAGGTTATTTTGTATTTTGGTTTCGGAGACGCTGTTTTTATGATCGCTTGTGATGTAGTAAAGTGGTAACATTTCTGAACAAGCATGGCAGAGCTGAGCTATGAGTTTTGTGCCCTTCAGATTCTGTTTTCAGAGAGAACTGTGTGCAGTGCTGGGACCTTGATGACTTAAATTGGGCCATAAATTGAAGTGATATCTTAATCGCTCTGTGTTTTAGCTTTTCTGCCATGTCACTGAGATGTTTGTGCTGTTGGAAGGGGAATTTTTGTTCAGAGCTTTCTTAACAAAAAAGCTGCTTAGTGGTAAGGGTAAAAAATGAAGCCTAGGGAGAGGGACTAGACAAGAGGGATCCCTGCAGAATTGATCAGTTTTGCCCAGAGCACCCAGCAAGAAGCAGCTTCTGGGCAGGTGAACAACTGGACTGAAAACCAAGTGGACCAATTTTGGACAGCTCCTGGCAATTAGATGTGAAGGTGAATAAGTTGAAAATGATAAGTTGCTTATCTGCCACAAAGGCCATTAATTGTAAAATTTTGTGTAAAATTACAAAGCTCCTGGCATAGCTGGAAAAGACAACTCTCTATCTTTTTCCATGAAACACAGAGAGAACTGCTGAATTAGCTCAGGAAACACTGGTAGATGCTTTGATACAGACAGGGAGACCAGAATTTGGATGAATGGCTTTTAAAATATTGGCTCTAATTCACTGCCGTACCCTTTACAGGACTAACAGAAGTGTGGAGAATGTGGCTGTGGGATTTTGGGGTTTTCTGGGAGTTGCTAGAGCAACATTTTGACCACAGTACAGGTTAGAAGTTTAGCAGCTCTTGCCTCCAAAGGTCTGGACCAACAGTTGGGAATTTTTGTTCAGAGGCTATTTAACAAGAAAACTGCTGAGTGGCTAAGGGTAAAAAAAGAGGAAAAACAGAAATGAAGCCTAGGCAGAGGAACTAGACATGAGGGATCCCTGCAGACTTGATCAGTCTTGCCCAGAGTACCCAGCAAACATCAGCTTCTGGTGGTGTCTTGTTTGGATTTCTCATGCCTCATTGTCAGCTTCTGCTGACTCCCAAGGAACGCATCTCTCTTCTAAGCTTCCATTAAAAAAAAAATAATAAAACTGGCCTAGAGATTAAATGCATTGTTACTATAGGGTGCTTGCAGTGTTTTATCAGGAGCTTGGGAACTCTGTCAGAGTGTGACAGAAGTAAAAAAAAAATGTGTCTAAATAGGGGTGATAAAGTGGGATGAAAATGGGAGAAGTCACAGGTAGGAGGACAAGAGACAAAAGCCATCAAGTGCAAGGAAGAAAAACAAAGGAGAGTCGAAATAACAAGCAATTAATTTGTAAAACAGTTTCCAAGTTAAGCTCTATTTCTGTGACTGTGCTTGCTGCAGTGCTCCATGTTGTCTTGTATCCACAATGAGGATCCCCGGAGACAGCAAACCATCTCTCCAAAACAGGCATCTGTCCTGTGTGCCTTGCAGAATGCCATTGTCCTCTCTCCTGCAAAGCTGCCCTGACTCAGTCCCTGTGGTGAACTCCCTTCAGACCTTTCAAAACCACATTCAGCTGTCAAGTGCCTCCAGGAGAAGCTGGCCAAATAGTGTTTTTTTTTTTTTTAATTTTGCATATTCTTACCTTTCTTAAGTATTCTGAGTTCAAATTTCCTTCCTTATATTGAGCACATCTTATTTCTGTTCCTTTCCTCCATCTTGTCTATGTAGCTCTGTTATTCCTGGGTAAGCTTCACAGCCAAAGAATCATTTTTAGTAATTCTTTTTACCCATAAAATGGGGTAGTCACTCTTTAGAGGGGAATCCTTGGGCTGATTTTTTTTTTTCCACCATTCTTGGCCCACCACTGAATACAGTGCTGTGATCCTCAGCTTCACCCAGAGACAATTTGGCTTCTTTCTGTATGCTCCTTTGAAAGCTGATGTGCTGAATGAGAGATAAATGCTGTAATGAGGGAGGGAGAGGAGAAAAAAAATATTTTTTGGATATAGGATGTCCTTTTCCTTTCCTTAAGTGATTAGAGGCAGATGTCAACCCTTCAAAATAGAGAGCAAAAGTCATTATTTGGTGGACAGATGGCTTTCCTCGTATCTGAAGGAGTTTTAGGGGCATTTGGGAGTTAGGTACTTATGAGGAAAATTTGAGGTATTGAGAGGTTGGCTGCTTTTAGGAGAAAACCAGACATTCACCAAGAAAAAAAAGGTACCTTGACCTTAGATTGATATAATTGAGACAAGACCTACAAGTGGCCCAACAAAAAAAAAAAGGAATGTGAATTCTTTCTTCCCATGCCCTGGAAGTCTGTTTCTCATCGTGCTTTGGTTTATCTTTTCTTTTTCCCTCTTTATTTGCCTGTATCATTTTTGTTTATCATTCTCTGTCCATTCTAGTTTTCATTTCCCAAGTTAACATGGCACAATGTAAATATCATGCACAACTCTCTTACCTAGTAAACAAGTGTACATGTTAGATATTAGAACATGATTAAGCAACTCTGAACACATCCTGTGTCCTAGATCCTGTATGACTCATATGTCATGGCAGTTAATCAGCTATAATTGAGGAAAGCAGGGAAAAAAAGGATAAAACCAAAAAAGAGGGGGCTTGGTTGATTTTTGTTTTCTTCTTTTTTAAATATTACAGGAATTCTTTTCTATTAATAAAAGAAAGGAGGGGTTTTTTTGTTGCCTCCATTTAAAGATCTGGGAATGCTCTGTGTGTTCCTTGCAGGCAGATTGGGAGTATACAGAGGGATTAAGCAACTCTCCACAGGAATGCAGGCATGCTGAGCAGAGATACAGATTTTAAATGAGGCAAAGCCACTGAAGAGCTCAGGGTACAAAGTAAAAAAAGCCTCACCAGTCAAATAAAAAGTGCAGAACATGGGAATTTCTCTAATCGAGGTAGACCTTATTTATCTAGCAGAAATTAGTCAAAACAAAGTGTGACACTTCTAATTCATGAGGGGGAAACTGTTGGGATGTTAATATCACATCATATTAAATTGTTCATAAAGGAAGGTTTCCTAAGGAAACTTGGGATTTTGGGTTACAGAGCAATACAGATGAGGCAGTGCATTTTCAGGTCTTGGTCAGAGGTGGGAAAACTCAGAGGCTGGATATAAGAGAGAAATGTATCCATTAAAATATATTGATGCTCACAGGCTTGCATACATGGCAGCACTTCTCTTTTTTCCTCCTAAATGGCTTGAATTTCAAAGAGTGAAAATCAGAAATTAATTGTACCTGTTATTCTTGTGTTCTTTTTTTTAACCTAAACACCAACATATTCGTAAACAGTTAAGAATAACTGCTAAGGCTGCAGTATTTCTCTCAGAAATACTGCCTGATAAAATGCAGACCTATAAAAATTATTTTAGAGGGCTGTAAAGCTCCTCTTGGGAGAGTGCAGAGTAGGAGTCCTGGGGAAGGGAAGGGTATTGTGGGCACAGCTGGGGCTGGAATAACACCACATCCCTCCTTCCAGGGCTCTAGCAGTCCACATCTCTCCTTCTGGGGCTCCACCAATCTTTCTGGTCATCAGAGCCCTGATCTCCCTCCTTGGGAAGGGTTTCCTTGCTCACACTGCAATGCTCTAGAACAGCACCACCTTGTCCAAAGTGGACCAGTAGGGATTTCTTAAGGAGTGTGGTGAGTTTGCAGGAGGCAAGAATGCTTACTGTCAACAGAAAGTCAATATTCTCTCTTTTTGCTTGTGACCTGTTTGATCTGAAGTCTCCATTTTCATTAATCTATCCACAGCATGAATTCTCTTGATTGCCTTAAAGGAGAAGTGCTGTTGCAGTGAGCTGTTCTGTATTTGTTTTACAAGAGGCACCTAGAGATGTACCCCTTGTTGTGTGCTCACTAGGTGCACCATCTTTTTAGATAATTGGTTTTTATTCTGTGTTTCAAAGAGCAGAGGCCTTCTGCATTACTCTGTTGTAGTTCTGGAGAATTCATCCTGTCAGGTGCTGTTTTACTCAAACTGAATCATAATCTTGGGAGAGAAGCTTTGGTTCTGCAGAGAAAAGAAAGGATGGCAACAGGTAAGAGGAGCAGCAGGTTGGTGCACAGGGTGGAACTGAACTTTATTGGGGCCCTGTCAACTGGTCCAAGTTAGGTTAATAGAGAAGAGGAGAATTGTGTTGTGCAGATAAGCATTGCAACTCCCTCTCTGGTGAGTGCAGCCTGTCCCTACTGTGCAAGGCAGCCTCTGCACCCCAGTCTGCAATCAACTCTGGGTTTGACAGCTAAAGCGGAGCTTTTAGCAAGTGACAGTTCCTGCCAGCTGCAATGCACAGAATTCATCATGCTGTGATATACCATATCTTCCTGTAAAATGTTGCAACAAAAGGCTGCTGAACGGTTTTTGGTAATTTCTTTTTCAGATAATTTCCTGCTGAGAGAGAATTTTTGGTGCTTCTGGTCCCCATTTGCACTGCAGTTGCATTTGTGAGGTCCTGGTGTCATTTTGATGTTACAATGCAAATATCACCAAATAATAGGTGTGTTCCTAGGGTACTATGTGTTAGTTTGCAAAAGTGAGCCAAAAAAATCCTTTGGGATAAAGAAGTTCCTTTGGCACTTCCCAAATATTGCCTGCTATGTATCTGTGGTGTGGAATAGCAAACCCCCCAAGGTTCCACCATCCCTCTCCTGATTTTCTCATGAGGTGGTAATCAGGTAGGTGCAATTTCCAAACTCGTCTCTCAGTTTTGAACAGCTTTTGGTTTGGACATGGAGATCCAGATGTCTGTGCTTTCAGCTGAACCTCTGGAAATCCCTGTATCCAAAAAGAAGAGTGGAGTGCAAAACAAAGCGACCAAAGAGAAAAAAGAGAGATGGCAGAAGCATGAGGCAGGAGGTGGAGTCTAAGCAACAAAAGAGGGGCAGAGACAGCAACATCTCAGTTTTCATCCACCAGGAATTAATCAGATTTCCAAACATTTAGACAGGGTCTTTTCATGCTTGTCAGAGGTTTGTCTTCTGTAAATTGCTATTAGCTTGTTAGCTGGTTAAATCAGTCAAGTCACTGTGCCAAGCTCCTATCCCTAAAGGCATCATAACTCCAATTAGTCAACAAACCACTTGGTGTCTCTGGAAATGAAAAAGAGTAAAATCAGACTGTCATTGTCCTAAAATGGGCATTTATGAATTGGAAGACCTCAAACCTTCAAATACCTTCATCCTATGTATTTCTCAATTTTCCCAATTGTGAAATAGAGACACTTTTTCTTTTGCCCATGGGGTATGATTTATATTTTAATTCATTCACTACTGTCTATGGAGTTTTATTGCAACCTTTGGATGAGGGAGACCGTATTTATTCAAGCAGGTAGTATTGCTGCTTTGAAGACTTCTCTGATCTATGGAAATCAGTATATTCAGTGGCCTAAGCCAAATTCTGACTCTTTCTTTGCTGCTTGTAACAAGGAAACTCCAGCATTGCTCTAGAGACATAAGGAGTTCAGCAATCCACTAATCCCCACATTTCTCTAAGTCTAGGATTAATTACAAATATGCTCAGCAAATCTCATAGATTTCTGCTGCAGAGGCTCTGTGGACCTAAGGCAAAAGAGATCAAAAGAAGACTAAATATTCACAAGGTCGTGTTCCTGAATGCCCTTCAGAACCAGATCCATTGAGGAAGAGAAACTCCTGTTATAAATATCACCAGCCTGGATGAGAATCAGTCAGAATCATGGTGCTTGAGAGTCCTTCCAGGGAGGGGAAAATCCCTCCTCTTAACTTGGGCTCTGCAGAGTAATCTTTGAAAACCCTGAAACTGCTACACAAGAACAGAAAATCTTACTCCATCCCAGCACAATTGCAGTGACATTTCCAAACTGATCAGCCCTGGGGAGAAGCCTGAATTCTGTTTGCCCCAAGAGAGATACTGAGCTCCTTTTTCAAATGATGACACATGGAAGCATTCCTTGAAATCCCAAATGACTAACAGATTTCTTGCCTCGATCTGCCTTAGCTGCATGGGTGTCAGAAACATTTTGAAAGGTTTTTCACTCGTGAATAGAGAAGGACTGTCACCTGGTGTCTTTCTGTCCAAGCCCAACAGACAGCTGCCTCCCTGATGAGACAAATCTGGCTGGACCTTGAGGCCATGGACATCTATTAGAGCCTCAGAAATAACCAAAGTTAGGGCTAGAAGACACCCTGGCAGGCCATTGAGTCATCCTATCCCACAGGAGAATTTAACCTCTAGGGATTTAAACTCTGTAACTTCCCAGCCAGTGTGCTCTGTCACAGCCTTCTCTCCTGGCATCCCAAGGAAAGGTTTCCTTGATGTCCGTCCTGAACCTTCTTTATGCCAGTGTAAAACCTTTACTTCCTGTGGTATCCAAAGTGCAAGTGGGCAAATGAATTGTTCACCACCTCTCTGCAGCAGTCTAGAGCCTTGTGTTGATTCACCTTCTCCGTGCTGAATGGTCTCACCACAGCTTTTTCTCTCAGGTAATTTTTGTACACTTCAGGAGATCCCTGTTGATTTCTCTTGGATCATCCCCAGTCCATCCATGCATCCTTTCATTCACAGAACTTCAGCCAAGCTTTCACCCCCACTGTGTGGAGCAGAAGGAATTTTTCTTGCATCTTGTGGCTCGTACATTTGTTTACACATCCTAGCGTGGCGTTTGCTTTTTTTGTTTTGCAATAGCATGACATTGAGTCACATTCAGTATGTGATTGGCTATATAACCCCTGCAGCCTTCTCTGAAGATCTAAAGCACTTGCATGATGAGACAAACTTATCCTTTCAGGCTGGCAATCTCATCCTTTCAGGCAGCTCCAGAAGACTTGTGGGATAATTCAGCCCTATTAGTTTCATATCTGGCAAGCTGTACAAGAGATTTCACTGTCAGTTCCCATTTCTGTGCAACAGCCCAGCTAACTATAATATAGTGCAGTGAATCTAACAGCACTGGTTCTTGGTAATTGAACTTTTCATGAAGGGAATGATTGCAGAAGGGAAGCTAATTAAAATTAAAGAATTTCCCTTAATTATTTTATTTTATGGCATTTGCCATAGGCCGGTGGTTTCATAGTCCTCATTGCTTATGGCTTTTTTTATCTCCTTGTGAAAACAAATTGGGTTTGAAATAAAGCAGGGTGAGACAGCATAGGAGAGTGAAACAGAGGACAGGCAAGTGACAGAGTTGTCTGGAATATAAGCTGTGGAAAGTAGCTTGTGAAGTCACGCTTAGGGGCTTAAGACAAGTTGCATGCTATCCTATGAATGTTTTTCTACATCTTCATGAATCCTGATGGGTTCCATAAGGAAGACATTTTTAGAAGAGAAGAAAGTATCTTGGAAAATTTCAGTTTAGACCAACTGACTAAAATGAGAAGCCTTCAGCAGAACACAAAAGTGTTTGTGAAAATTGAATCATCAGCTCCTTTTCCATTCATAAAATATTCTATGAATGAATTTTAGGTTGCTGTGTTTGTTCTTGCAGTCTGTCAAAGGATAAGGATAAACTGTGGACTGAGCAATGCTTATTACCTGCAAAACTGGTTCCCCTTCCATCTGTGTGTTACTAACAGTACCAAAGACAGTCAGAACAGAATGAAAAAGCAATATCAACATTTTTTCCATGTCTGTGTTCTTTTAACACCATTTTCACTGTTTCATAAATAATAGCAGCTTATTCCATTTAATTATGGTTTTTAATTAGTTCTCTCAGAGAACTCAAACATCAGCACTGCCTTAGCACAACTTGTAGACAGCTAAAATAAAATGCTAAAATCCCCCAAGTCCGTGCAATTTGATTTTGTGTTAGTGTAGAATATTTTTGGTGTTACTAGGCCAGAGTTTACTGTCCTCAGTTCTGGGTTGTACAGACCTTATAGAAGTCGATGGAAATTACATCCATATTAATTTAAAATCTTAATTTAAGATCTTCTCCAAAATCAGGTCTTTGTTTCATGAGAAATTTCATCATGTTTGTCAAATTTATATTTTTTAGGGTTTTTTCCCCTGTTCTGGGAGCTGGGTCTTGGCCAGCAGCAAGGCAAGTTATGTGTTTAGTGTGTTGCAGGTCAGTCAGAACAGCTAGTGGGGATGAAAAACTTGGAAGAGGTCCATTACAGCAGCCTATAACATTAATGGCATTAAAAATAATTTTCAGACAGATCAATATGAATCCTGTTTGCTCCGAGCCTGAGGGTGATTGAAGAGAAAGGGAGCCTTGGGAACAGAGAGAGTGAAAACACAGAGTGTAACATCTTATTTTCATTGAGTGAACAAGAAATCTTTGAAATTCAAGTCCATTTGGCAGGGTGCTTGCCAGCCCTGAGCAGGGCTCTGACGTAGAGGAAATCTGGCTGAGTTCTCAGAGCTGTTTTCACCAGGACTGGTTCCCCATGAGTGATGGGTGCCATAAGAATTTGACTTAAATGATAAAAGGGAGTTCTGGTTGTGGGTGGGATTTAGATCTCCTTTTTTATTTCTTTTTCAGACAGGCCAGCTGAAATCTAATTTTCCTTTTAGACAGAGATCCCACAGCCTGCAATGCTTGCAGGAGACAGAGCTGCCCCTGCAGCCAGGGAATATAGGAAGAATACACCTTTTTGCAAACCAGCCAGAAGCTAATCAAGCTGAGTTTAATTAAAGGACGGTATAGGAAATTAATAGGATTCTTGACTTCTCATTGTCCAGACTCTAATATTTTTCTTAGTTTTTATTTTATGTTTATCTGCATGAGAATAAGTATTGTCTTAAGGGCTTATTATAGTAAAAGAAAATACAGGTACATGGGATGCCTCTCTTCTCTTCTGGCATGATAATCAGTGCTCACCACATTTATTAACAGAGTTTTCTATTGCAAAAAATGGCATGGGTGAAATCTTCATTCCTTATTCTTGTCTGAACTTAATTAGAAATCCTTCTTCCTTGTTTTTAATTAAATGCATGAGTATGTATTAACCCATTTCATAGCTGTTTCTCTTTTTTTGATTTGCCAGTCAGGCTGGTGGAAATCTAGGTATTGTCTGAAAAATTCCAGTATTTCAAAACTTGGTTTTGTTGAGTATTAGAAGGAAAAGTTGGAAGTATTCTAACTTTTCCCCTTGTCTGTAAAGGGACATTCTGAGAGTTTCAGAAAGGGCAGAGATAGCAGAGCCTCATGTTTAGACATTTTTATTGAACAAAAATGTTTTAACATTCCCAGATCTGTGTGTTTGGCTTGTTTGAAGCAAATCCAAATCTTTTATTATGACACAACCTTGTGTTACTCTGCAGCACCCCAGCAGTGCCATGGGCTCTGTGGGGCTGGTGGAGTGTCCTGGGGATGCCCCAGCCTGGCTGGGTAGGAGCTGCTGGCATCCAGTGAAAGTATTAGTTTCTCTTTATCCCTACAATACACACACCTAGGAGGATGAGGCACACACTGATCCTACAAGAAATGAAAATTCCTGCCCTGGTTTGACTGGGGGAGGCCAGGCAAGAATCTGAATTTCATTTTCCAGCTTCTTGTCCTTGAGTCTATTTCAACATCAGTAGCAGCTGCAGTGAGGGTCAGCAGAGCAGTTCTTGGGAGTCAACCAAGGGACTGAAGAACTGGTAAATTTCTTTGGGGTTTTTCTGGTTTGCCTAAATTGGCAAAACCTGCTAAAAACTAAAGCACTTCTTTCACTTCTCCTTGCCCAGAAAGTCTTGCTACTCTGCAGAGCTGCAGTCCTGTGAGCTTTATCTGTTTAAAATGAAATCAATTTCTATTCTCTGGGTACTGCACAGGTCACAGTCATGTTTTTAATTACCAATTAGCCTTCCATTAAGGAAATAAAATGAGTTTTATGTGCTGGTTGTCAGAGGTCCTTATATCTGCCTCATTTCATGTGTCCTGTCTGCTCAAGCAGCAAGAAACCGAAGAGAGACTTACTCAGGGGTAGTAAACATGAAAACCTTTGTCCCAGGAAAGGAAGAATGGAGCCTGACATGAAAAAGCTCCAAGGACTTTTCATTTTTTCATCCCCTTCAGTTGTGTTTTTCCTGTCTGCCTTGAGCACTGTGAACAGAATGTTAAATATGCCCTGAAGTTGCTCATGGAAAGTCACACACACGTGCCCACATTCTCTCTCTGTCTCTTTTTCTCTTCCTTTCATGCATGCACCTTGTGTGTTTGTGTGAATGCCTTCAGAGAAACCCCAACCCTAGAAGACTGAGCTGTGGGACCAATTTATTTGCTGAGAAATTTCAAGAGAGAGAGATTATAAATTGTCATAAATTCGATTTATTTATAAAGCATTCCCTGTCAGGCATCACTGCACAAACAATTATAAAAGAATTGTATTAGATTAAAAACATAAATTAGAGCATCCCAAAATGTGCAAGAGTGATGGGAGTAAAATGCATTTGACAGAGATGTTTCAAAAGTGGGATTTGGTGAGGTGTTCTGCATGGGCAGTCAGAGAAAAGTCAAAACCCAGAGGTCCAGGGCCAGATTTCTGCAGGGGCTCACTTGCAGCTCTGGCTCTTAGCTCAGTGGTGGAGAGTGATCCAGAGAGGGTCTAAATATTGCTGGGTGTGTCCATGGTTCATTGAGGAGCCCGAGTTTGCTGAGGTCTCTTCCCAGGAGAGCTGCCCAAATCCCCCTTCCTTTGGCTGCTGCTCCCTTCTGGAAATGTTCTCTGTGTCAAGGGCTCCTGGGGAAGAGCAACACCAACCCTCTTGTCAGCTCAGCACATGGGGGTGCAAGTTTGGGTTCCCCTTGCAAGGCAGTCTAGGGGTAGTTTATAATGTTTTAGTGTTACCTGAGAAGTTGTAAAGAAAAAGAAATGGGCAATTCAGCCTACAGACAAAATTAGTAGCAAAATTCTCCCTGCTTAAGATTATACTTTAGCCTAACTTAGCATGCACTAGAATTATTCAAAACTTTGTAGGACCAGAGAATTTCTAAAAAGTAAAAGACCAAAAACAAAATCAATCAAACAAAAAAACCCCACAAAACCAAAACATAAAGAACAAAAAACCCACCAAAACCAACAGAGCAAAAAACCACAACAAAAAAAACCCAAAAAATCCAACTTTCTGGGAGAAATGATTCTTCATTAAGTTAAGGGTATGGATTATAACTCTTCCCCACCTCTTATCCATGAAGGGATTGTAAAAATCCTTGGCACATAGAAAGTCTCATTACAGGTATATTTTCAAAGGAACTTGCTATCCCTATGCTGAGCTCTGTTGGGAATTCTATCCATCATTTTTGAGCCCAATTTTTGGTCATCTTTTTGGAAAGATGACTGAATACAACCATGAATTTTTCCTGCTCTGCCTCTTGATGTGGCAAGTCTAAGTTTATATGGCAGACAAATCATAGTTGCCATAAAATTGATTGCAAGTTAAATCATCAGCTTTTGAAATCATGTAAATGATTAGAAATTAATAAATCCCATGGGGGGAGAGTTACTTCTTTTAGCAGTCAGATGGTTGGGTTTCACCTTTGTTAAGATTTTGCCTACCACTAAGAATTTTAGGGACTCATTGAAAAGGGATGTAGTGAAAGCACTGATTGTGTCATGATGGTCAGATTGAAGTGATATTGTGATAAGAACTCCAGACCTGCCCCTTTAGGACTGGACTCATGGGTGGTGCAAAACACTAAAATCATTAGAGCTGTTGTTGCTGAGGTCACGTAGGCTGTTTCCAAAAGCAAGTGTGCTGGTGTATCCTGCTTAGATGATGCACTCTGGAGAAGACCTTTTAGAAACTGTCCTAATGAATCATTATTTAATCAGATTGTTCTCTAGAATCCCTCCTTAAGTAGAGATAAATGCACACATACACACACACAGAGTTCTGTCTGGCGACAAAACGCTCAATATTTAACACTAGCATGTTTTTTTAAGATTAATAATGATTTTAAAAATTAATTAAGTGGAACACTGAAATGCTTTGTGGCTGCTGGACTTGCGTATTTCTCTGTGTACGTGATTGAGTGCAGACACCTGAGCATGGTGGGTAGCCAATTTCTCACTTATCTGAGTCATTTTTGGAGTTGGATGAGACACTTATGCCTTGTGATGATCTATTAGATGCAGCTGTTGTACTAGGGCTGCTCTGATTTAAATGGATGTTTCTGGTACTCTGGTCTGGACCAGTGGTTGGTAGATGGAAAAATGATGGGGGTGTTTCTAATGGCTGTGTTAACCTTGGGAGAAGACACTGGGCTGCCTCAGTGCTTCAAAAATGCATAAGGGAAACCAGTTAAAGCTTCTTCTGGGGTGAATTTAATTCCTAGGCATGGTAACAACACCTTGCCGCCTTTTAATTTCTATGCAGAGATCCTAAATGAGGCTCTCTCAGTCATAAACTTTATGCTGCCTTCCCTGATTTTGCTTCCTCCTAGAAGGGTAATCTCTTATTGGTCTGAGCAAAATAAAAAGTGACGGCTCATTTCAGTTTAATCAGAATAGTGGACAAAAAAAAATTAGGATAAAACTTTCTTTGCCTCTTGAGAGCTGATCAGTTTGGAATATTTGTTCATGGCCTGTTTGTATGGCTTCAGTTCTTGGTTACGCCAAAGAAAATCTGAACCCATAAGGAACATAATCTCTGGATTTGACTCATACATAGACAGGATCCTATTGTTCTATTTCAGTTTAAAAAAAAATAATCTTGAGCAGCAATGCCCAAGAGATTTCTGCCATTGCTAAACAAAGAGAGTAAAGAAATATAAGTGTTAGACATTGTCTAATTGGCTATTGCTAGACAAAGACAGTAAAGAAACATCTTATAAGTGTTAGACATTGTCTAATTGGCACCAGAGTTCAAGATTTAAGTTTGAATGGGTGTATAATCCTTTATGTGTATCCAGAATGATGCTTGCTTGAGCATCTCTATTATGAAGAATGAGGTATCCCACTGGAAAGCATTGGTGTGCATTGGAAAGGAAATATCAAGTTTGTTAGATTATTCTGAGGACTAGAGGCACATTTAGAGTTATAAAATATGCATTTAGAGACTCAGAAAAAATATAGGTTGAATAGGGATTTTTGTAGGTTGTCTAGTTCAAATCCTTTTTTCAAGCAGGACTGTCTTCAAAATTAATCAAGCTGTTCAGAACCTTCTCCAGTATAAAGGTTTTAAAACAATATTCCTATTGTATTGCCATCCAAATGTTATTGGCATGTCACCCCTTTCTGAAATTTAGGACTCCAAATAATTACATTATTATTACTTGGGGCTTGTTTTCCCATTCTGTTAGTGAAAAATGTAGGTGAAAGGATGATAAATCAGAACAGCAGTGGCATTCATCATCTGTGTTCTGGTTTGAGTGAGCATGAGCACGTGGCTGAGTGGAAGGGAAAGTATGTTTGTACTAGGTAAGGAGCACAGGAGATCGACCCCTGTCCTAGGGTGACTTTATGATGCTTGTATCCCACCCCAGTCTCTGTTCTGTTTATGCTGGATATTAAGTTCTGAACCTTTAAGATTGGTTCTGAGAGTGAAGGGGAGCAAAAGAAGTGGGGCAAAAAGTTCGCAAAAAGGACTTTCTGAATTTGCCATCTCTTCAGAAAAGCAAGAGGTTTTATTGTTTAATATTCATTTTTTATGCTTGTGAATACTTTGCTTGTTAAATAAACAGTTTTTTTCCACTTTTCTCCAAGGAAATATTTTCCCAAACAAGTTCTGGGAGGGACTGCTTGAATCTGCTTTCTAGAGGGACCCCTTGGGAAGTTTCCTCCTAAACCAGGACAATCCCCTTCTACCTTGGCTCTGCATTACAACTGGACTTTGACACCCAGCATAGTTCCACTAAACCTGTAAATAAATTCAACTTGATCCTTGCCAAAGTGCTCTAAGAAAAACTAGGGCCATATAGACTAAATTGTGCAAGAGTTCTGTATGAAGTGTTCATTGATTTGCCAAGGAACTCATGAATATAGGGTATATGTTTGAGGCCTGTAATAATTTAAAACTATTTATGTTCTCTCTTCTATTCATTTCAGGGGAAGTTCTTTAAATACATCGTGGGCACGTTGTGAATTATCATAAAGTACTGAAGGCTGGCTTGCACTATATTTCTGTTTTATAATTGCTTCTTTCAGATTAGTGAGAATTCTTTCATTTATTCTTATGTTGGACACCTTTAAGGCAGATGTGAGCAAATCCCCCATTTAGCAGGGGTTAATTAAAAGTTGGTATTTCTGCAGTGCTTGGTATGAATTTAACTCTGCTCATTTGAAAGCCTGACACAGTCTTTGGCTGGAGTGGAGAGAAGGCAGTGCTGATCATATTTGGAAATCAAATCTTTTGGAAGCCCTCCTGACTTCTGTTTACCAAAATAGTGGGTTAATCTTTAGGTCAGTAGTAGTCACCCACTTTCTCCTTTGGGCTTGTTTTGTCAGGTAAAATCAGATAGTGTTCTTCTGCTCTAATTTTGGGGGTATTCTTTTTGGGGAATATGTAGAAGGGATGCTGTGTTTTAGGACCAGAAATAGCAGCAAATGGAGTTATGTTCAGCAGTATGACATCATCACTTTCTCTCTGTTAAATGGACATGACCATTAGTTTCTGCAGTGACAATAGTTTTAAGGAGAAATTGAAAAAAAATCCAAGCATGTTCTGTCTTTCTGTCTTTTTTAAGTTTTATTCCCTCATGTGCTTGTATATTTTCATGCGTACTTAGCTGAAAATGTCTTCTGAGTAACTAAATATACTCAGAAGTAACTCACTGTCAACAAACCTGTCTTAAAAACTTCTTTATTGGATTGATCCTCTGAGTGCACACATGTGGCTCTTCCTCACTGAAGGCTGCAGTTATTCATGTTAGCAGTAGTCTCCTGGTTAGCATATTGACACAGTGAGGATATCCATATCCCAGATGTGATGGTAACCTGTAATCCAAGAATCTTGGAACATTTTTTCATGGAGTCTCTGGGCCATCTTTCCCAGCACTGCACTTCAGTCTCCTTACTGACCACGAGAAAAGATTGTTTTCCCTACTAGGGGAAGGTCTGAGTGCTTCCACTCTGATTCATATCTTTCAGAGCCTATTTCCATAAGCATTGCCAAAACATCCTATATGACAGAGGCCCTTAAAATACTGCTGTTTTCCTTGGATGTCTGGTATTTGCATTACTGAAGAGATGTATTCTCTTATGTTTAAGGAAGCTGTAGGGAATAATAATGCAGGCTCAGATGTAGCTGAGGTCAAACAGGCAGCCCCATGAAGGTTCTAACTGCACAGCGCTTGTGACTCATTACTTCAAACATATAAACTGTAGTTTTTGTAACATGGTTTGTAGCAGCTGGTCAGAGTGCAAGGAGAGAGAGAGAGAGAGCAAAGTCTGAGAAAACATTTAGTGACTGAATTTTAGATGGTAAGTTCTTTCGACTGGCGTGTAGGAAATGCAAGAACGTGATTGTGATTTAATCTTTCTTGCAACGAAAATGTTATAACCAAGCAGGATGGATGGATGGATGGATGGATGGAGTTTAGAGAGCTGGGATCAAGATATAGTGAATCATTCTGATGACCATTTCTCAGAAACAGCACTGGTCTACTCACTTTCTGTCAGGAGAAAAGCCTTATGACACCCTAGAGTCATTTCCTTGGATTTCCTGTTTTCAGGCTCCTTTTATGAACCCAAGATGACATTAGCTACAGTTTCAAAATTATAAACAAAACAAAACCTATGACTTCTTTGGAAGACACATGGGATTAGAGGGGTTTCATACATAATACAGTAATCCTCTTTGGGTAATATATCTTACAGCCTTAACAGTAAGTTAATATTTGTTTCTTTGGTATGAGTAAGATGATGTACAGGTTGCTTCTTGGCAGTGTTAGTGCTGGCTGATGTATCAGCTAGGGTAGCTGATGCTCATGTCTTAGGTCTACAAAAAAGCCCCAAAACAAAGTCAAGCAGAGGTACAGCCAGTTCCATAACACATGTGCTCCAGGGACTGTTCCACTTTCTAAAACTTTTATCCTTTCTCTTCTTCCCATCATTTGTTGGCATTTTTTCATTGTATTTCAAAACATTTATGTCCCTGTTGTCTGAGGAGGAAGCTCCTGCTTTGTAATTCTGCAGCCTGCAGTATGCTTCATGTGCCTCAGCCACATGACCATAGTTCCCATTTCTAAGAGACAAATAAAAAAATACTGTTCCTTCTTTCTTGCAGCTCCAAAGTTCCCTCTCTTTTGATGCTGTGGTTTGGATTACTGTTCCAAGGGGCAATGCTGTTGCTATCTCCTTTCAGTCCCACAAATGTTGTGCTCAGCTCCCTCCCTCCCTGTCAGCAGGGAACTCTCTCAGAGAGAAATACCAATCTTTTTCTAGCTTGGCTTCTTCTAAAATTGTACCAAATTAGCTTCTCAGAGGAGTTGGGATGATGGATACTTTGCAGTGCTCTGTCCCTTGGAAGATTGAAACACTGGGCTGTGGTCTACCTCATCTGTGAGAGCAGAGCTTCAAATGAGCAATCAAAAGTGCAGATGCCCATTTAGCAGAGACAAATTCATTGTTTTGTGGCTGCTGAGGGTGAGACACAGTCCTGTCACTTCTAACCTGAGGCAGGGAGTGGCTGAGTCACATCTCTGCCCTCTCCGGGCAAGGTGGCATCAGAACTGGGGCTGCAGCCCACATTCTGGGGAACTCAGTTGTGCTATGTCATTACCGAGTTATGCTCTGTTCATAAAGGCTCTTTAGTTTTATAGTATAGGAAAAAAAGGGGACACAAATTATTTAGTAGGCTTTTCAAATTCTTCTTGAGTCTGAGCAGGAGTGGCTTTCTGAAATGGTCTTGGAGCAGCTGCACTGTTTAATCTCAGCAGTATTTTTCCTTCAGTTTTACACCCTGAAATCATTAATTTAAGTGCAGAGGATCATAAAATCTATCCTCAGCTCAATATTCTGTATCTTATGTTAATTTCAGAACCTTTTATAGAATTTTATTTTTTTATGGATCTTTCCACCTTAGCTGAAGAACTGTAAGGAATTTATTCAAACAGCTTGTAGTTGCATATATGTATATATCAATATATAGATGTATATGCATGCATTTGTGTGCAATACTTTGGCATATTATTACTCCCATAACATGGTTCAACAAGCAGCATTTATTACAATAACAAAGAATGTCTGTATTCCCATAGGCATCTTTAGAGATAGAAAAGGTATGAGGCTCTTAAATCCAGCCAAATGGAACATGTTAGTTGTTGATATATTGTCTGCTCTGTACAGCACTAAATATTTTTAAAATAATAGTTAATTAAAAAAAAAAAAAAAAAGATGTTCCAGAATTTTCCCAAGTGTTTTCTTTCAGGGACTCCTTTTGCTGGCACTAGCACAGGTATTTCAGTGAAATTCATGGAGTGGAAAGGCTGTGCTGGCCTGCAGAGTGCTGTGGCTGTGCAGCACAAAGCCAGACAGAGCTGGCAGCAGCGTTTGTCCCTGGGGGCCAGTGACAATGTCTGCTGTTAAATTGCTGGGCACAGGATCAGCCTCAGGCCTTCCAGTTCACCTGTTCTGCCCACCTGCTTCTAATGGCCCTGGAGCTGCTGAATGAGTGGGTGGGCTCCTCCACACCCCCTTGTGCCATCTCAGCTGTGGCTACTAAAAGAGGTTTTAGGGCCTGCAACACTTTGTCATGATCCCGTGTGTGTTTATGGAGGGAGATGAACTGAGTGTGCATCCAGCCTCCAAGGCAGGATGAGGAGTAGTTTGGCCCTTCTTGTGAGAGGGGAAAAAGAGCGTGCCCACAACTGTGCAAAGGCCCTGGTTGAAACAGGGAGCGAGGAAGACTAATTATTGGGTTGGACTGCCATAAGAGAAATCTTCTTTTCCATCCTCAAAGGTGTTCATTTGGCACTAGTGAGGCCTTGGCCATCTCAGGCACAGCACTCCCTACTCCCATCCTCAGTTCAGGGCAGGTTTTTCCCCTCAGAGTCCATTTTCATTTTTCTTCAATCTCTACACAGGCAGACATGGGGCATTGCTCCACGAGGCAGAGCTCCCATGAGCTCTCTGTGTGGGGCTGGGCCTCGGGCCATTTTGGTAGAGCCATGTGGCCCACAAAGGTGCAGTGCAGTTGGGGAGACCACATGGAATTCCCATCACAGGGTCATTTTGCATTTCTTTTTGTTTTTGTTTGAGAGATTCCACAATAGCTGGTCCTGCTTTACAAATGTGTGCCTGGAGATGGATCATTGTTTGCCTGTGATTTGTGTATCAGTACTCGTTCAGCTCTCAGCTGTAGTGGAAGGAGAAGGGCTGCTATGTCAGTCCTTTCATGCAGCCATCATGGGGCTCTTTCCTGTGCTCAAGTCCCTGGTTGGACTCCTGGTTGCAAGCACTTCCTATTTGTAGAGCTGGGAACATAGTATTGTGTGCTGTTGTTTCCTTTTCTGAGTTCAAGGGAAGGGAAATCCTTGGTGTGCTGCTGTGTCTCCATCTGGGACAACGACAGACAAATCCTCTGCTGTGGGTGTGTTCAAAAGCTTTACTACTGGATCAGATAACTGCAGAATGACACTTTTTCTTTTTTTAGGCATTCCTTGTGCTAAGCACTGGGGGATACTGCAGGCATTGGGAAAGCATTGTCTGAGGCAAACCAGCAATATTTTAAAGCACAAACATGTGCCTGCTACTGTCAGATGGAGTTTCTCAGTCTTTTAAAATATCACATTAATGTAAACATGCAGATGAGCTAGCAATAGCTTTTTTTTTCTTGGATCTGCAGGCTTCTTGTGAACTGTTAATTATTCAGAGCTGAATTGAAGATATTCGAATGGGCAGCTGTCAAATGATGGAACTAATTTTTTTGTAATCCTGCTCATTCTCTATTGCTGTATAATGTGAAAATGTCATTCATGCATTTAACTGGACAGTGGAACAGGGCAATTGCAATTTGGAGCAGAAAAAAAAATAGTGACCTGTCTGACTGTTGTGCTGGGTATCCTTTAAGATATGTCATGAATGCCTAGGATGTTTTAATTTGTATTTATCTTGGATTTTATTTCTTCAGTGTGAACTTCTAATGACTTTGTAGTTTAACCTTGTAGGGACTTGGTCTCCTTTTGCTGTCATCTAGTTTTCATGCACTTATCTCCCACTCAGCTTGCCACGCAGCACTTGTGTTGGGATTACCTAATGCTGCAGTTTCCCTCCTACTTAGGTGGAGATCCCTACCATTTCTGCAATACTGCTATCCTTATTCCACACCGGGGCTAAAAGCCCTGAGGATGAGAGATGGGGAGCCTGTGTACTGACTCCAAAAGCCTGCTTTCTTGTCCTAAATCAGGCTCTACTGTAACTGGAAGTGCCTTTGTTTGGATATGCTTAATTGCAGCCTGCATTTTGCAGGGATATGTACAATTCTGACAGAATGACTAAAAGCCTCTAGCGTTAGTCAGCCTGATCTGTGAATCACTTACCACCGATATTCAGCCTACTTATTCCCCAGCAGCAGAAAAGGGAATCCCAAAGAAAGCTCAGTTTGACATACACATCAGTCTCAGGTGGGCTCATTTAATTTTCCCCATCTCTCCACAGTATCGCATGCAGCAACGTTTCCTCTCCAGAGGCAGAAAAGGGCTGGATGCAGCTCATTATTGATGGCTGTCTATATTTGCCCTGGGAACTTCCTTCTGACCCTCTCCCTTCCTGCTTTGCACAAGCCAGTTCAGGGGTCAGTCCCTGCCAAGAAAAGGGCAGCAAATTTCAGAATGGAACTAAAATTTACTGTCCCTTGTAGTGTCAGAGTGGCTGCAGGCCATGCAAGGCTGAGGAGCAAAGCCCTCTGGCCAGCAAGCTGAGTGGGAGGTGTACCCTGGTGGCAGCAGGGGTGGACTAGGACAGAAGAAAACATCCTGATTTGTGATTTGTCACACTAACCAGTGTCTCTCCTGTTCTCTTGTCTTCCACAGGAACGAGTGGAATATCTCTTTCTCATAATTTTTACAGTGGAAGCATTTTTAAAAGTAATAGCATACGGACTTCTCTTTCACCCCAACGCTTACCTCCGCAATGGCTGGAATTTACTAGATTTTATAATTGTGGTAGTAGGGTGAGTACCAAGTTTGTTTCTCAAGGCGCTGTTCACATGGAGATACTGGCAACCTTTGG
This sequence comes from Geospiza fortis, assembly GCF_000277835.1. Classification (NCBI taxonomy): domain Eukaryota; kingdom Metazoa; phylum Chordata; class Aves; order Passeriformes; family Thraupidae; genus Geospiza; species Geospiza fortis. The sequence goes on from NW_005054384.1 coordinate 199,167, forward strand.
GACCATGAGAGTGGGTCAATGCTTTGTTACACATGGGTGATGTTAGACATTGCTCTCCATCCTGTTCCTCTGGCAAACACCCTTTTAATGGTTTGCAAGACAGGGAAATTAAACTGCTCTTTGGGAGCTAGAGGTAAGAAGAGAATGCAGTCCAAAGCTAGATCAAGTCAATTGCCTGAATGTGCTTAACTGCAAGAAAATGCATTTGTTTTTAAATCTGTATGAATTTTAAAAAAATAATATATAGGTAGTCCCTTAATTAAGATTAGGAGTTTGGTGACAGATAAATTCTGCCATCTTGTGAACTTTTGCTGATGTTTCTCATTCTGGAAGATGGAAGAAAATTTTAAATCCCTGGTTTTCCTACTTACAAACAAAAATTAGTTCCTCAGTTCAATTGCACTGCTCAGCTGGTGATTTCAACATTTTAATTTTGACCCTTTTAATCTTTTAACCTCTTTAAAGACTAGTTTTACTATTGTAGATCAAATTACCACTTTGAGCTGCAACCTTTCTAATTCTCTTACGTCTCTCCATGTTTTTCAAGTTTGGCATTTAATTTATTTGAATAAAAACAAAATAATGGATCTTCTGCTTTTTCTGCCTAAGGGTTAGAGATAAGCAAGGGATTGGAATTGTGGTTGTTGAAGGGAAGAGGTGAAGGATAAACTACCTCTGAATACAAAGGGAACAATTATTTCTTTGCCTGAATAATTTGTCCCATCCTCCCACCACTCCATTGTTAGAGAGTTTCATCGCCCACAAATATCTGTAGTCTTTTCACCTGTTTCCCAAGGAAACCCTGCATCAACTCTTAGGGAAAACGTCAAAGGGGACACTCCTAGTCATCAAAACCCCCTCGCAATTTCTGCCCCACACCAATCAGCCTTCCTGACCATTTTGTGCTGGCCCCAAAATATTTAATCAGCAAAGTGCTGCGTGCTTCCCAATACCTCCCACTTCCCATCACCATGGATAAGAGTGGGTGGAAGGAGAATTCCCAGTGAGGGGGAGGGAGAACAGGCTGAAGCCTATTCTTAGTCTCAAGACCTCTCTTCTTCACGTGGGCATAAAGCTTCCCCTTACAGCAACAGCCATTGTGCTTCTCCTTTTTTCCTACCTACAGACAGAGGATCCCTTAGCATGTCAGTACCTGAAAACTGGAAAATCCCCACCCCCTCCCCTGGTAATGATGTCCAATTCCATCACTGGTTCTGCCTTTGAATGCCCTCAGATATCTCACCTGTTTGGAAATTGCTGCCTAAGTTGAAGAAAGATTGAAGAACAAAACTCCTGTGAATGTGATTATTCCCTTTTCATTTTTATGAGAAAGAGGCATTTTAAAAAGAGGACTCATTACCTCCTCTTTTTCCATTGGATGTGAGACAGCAGGACTCCAGAAATCACAGAGCAGCATTATATCTAGTTTAAGTACAGTCCTTTTCAATTTTCCTACGAGGGCAGTTAATCAGCAAGATGATATTCAGGCTGAAATTAATTCCCTTGCCAATGACACAAGCTGCAGCTCTCAGCTCCTCTATCTGCTTTTGCCTCCAGCAGCTCTTAGTCAGGAGATGGGGAAGAAAAAATGTAACTGGGGAAGGATTACATGAGTATAATAAACATGGCCAAGACCCCAAGGCCTCTGTTAAATAGCAACAATCTCAAGTGACAGATTCCACTTCAAGGCCAGATGGGTTCCTTTGATGTTTATCTGTTTAAACTCACTGGTACAGTACCACAGCCTAGGCTGGTGTGCTGTTTCTCCTCTCCACAGCCCCTCTGCAAAATCTACTTGGTGATACCATCTGTTCCTCTCCTGCCCTGTCTTCTTTTCCTAGGGGCTGTCTGAAATCCCTCAGTGACATTATGTTTAAACTTCAGTGTATTTGAATATTTTGCCAGGAAGGAAGCCCCATGGAAAAGGTTTAAAATAAATTCGGAAAAGAGAGAGGAAAGAGGAAGAGAGCAAGTGCTGATAACAACATTTCTTTGTGGTGCCTTTTTCTACCTATTGATGGAGCTATTGGAGAAAGCTGAGTTATTTGAACACTGGGGCAGAGAGCAGAGAGATTTATTTGGTGTGTGGGACAAAAGATGGTGTAACTGTGGTAATTGCCATTTGTGCTTGCTCTGCCTTACCAATCATCTCTAATTTTCAAAGATGCAACAAAGCATTGGCTAGGTGGGAAGCACTTCTTCAAGTACTGTTGCAAGTTAAAGGAGAAAAAAAAAGATTTTAGATCTTTCAAATCCACCTATACTCAGCTCACCACATTTAACTTCAATAGATAATAATAGCACATCTGGCTTGCTTTACCTTAACATGAACGAGTCAGTAGAGTAAGAGGAAAATGGACATGTGTAGGAACAGGTATAAATTTTAGAGAGGAGTCACAGTTGCCATGAAAAATGTTTTTAACAATGTGCCTGTATACTTTCCCCTGCCTTCTGAAGATAGATCCCCTGGTATCCAAAGGGATTTTAGATTCTAACAAGGCCATAGGAATATGCAACAGCAGCAGAGGGAAGCACTGAACACAGCTGCTCTGTTTTCTGGTGAAAGGATGCATTTTAGACTGTAGGCTTGTAGCAGCTTATCATTCTTGAAGTGTGGGAGACCTGTTTATTCATCAGCTATGTCTTGTAGAGTTTGAATCTGACTTCTCTTTAAATAGCCTCTGACCTTGCTATAGTGGCACTTTAAATACTGCTTTGAAGAATGTCTGTGTGAGGGTATCAGTCAGAGGCTCTACCAGCATTATTAATTAATAGTAGAAACCAGACCCCTAAGCCACTCAATGAGGCACAACCCACAAGCACTAATGGTTAGGCAAATTGTCTCCCACTTCCTTCATTTTTGCTGTTCCTCTTTATGAAAACACTAAAACTTTCAGATATCACAGTCATGCCCCTTAATATTATGAAATTTCTCTTGAGAGAAGACCAGCTTGTGAGGGAAGAATATCTGTCTTTCCTGGCAGTGGTGTGGTTTGTCTGCCAAGCACAGTCATTCTCCAAGGACCTGTAACTACTGCCAGAGAAAAAGGTGGTGTAATTTGAAAGGCAATATTATAGTCTTACTTGAGAAGGGAAGCAGTGAAGATATTTGGACAAAATCTGAAGTCAGAGCAGACTGGAAAATGTGGTCCCAGTTTCTATCTTACTGAAGACCTGTGGGGAGTTTCTAGAGGGACGATCCAAACATTTTCACACTCACAAATCACAGGTGAACTGTAAAACACTGTGAAAAACACCTTTGTGCTTTACTCTTTTTTTATACCTAAGAGGATTTTTTTTTCAGCTATGTTTTTCTGCTGATTTTTGGCCTTAGAAATACCAAGGCCTCTGTTTTCTTTCTATATTTTGGAGGACCATGACAAGTTTGTTTTTTTTATGCAATAAAAATCACAGTGTACTCCCCACAGAGGAAGAGATGAAGAGCAGGTTACAGCCTTATCATGCTGTTGTTGGGGTCATCTAGCAAAGTGAAAACCCTTTTGATATATCAAATGTCAAAAGGGAAATAGAAAAATACAAGGAAAAAACCCCAATGAAGCTAGCTTCTTAATTCACAGGTAAATTTTAAAAACCCCAAACAAAGCAAGGAGCATATCCATCCATGCATGTTATAAAAGTTTGGTTTTCTGCTCTTATAGTTCATGTCTGTCAGATGAATTTAGTTAAGGTGTAGTCAGGTCACAAATGAAATCCAGAAATTAAGGTGATGTTAATTGTGCTTCAGCAGTGGAAAATATGATATCCAAATGAAAATGGGGCATGAATTTACACTGGCAGAAAGCAATTAGGTGGAAGTAAATAAGGTTGATGTCTGGTTTTTGGAGGAGGGGAGGTTTAATGGTGAGATTTCCAGTGGCCACAAGAGATTAGCCCTCTTGCCTTTTTTGTACCACCCAAACTCTTATTTCTCTATCAGCACAGTGTTCTCTCACCCTACGTTTAGAGCATGCTAACTCATCTACTGATAAAGAAGTGTACCTTGCTCCACCATACCTACTGAAAACTTTCCCAAAGTATTTTCATCGAAGAGCAGAATTTCCTATATAAGGCCTCTGGCCTCATCTTATGTATCAGTAGTTTAACATCCATCTGGCTGTTTAGTCTCAGAAAACAATTAGCTGATAAACCAAAGAGCATTAGGTACCTGTACATCATGGATGTCTGCCCATGCCTGGTTGAGGGAGGTGCTGAGGACAAAGAAAAAAATTTGACAGGATATTCTATAAACTTGAAGAGTGGAGTAGAGATTCAGTAGGCCACACTGAGCACAGGCTAGACCCCAATACAGAAGGCAGAGTAAAATAAATGGGAGAAATGAGAAGTTGTAATGCATTAAGAAAAAGCAGGATTAGTACAGGGGAAATATAAAGCATGGAGTAAATGCATTAAAGCAGGATTAGCAGGAGTAATGCAATTTAAGTTTAAATGTAGGTTTTAAAATTAAGAGCAGCAGG
>NW_005054384.1:203654-210493 GCF_000277835.1 Geospiza fortis
CAAATGACTGTGGGTACCTCAAAAGAGCACATTTAGCATGCCAGTGCTGGAGCACAAAAATAAGGCCAGCGGGCCTGCAGTGGAGCTGCACTAGTCTGGGAAGGCAGGGGAGTGAGCTGTCCTACTGGTTGTGTTTCTGCTCCTCCTGAACTAATTTAGGACATTGCTTGGGCAGCAGAATTCTAGAGCAGTCTGGTTTGCTCACTGTGCAAATGGCAGCAGAAACAGCCTCAGTGCCCAGTGCCAAGAGCTGCTCTTTGGGGAAAACATGGGGCCAGTGAAAATGGGGATCAGGAAAATGGACCCCCAGTTTTGCACAATTGCTGATTCATAGTTCCTTGAGATTCCTAGTCTTGGAGCTGAAAAACAGCATTAGAAGCCTTTTTGCAGTAAATTCTTTTTCCTTTAGAGGATCCCAGGAGACGGGGTCTGTTGCATAGGTATGTCACTCATCAGTTATTATGGGAATTCTGTGGACTAGAAAGATAGAAATGTTTGAATGTGAAACAGAGCACATTGCTAGAGCTTAATCAGTCACTTAGTGAAAATATATTAGGCCAAATTTGACCTACAGTGTTTCTATTGTGAAGACCAGCAGATAATTGCAACTGTATAATTTGTGTACACAGTTTAAGAAATGCATACATTCCAATAATTCACATTCTTTGCATCAACCCTTGTTTGTCTCTCTCTGTGATATCTGTAGTCAATGCAGTATTTCTCATAGGCTCTGCTTTTTTCTTCTCTGTATCCTGCTTCTGCAACACCTACAAACTCAGCATCCAACCTCCTCACACAGTTTTTCCCATGCTCGTTACCTAGTTGTTAAATCTTTCTGCAGTGCTTGAAGTTGATGCTTTGAATAGATCCAGTTAGGAGTTTCTCAGTCACAGCTGACAAGTTTTATAAGATTCTCAATATGAATTAAAAAAAAAAAACAACAAAAACCTGCTTAAGAAAGGAATGTCACATTTGCAGTTCCCTAATCCACATTTTTGTATGGATCTAGTGCTGAGGGAATCTGTTGATTTAGATGTTTCAGCAAATGAATTTTCATTTTAATATCCAGAGCAAGCTCTCTGTGTTTGTGACCCCATCAGTAAGATTTATCTGCAGGCATTGGAGCTGCTTGTTAAGCCATCAGCCAACTCAGTGTCTGCTTGACCCATGGTCTGGGGGCTCTCTGTGAAATGTGCCAGTCAAGATATGGATGAGATCCTGACAGGGGCACCACAGACTGCAAAGTCGGTGAGAGAAACCATTGCTGTGTCCAGACTCTCCATCTGGAGTGGTTCTCTCACCCCAGGAAGTTTCTTTCAAGTTGTCTGTGGTATCACCATGGCACCCAACAGACCAAAGGGTCTCTGCCACTCCCAAGCAAGCCTTATGTACAGAGCTCCAAACATCCATTTAGGCTGGAACAGCTTTTAACCTCTACTGAATTTGGCTGGGTTCAAGCTGAGGAGTTCAAGGCTGAAAGCAATATCATTAGCAAATTCATGAGGAATCCGTTCTCCCCCAAATGTACTAATGTTTTACCAGAAAAATGGAAGCTGCTTCCTGAAAGCTAATTTATTAAATCAAGTTCTTATTAGCAGATAGGGTGAGCCTTCAGGTTTTTTACAGAAGAACATTGTCTTTTCTTTCTTGCTCTGCCTTTTAAAATGCATTCTGAGCGAGACATCTTCTCCTTAAAGCATCTACTCCTATTAGCCAAGATAAAACATTAAAGCTGGTATAATAAAACATTCTAATAATAAGACTCCTACAGTTTTGCACTCTCCTTAGCCAGTGCATCAGGGGATTTACAAGCACACAGTGTGAGCATGCTCTAAGTAAGAACTTGCCCCTTGAAGGGTCCTCAAGTTTACACCAAGTTCCACCTGCAGTGCCATTGGTGAATCTTAATTCTTTGTACAATGGGTGGCAGCTAATTAATGATTGGCTTAATTAAGGGCGATGATTTTCTCCTCCAAGGTGGATTGTTGGTTAATAAAGACAGCAGTGTTGGTAGCCCATAGCTGGCTGCAAGGAGCCATGGAGGAGCATGAAGGAGGAGCTTTTTGTCATGTTTATGTCTGCTTCAGGAACAAGTGTTTTGCAAATGGTATAGACATCCCCAATAGGCTGTTGCATATGGGAAGAGTCTGTCTCTCCTCCACCATATGGGAATGTCAGAGGGAGGTGTGACACTCTTCACAGGTCTGTGAGATAGTTTGGGTGATATGATGGTGATGATCTCTGTTCCTGTTTAGCCCAAGCCTTGCTGCCTGCCTACAGATTGTTTCCTCTTTCTTTTTGCAGGCTTTTTAGTGCAATTTTAGAACAAGCAACCAAAGCAGATGGAGGGAATTCAATAGGAGGAAAAGGTGCCGGATTCGATGTTAAAGCACTGCGGGCTTTCCGAGTATTACGTCCACTACGGCTGGTGTCTGGAGTTCCTAGTAAGTTATACCACTGTTTTCTTTTCAGCTGTGTCTGTGGTGTGACGTGCAGCAGGGGTACTTTTTGTAACAAATTTGAAGACAGAGCATGATACAGGTTATTTTTGGCATGTGGGGGAAGACTTTTTTCAAATGTACGTATTTGTGATAAGCGTGATATTAATCAAAGGATGACCAAAGCAGAGCTGAAAAGGAATGGAAGTCTCATGGTATGTCAAGTCTGATTGTGCAACCTTTTTAAATAATGAAAGGGGAAGATCCAGGGGGTTTGTGATTTCAAGCATGAAATCTTTTAAATGGTGAAATTTGGTATTATAAATTCTTGACTTTGATGGAAATTCTGTATGGTCATGTGTGTTGATTTTGGAGGGAAAGGAACTTTTTCATTAAAATTGAATTTTCTTCTTTGTATGTGATGTTCAGATCAAGAGAACTGGGAACAGTTTAGAAGCAACGGAATACAGGACAATGACATGCTACCTTCTCTGTTAGTCTGATTTGCTTAAATTATTTGTAATACCTCTGAGAAAGTCCTCAAGAAGCCTTTGATAGTCTTTCATCCCTTTTCTTGTTTGCAATGAAGCTATGAGTAACTAAGTCTGCTAGTTCCATTGTGGAGGTGGAGGTGGAATATGGACATGACAATGTGGGAAAATTATATCATTTGGCTTGAGAGTTTGTTATGGATGGGACCTGTTTACCTTGTGGAGAGAAAGGTGGTTGAAAACTGTTATTGGTTTCCACGATTACAGCAAAGAGAGGTGTAGTGAGCAGAAAATGAGTTAATCTTCTCCAGAATAGCTGTAGGGAGGACTTTGTTTATTTTTATTTGAGAATCTTGCTAGACTGGTATCTTAAAGTACGTCTGACCTTAGTCATGCAAAAACCTTGAGTTGAGTTGCCATAAACTCTCTGATATCAGTTGTTCTGATACAGACTCAGCTTGGCTGTGTGCTCTGTGCTCTTGGAGGGCTTGTGGAAGCTGAGGGAACCAAGCCTGACACAGTTCACATCCAATCTCAATCCCAACATAGACTGTCTAACGTCCATTTGTGAATTTTCTCATCAAGGAGTATTTAACTTCTACCAGAACAGAGCTAGGGAGTCTGGTGCAGACTAACAAACACTTGGTCTAGACAGCAAAATGCTAGTGCAGTGTGAAGCAAGCAAACCATCAACTTCATCTGACAAGATATCCTCTATTAATCTTTCTGGCTCTGACTAAGGACATATTTGTTGAACCAGGCTTCCTGGGCACCAGTGTGGCTTTAAAGAGCCTACTGAGATCTGTAGCTAATGCAGCCTCAATCTTGACTGGGCATTTTTTAATTGTACAAATGCCTGTTGATTAGCCTAGAATAGATGTTATCGCATCCATATGTATTAGAGCATAACTTTTCTCATGAGGCCTTTTAGATAAGATTGCCTAAGCTAACCATAAATAGCACATTACAGGATTACATTCTTACATAAGTTCAGTGCAGGGGTTTAGAAGTCAAGTCTCAGGTCCCATTCAAGTTCTGTCCCTGAGGCATCATAAACACCAGTGGGTGAGTTACCAACATTACACTTGCAGTGTTTTGCCATTTATAAAGAAAAGCTTTTTTGCTTCCAAAATGCAGAAGGCTTTTCCCCTGTAAGGAAAAAAGCCAGCACAGATTTGTCCTAAAATTACATGAATGTAACATACGCTGCAATTCCTTCTCACTTAGCATTCTCTGTATGGAAGCAGCAGCTCTTTAGTAAGAGGGGATCCTCTGGGTCACTGGCAGCTGCCTTCTGCATGGAAATTCCAACATCTGCTGCTTGGCTTGAGGTCCAGATCTAACTACCACTATTTGGAAAAAAAGCGTGTAAAGCACAATGATTCCTATAAAACAAATTTTTGAAACACATGGTGAATTTTTGCATGCAAATCTTATACTCATTAGAATTGGTCTTGGGAAGTAGTTTGTCTGAGGTGGAGAGGTTGGCTTGAAGCATGGAATAATTTTTTCTGAGTCACAAGGAGTTTATGGGGATTTTTTTTTGTCTCTGGCTCAATCCATAGGAAATAATCCAATTTAAGAGGGACATGTTTTGTATTCAGATTCATGCATCTAAAGACCTGTCTCAGCATATAGAGGGTTTACACATAAGTTTGATTTGAGGTGGGGTAAAAAAATATTAATTGCCCTCTGAAGTAAATAACTCGCATCTGCATTTTGCAGATTGAGAGCTGGAAACAAAAGTTCAAGATTTAACACTTCTAGAAGTGGCTTCTAATTATTTATGTCTCCTGTTGGCTATCAGTGCTAGATTTAGGTCAACACAACAATCCAACAGCTTCAGATAGATGGATAGAGGATATTAAGAGCTCACAGTCCCTTTTTTCCAAGTTCCATGCATGCTTAATTCCTGGACTTGGCTGTCTCTTGCCAGTGAATATCTCAACCAAGAAATGGGGGCCTGTCTGTGCAGTAAGTGGCTCATGTGCAAGCAAAGCTGGCTCACCCATGGGCAGACAAGCAAAAAGGTACCTTTGACAATCTTTGTTAGGATCAAACTGTCCAAGGCCCCAAGTTACGTTAGTGCCTCCTAAAATCAAAAGGGTTTGAGATCATAAATTCAACAAAGCCTGAAGAGTACATCTGGATGATGGTTGTGGGCACATGAAAATTTCATAATTTTTAAGAGAACAGATGACACTTTTATGCTTTGTGGTTATGTGGACATTCACAAGACCAGTTGTCATAAGGAAGAAAACAAGACATTTTGTTCAAAAGATAAGACAGACTTTTTTTATCCATGTCACAGAAAGCAACTGTACCATCACAGGAGAAGCCTTCAAAGGAGCTGAATTCAAAGTGTTTGGGTTCCCAGTACAACTTAAAAAAATAGTGTTAAGTATTTACACATTTCCAAGAAACTCCACAGGGATCAATTGGATTTGGTTTCAGGGGGTTTTGTGTTAGATTAATTTTTTAAATAGTTTGAGCTCTTTTCCAGAAAAGAACTCTTTTTTTGGAGTGAGAGGTACAGTTCTTGTGTGTGAGGTGTATGGCAGAGCAGTAGATTAGATACTTCCCACAGCTGTTATCTCACTGCTGGCCATTGCTTTGTGTACAGAATAGAGTTTGAGCTAATTAAGCAAACTCTTTTTTTCCCCACAACTTTTTTTTAAGTCCTGGTGCTTCGGGAAAAATGGTCCACACTGAGTCCTTCTAGCCTGGCATTAATGTGTAGATGAATGGTGATTATTTTGCAAAGCACACGGGTTATTTAGGTTTCATGGTAGTAAAGTCACTTTTGAAAATGAGATCTAAGAACTTGATATTGTTGATACACAGGCCAGATTTCACTGTTCAACTCTTCTGATACTGTCATATTAACACAGTTCTTGCAGTGCACACTTTATTTTGGTTGCTGAAAGAACTTTACTGCTGGAGTACCAAAGCAATCTCCTTGTAAGGAAAACTTCACACGTGTTTTAGAGCACCTGTCTTGATGTATGGCATTAGGATCAATATAGTGGTTTGAGAAAGGAGAGAGAAGGAAAACAATTCCCTTGATGGACATAAGTAGACAAGTGCAAAATCAGCATGTCTACCAAAACTTAATCACTTTAGTGTCTTGGAAACTTACCCAGTATCTCCTTTGGCAGGAGTGTAAAGTATTGTAAAGCTTTCTAGGGACAGAATCTAGTCAGCCCTTTTGTGCTATGAGTTTTCTGTTGATTACTCTTCTCTCTTGGTTTTATGTTATTACATATTTTAAAATCTGTTTTAAGCATTCTGTGCTTTAGGAGGGCAAAAAGAAACATCCAGTTGGGCAATGAAGACGCATGATCCAATTAAAGAAGAAAATCACTCCTGACTATTGGAAAGGGCAATGAGTTACTCCTACGCATGCTAGCTCATGCCCTTTTAATTTATAAAATTCCATTTCTATCACCTTTATTCATGCTGCTCAATTATACCACCTCATACATTCTGTTCATTCTCTTTATGTTGTACTTCGTCTTAATGTAACTGCATTTTTGCCACTGGTTATTGCCTATCTGATATTTGCCAGACTTAATTGATAAGCTCTCCTAGACAATTTGGAAGCCATATGATTTGAGTAGCTGCTGTGCTCCATATTTGTGTTTTGAACAAGATCCTCTGCTGACAACACAGATTTATGTGGGCAGAGGACCCCTGCTACTCTTAATGAAGCTAGAGAGGAAACTTGACTGTTCCACTGGAACAAAAACTTGCCACGATGTCTCTCTTATTTTTTTTTATTTTAAAACCACAGAAAGCTAAGCCTGTGATGTGTTCAAGCTTCACTGAAGTCTTGTAGCAGGACAGTTACTCAAAGGCAGTGTAGGTACCTCTCTAGCAGCAGTGCTTACATGGTCTGCTGGAGATGCTG
>NW_005054384.1:210515-223406 GCF_000277835.1 Geospiza fortis
TGACAATGCAATGTCCTTCTGTTAGTGACACAGCAGCATGTAGCTGGCAGAGTACATTTTTTAGTTAAATAAGACCAGAATTTTCATGTGTGAATGCCTAGGGATGACTACTTTTATGTGTATTTAAATAATTAACTAATACACATACTTTTTCAAAATGATGCTTATGTTTAAGTCTGTGATTATGGAGTTTATGAGAAAATTGGGCACCTTCAAACAAGGTGGATGAAAAATTTAGACATTTTTAGATTTTGGTCTGTCTCATTGCAATTAATAATCTGCCCTGAAATGCTCTTTTAAAATCTGTAATGCTTTCTCAGTCTCAGCAGTGTTCTCTACCCCACATTTATTGAAGTGTTTTCTCATTGCCACAGTCATCTTCTGTCCTTATCCCAAACTCTCTGGCATTAATCAAAATATTTCTTTGAGCTTTGTAAGAGGTAGGAAAGTATTCTGCCTTTCCTTGCAATGTCCTGATAGATCTGAGCCATCCAGGTCTATAATGCCACATTCACCATGTACAGCAATGAAGATGAGAAGTAAAATACACCCTGAGGGCTCTATGGGGAGAGGAGTGCATGAGGAAAGGTTTTGCTCATTTGAGAGACCCTGGATTGGCAAGGTCACCCAGTTGTCTTTATTGTTAATTTACTGTATTACTGCATGTAGGTGAAGCAAGGAAATCACAGGTGTGATAGGACTGGATGTTTTCCTGTCTAGGTGCTTTTGTGTGTAGGACTACCTAAATATATTGTGTGTGCTAAATCACAATCAGGTTTTTGTGGAGAAGTAAGAGCAAAAGCTTTCAAATGCTTACAAGATATTGTGGTTATAGTCTGTATTTTCCAATAGTGACTGTTCCTAACACTAAGACTGGCAGTATTTTTTCTCCCCCTTTTCAAGGGATGTATTCTAATCTAATAATTTGAAATCACTGGGGAATTCTGTCTGTATGAGTTCATAATTCAGCAACACCTCCTCCTGAAAGAAAAATATGGGGGGACATTTGTAGCAAAATACAGAGTAACTTACAGAATTTAAGACAGAAGAGACATGTCAGGACCACCATAGTCATCTTTCTATTGTAAGACTAAGCAACTGCTCTATCTCATTTTGATTCTAGCACTTGGAATTTGCTATTGAATGATTTGATGTTTGTTGCCCATAAGAAGAGCCCTTAATGCTGTGAGCTAGAAACTGATACTATAGCAGAGACTTTGTCTTCCACTGCACCTGATTTAGAGGGAGTGTACTTAACTGGGGGGGAACCAGTTCAACATTTTCTATCTTGCATAATCCTTGTACACCTGAATAATTCTAGAAGCCAAATTGAACTTGTTTGTAGTTAAAATGTCTTCAGAGCCTCTTCGCTTGATGTGTGTAGAAGGCTGGGCCAGTTAGGAAGGATCAAACACTATGTAGAGAGCCCAGCTCCTGCTCCAGGTACCCTGCTTCTGGAACCTTCCATTCTGCCTGGTCTATGTAAAGCAGGGAGATGAAAATGGTGATGTTTAACCACCCTCAAATGTTCTTTCCCAGGGAAAACACACTATTCTCATCTGCAGCATGATTACAACTGGGGTTTGCCAAACTGGGGTTTGCCAAGCCACTTTGCTGGAGGGTGACAACAGGACCTAGAGCAACCCTAGATGTTGTCAGCTCTGTCTCTCTCTGTATCTCAATGTGCAGTGGTGACATTCACCCTAGTCCAGGCTCTTGACTGTATGGCCTGGCATTGCCCTCCTCCTTCCCAGCCACTGAGACAGCATAGCTCAACCCATTGCAATTATTCCATTTTGCAGCTGTTGAAACAAAGCGCGTCCAATGCAATTATCTGGTTTGCATTTGGGATTTTTTTTTCAGTGCCCGATCAAACTTTTCAACTGTAATTTCTCATTATTTTCTGTTCTGTGAGAGAAAATTAACACTATGACATAGAGTTGAGGAAATAATGTAATTGAGGTAACAAACACAGAGAATTCAAGGAATCCAAAATGGCATTTCTTTTGATAACAATGTGGTTTTGGAATATGGCAAAGAAATATTGAGCCATTGAGTGTTTCTACATGTTGAATAGCAGGTATTAAGTCTTAAGGAAATGCTAACTGGTGTAAGGAATTCCACTTTTAAAATAGATTTTTAAAATCTATATGCTTTTGGAATAGACTTTTGAAACTTATATGCTTCTAGGAAATTAGTTTTCCTACAGTTCTAGGAAAAGACAGGTGTGTCTTGCATGTGATTTGCATTTATTCACTGTCACTGGTGAAGTAAGGAACTTAAATCTGCCCTCCTGAGGTTATGCTATGACCCACATGCCAGGGCGGGATTGTGGCTTGCCTTCAGTGGGAGGAGATAGGAGAAGTGGCCTGATCAGAGCTCCCCAAGTGTCTGTGTGTAGGAGCTAAGGAATACAGTAAGATATATAAGGAGGAAATCCTTATTAGGATCCTTACTTAGCAGTTTACTGCCCCCAAACCTACAAGATAAAGGTCCTTGACAGCACAGGGAATCACTTCATATACATTTAGGCAAAATTTGGCTTCCAAATATTAGTTCTGCCTTAAATTTTGATGTTGTTACATTATTTAATGTCAGTTTTTGCCAAAAAAACTTTCTTTTCTCTTGAGGTCCAGAAGCTGTAGCAAACGTGCTCTCAGGCAGATCCCTGAAGTTCTCCTTCATTCTTGAACAAGACTTCTTAACCCTCTGTGCCACCTCTCCAGCACATACAGCACTGTGAGAGGACAAGTTGCACCACCTTTCCCATGTCCTTGCCTCGCTGTTTTTAATCTCAAGTGACCAATTTGTTTTGCTTCATTACAAATGGGGAGGGAGTGGATTAGAAAGGATAGAACAGTCTGAACTAAATGTCCTCATTAGGCTTGTTTCTTCGTGGTTAACTGCAAGCTCTACACATGCTTGCAAGTCCTTTATTTACTTAGGTCACTGTTACTCAAGGGAGTAATTTGATTCCAGCCTAGCATGTCCCTTAGGTAAGGATCATCCCTGTGAGTAGGGATTATACAACCAGGAATCAAAGCCTGCTTCCCTGAGAGGTACAGCCTGCAAAATTATGTAATTTATGGCAAAAGAAGCTAAATCTGTGTAGCAGTAGCAAAGAGGGGTTCATCTTGCTAAGGATGATTACTCATAGGGGCACATTGTTGCTTTCATAAAGACTTCTCTCATATTTAAGGAATGCCAATGAAAACAGGGAAATATTTATTTGATCTTGTCTATGCAGCTCTTTTAAAAATAACACTGACTACAAATCTACCCAATAACTGCCTCAGCCTTTATCCCACGAGTTACTGTGCATGCTGGCATGATTATTCAGCATGTCTTCACAACAGAAAAAATCCCAATATCATAATATGGGACCACATCAGGGTGTAGGCAGTCCCTTCCAAATGAAGAAAACAAACTGCACGCTGACATCAAAGAACAGACAGGGAGATAGTAAAAAATCTCTCTTGGCTTAGTAAGAGAATTTCCAGAAGGGCTCTGGATGGATCAGACATTTCTAGTACCTTTTTTGCATTCTTCAAGCAATGCCTAAAGTTATTCAGATTGGATGTAGGGCACAGGTCTGAAAGGGAGGCCATGCCACCAAGATGCTTGTCCTGAAGCATCTAAAAATCTAAGAATGCCATCTGCTGTCTCCTCAGAACAGTTTGCATTGTATCTGTACAGGTTGTAGCTAACTGGTACAAACAGGAACACGTTGGGTTCCCAGTTGCTCAGTTGTCATTTCTGGCTGCTGCTCTCACCATGCAGGGGAGGGAAGATTTGGCTGTTGCACATCAAAGTAGGAAGAGCATGATCTGCTTTGGATGGTTCTTGTGTTCTCTCCCAGATGACACCTCTGCTGAATCTGGTGTCATCCCAAGCTTACAACAAATGTCACTGCATACTTTGATTGCAGTTGGCTGAATTTTGCATTGCTTATTAATTTAAGATCTTGTAAGCAATGATTTTATGTCCTTTGTTAATTTTCTCTGGAGTAACTGTGTGTCTATTAATGTTTTGCTGCCCTAGTGGGACTTTTTAGCTTTCTCTTTCTCATCCTGTCCCAAGGATGTGACTGGCACACACACTGGGTAGCAGTCAACTCAAAAGTGGGACACAGGAGAGTTCATAGGTTTTGCTCAGGACACAAGATGGTACATGGATGTTCCATGACTCTGTCTGTCCAAGCCTTCGAAAAGCCTTGTTGGATGCCTGTGGTCCTCGTTGTGATTTTCACAGAGCATTATTAAAATATCAGCAAAGCACAGAGCAGCAGAACAGTCAGATAGTACTCTCAACCAGTGAATACATTTTAAGCCTGCCAATAATTTTTTTTCAGTGATAGTCTGAATTTATAATAATATTGCATCTTGTTCAAGTGCTATAGTAGGGAAAAAAAAAAACCAACAAAAAACCCCACCAAATCATGAACTAAGTACAGGCAAAATGAAGAAATAATATTTTTAAGTTTCAATGTGTACATAAATATATAGGAGAACCTCCCTCTTCTTTTTAATGTAGATTTTTCTGAAATTAGATATTACCTTCTTCATTGTGTCTCTTGCTATTGTTGTCCTAGATGAGAGCACAGGCATGTTGGCTGGTATGAACAACTAATAAACTTTTCAATGCTTAAGATGTTCACTGATGGAACAAATTTGCCGTTCTGATCACGGGGAAGTATGGAAATGAGAGCCCACCTAACCTGCCCAGTCTTTTAACTTTTTATCTAAGTTTTCCTTGTGCCAAGGAAAAGGGAAGGAGATCAGACATCTTTCTTAATCTCCCTTTTTTCCAGAAGCAAATCCAATTCCTGTTTAACACATATAACAATAACTTACCCCATATGTGTTTTGCCCTTTGTTGCAACTATTTTTTATGAGTTGAGTAGCTATGCCTTTTATTTTTTCAGTTTTCGATTATCTTCTGCTGGTTTGCCCTGCCACATCAATCACAATTCAGAAAACATCTGCTAACACTCTGTAAAGAATCTTTTTTTCAATTTCTGTACTGCTAAAGCTGCTCAACAGTTTTACATCAGAAGCATTTTTGACAGAATGTAGCTCACGGGATAAAAGAAATAGAAGAAATTATAAAAATTCTATTTTTGTCACTTCTTTCCATAGGCCTTACTAAATGTTGTTTTCTTTAGCAGTGGAAATGGCTATAGAAATTCAATTTCTTTACAGGATTACAAAACATCCTCTCTAAACTTTCTTCAAGCATCTCATCTTTCAACCACACACGCTCCTTGCAGAGGGCTAAGGCAGTGGTGTGAGAACTGGGGCATATCAAATGCTGTACATCTTAGAAGTATAATCTGCTGGGGGTGGTTATTTTCTATTATTGCTCACACATTAAGCTAGCAGCCTGTCTGACATTTCTCTCTTTTTTTTGCATTGGTTGTTGGGTTTGGTGATTAGTTGGGGGGTTTTTTTTCCATGCAATAAGTTGTTCAGGTCTTTTCTACAGTTGGTGTTTTCTTGAAGGTTGTTGCTCTATATTGGCTTTTGTTTGTACTGAAAATTACCAAAGGATAAAGTTCCTTTTAATCAGGTTTGATGTTTTGATCAGAAGTCAAATCAATACATCCAGGTAATGAATAAACACAGGCTTTACAAAGGCCTGTTCTAAATCTAACAGTTTTGGTTTTTAAGATGAACAGCATCCAATGAAAGAATTTAGGATTGAGTCTTACCCTTCCCTCACAATATAGGTGAAAATCTAAACTCAAGGCTTTAGCCCACCTTTTGCTTTTCCTATTCCAGCTCTGAGATTTTTTCGCTTTAAAAATTTACTTTGGATGAAGTCAGATTACTCTCAGATTTATATTTGTAGATTTTTGTATCTGTTAAAAATTTTATTTAGCTGATCAGATTGCAGCAGGAGAGCCTTATGATTCCCCCTTGACAGCTTATTATATGTAAAAGGAAATTTTAAAAAAATAAATGTTTAATTCCAGTGCATTCTAGCAACACACAATCTGTACAAAAAACCTTTGAACTGTGCAAGTTGTAAAGAGAGTTGCAAAGAAAGCAAATACCAATAAAAAACCATTCTTTCTTCTGAAAAATATAACTTTGTGAAAATGGCAGCCATTAATTTTTCTGTCCAAACATACTGGGGCTGCCTAGTGAGCTAAAGGACATTTTGCTTATTATGTCAGAAAGCTTTTTTTTCCCCCCCAAAGCATTTTATTATCTGATGTGTGCAAGAAGAGCTTTAAGTCTAATCAGGTTTATAAAAATCAAACGCAATGGTTTCACTAATGAGAAAGAAGAAAGAAAGCTGGAATTTTAGGTATTCTGAGAGGGGACTGATTAACCACTGAGTTGATAAGTCTCTAAATCTGCTCTTTGTTCTTAAAACTAAGAGTCAGAGTTGCTCAGATTTATCTGGCTATGTCTTTTTTTTCAGTTGTTTAGGAAGAGAAAACACATCCCACATGTGCATCAAGACAGTAACCCAGCAATGATCACACATTGTGGGGCTTGCATCAGCTCTTTAGTTACCTGATCAGGTAGATTTCTAGTGTTAGATTCTCAAAATTCTCCTAGAAACCCTCCATGACAGTGATTTGAAAATGCCACACTGTGTCTCTCCAGAGCTCAGTCCCATCTGTGCTCGTTAAGCACTATCCCACCTTGAGAGCTTGGGTCAATTTTCCTCTCCAGGGCTATACAACCTATTATTTGTCACATACAGTGCTGTACTTCTTCACAGTCATCTAAAGACAAAGTTCTAGATTTTATCCAATATTTTGTTGTAATCCTTCTGTCATGAGAAGTTCAAACTTTGTGCAACAAAAGTAAAGCCACTTGTAAGTAAGCTTAGTAAGCCACTTGTTGTTTGCTGGAGCATTTAACCTGCAAGAAAATCGATTTCTTTCATCAATATATTTTCCTCCACGTACTAAAACCCAGTAATCTTATCATCCCTGGCTGGACTTCTACATATACTGAATCCCTGTTAACATTTGTTAACTTTTAAGATTTGCCTTTTCTAAGCCTGTTCACAAGTGATGAGGTAGAACATCTGGAGAAGGACATCAAACAAATAAAATACTCTTTATTATTTATAATAGAGAGAGGAGGCTAATGTCCATTTACCTGAGGAATTTTGTCAATAAACTGTAAAACATGTTAGCAATTTTATAAAGGTGTTTGTAACCCAAATGTCATTTATCTTTCACTCAAATCATTGAGACCCAATTGCTTTGAGCCCATTTCTGCTACCATGAAGCTTTAGTGCTCCAGGTTTTCAAAGTTCCTTTTTTGCGAAACTATTTCCTTAGGACATGTGTTAGGACATTTTTCAGAGCTGTATACAACAGCACCTGACATCCTGAAACAAGGCTTTTCCATCATTATCTCAGTTCAGAGGTTGTTTAACTCTTGGTTTGGGTTTTGTTCTTTATGTTCACCTGACCAGACTGAAGACAGTACATCATGTTGACATGTTCCTACCCAAGTTTTCTGACTGAATCCAGTGGCATGGGACTAGACCAACATTTTCCCCATAAATATTGTTCCCTATCACAGCTGTTCTTGCATATGAAGAAATTTTTTAAAATAGAAAAATGATGGGTCATTTCACTGAGAACTGGGGCAGTCCTGGCCAGACTGTCTTTGGGTTTGGATAGCTCTGTAGGAAGAGGAGCCGAGAAAAATTCTTCTGATCTGTGGTCCTTCACAGTGGATAAGAACAGATGAAACCTTTAAAGTGACCCCATGAATGCTTTTCTCAGTCCATGATCATCCTGTAAGCAGAAAATCAAAGCTGTTTCCTGGGAAATAGTGACAGTGATCCTTGCTGGCCTAGGAACTGCCAGAGCTCCTGAAGGCCTTTGCCTGCCTTAACTTTAATCCATCTTTAGAAGTCTCTGTCTGGCAGAGAGTATTTGACCTCAACCTCCCCACTCTGTGTAAGACTACTTGGCAGCACACTGTGGTCTTTGTTCAAATCAGCTTTGGCGTTTGCTGACTGAACTTTGTTTTGGTTTTGCTCAAGATGGTCTTTTTTTCTGTAATGTGGAATTTTCTGTAGGCACTCTGTTGCTGTTTTCTCTCCATGCTCTTCCTCTATATTCAGGTAGCCGCATGGGAGGGACACCACATCATTTTTGGGTTTGGTTTTTTTTTTGCATTTAAAGTCTGAAGATCTTGTCTGGATCTCATCCTCAGCTGAACTGAGCTAAAATCAAATGGTTAGAGAGTGAGGCTGAATTTGCAGGAGCTATGTCTTATGTTGGAAATGGACAGATGAAAATCTTTTTGGTCATCAAGCAACTTCTTGCAGGAGCTATGTCCTATGTTGGAAATGGACAGATGAAGAAAATCTTTTTGGTCATCAAGTAACTTTATAAGTGGACACTTACATACTTCAAACAAAAGGCTACTAAAAAAAGTTAAAGCCCCCCAGGAGGAGAGAGGGATGTTTCTGTGAGTGGTACTAGAGGTCTCTTCCAGCAGAATCCAGGAGCCATGTGTGCATTTATCCAAGCATCCTCCTCAAGCTGGAGCGGTGTGGCCACCATGCTCAGGAGAAGCTGCATTGTTTGCCTCAGTCAGGTCACTCTGGCAGGCAGAGGATGCTGTAGCTGAACTTCTTCCCAGGAGAAGAGGATCCAGAAAGAAGAGCTGAGGTTTTGTTGTGGCTTTTGGTTTTGTTCTGCTGATCCTTTCTCGCCTCAAAGGATGAGGCAAGGGTGGCATTGCAAGACCTGGCGAACATAAAGCAATTGTGCTCACATCCACATGCCCATTTGCACAAATCCCCTTGTGTGTAACTATTTGGGTTTGAGAAGTCAATGAAGACATGGTTTGAAAATGCAGGAATGAGAACATCATGAGCAGATGCTAAAACTTTTTTTCTCTATTTTTTACAGCACATGGTTTTGAATTGAGTGCTTGTATATGTTTAAAAGGCATTGCCTACTCAAAAGTAGTCTCCCTGCAGCTTGAAAATTTTCTTTCCTATTTCTTTTTACATCAACTAGTTTTCTGTCCTGTGTTTTGTCTTTCCTTACTATTCCAAGACCTTCCCTATTATTCTTGAAAGATAAATTACATCTGCAGCCCCAAGAATGCTGGGCTACACCCACAGAATTTACTTTATCTAGCAATCTGCCACTAATATTTTGAGAATCCAGCAAGACAGAAAAAGACTAGCTCCCCAAACTGCTATTGTACATCTGTCCTTAAATGAACTGTATGATATGATTTCCCTTTGCAACACTGGTGAAGAAAGTCCTCAATATTTTTTCTCACAAATCATTGTAGATGTACTTATCTAAGATATCTTGCCATGACTGTGGATCTTTTTGTGCTAAAACTGTCTGTTGTTTTCCAGGCTTCCTTTGAAATTGCTATAAAACCTTTCATATTTATGAATATTTAATATTTTTCAATTTTCTTAGCCAATGTCTACATTTATTAAGTGATAAACATCCACTTTGGGGAATATTACTGGTTATATTGCTTGTGCTTTGGAAATAGAACTGTAGTGGCAGTCTCTCAGTGGATTGTCAGAAATAAATGTGATTTGTGGGTAGACCTTGCTCGTGGCTGGGGATGGTGCATCAGCTCCACCACTTCAGAGTGGTTCCCAGAAGTGATCTGACTCAGGCCCTGTGCTGAGTCACAAATCCTCCCCTGCTTCCTCCTTGCTTGCACCAAAGTAGTGGTTTGCTTCTGAACTGTATTAGCAGAAAAAGAATTGCTTCCCACACCCCTGGCACTGCCTTAAGTATGAATTTTTTTTAAATATTTTTTTTTTAAATAGGAAAGCAGAGGAAGGATGGTCATCTCCTTTCCCTTTCATTCCTACTCACTTCTAGGAGGTCATTTATATGAGACCGTGCCTGCTCAGAGCCCTGGTTCAGGCACCCTGTGGTGTGGGCAAAATAGATCCCTGAAAAACCAATGGAAGAGTAGACTCAGGAAGAGTACTCAGAGGAAACTGAACTACTAATATGATGGGAACAGAAAACTGCCCTGTCCAGCAAAACATACTTGATCCAAAATTGAAGACACATGAAAATTGTGAGAGGGCTCAGCTTGGCAAGGCCTGAATGTTAGTCCTGAGACCAATGTCCTAAGAATGTTTTAAGTTTTGCCTGCAGAACTCAGTCATGACATGGCCCTTCCAAAGCAGGCAGCAGGCAGAAGGCTGAGCCCAGAAAATGGGCTCAGATGAAGGGAAACTCAAACTAGGGAAGGGAAAGGAGCAGTGTTTGAGTGTCCAAACACACTGCCCTTGGACGAAAGCTGCTAGCTCCTGACAGGTGCCACGGCACTCCTAATGTCCAAATAGCTCCAAAAAGTGCATTGACTGCTTCGAGAGCAGGGCTCCTGATCACTGAGTGTCCTTGCAAATAAAACAAATTGTAATGTTAGTGGCCAGGATGAGATCTAAAAAGCCTTCGGGAAGTTAAGAAATCACAGCCCCAGGTGTGGTCAGTGAGGATGAGGAGGATTGGGGCAGCCCCAGATGTGGTCAGTGAGGATGAGGAGGGTCAGGACAGTCCCAGATGTGGTCAGTGAGGATGAAAAGGGTCGGGGCAGTCCCAGGTGTGGTCAGTGAGGATGAGGAGGGGCTGGCCCTGCTCAGGGCTGCTTTCAGGGCGTTCCTGTACCTGCTGGAGGGGGTGATCTCTGGGAATCTCCCAAAGGACAGCAGTGACAGCATGTGCAGTGCAGGGGGAACACCTGGGCGCTCCTGGGGCATTGCTCAGGTGTGCAGAGGGACAATCCCTGCGCCCCAGGGCAGTGCAGGAGAGGGGAGCAGCACACCTGAGCAGGTGGGGGTGCAGGGAAGATCCTTTTTCTTTCTCTTCTTGCTTTCTCCTTCCCAATCCCATCCCAGTGCCTCTAAACCCCTGCCCAGTGCCCCCCAGTCCCTCCCTAGTGTGCCCCAGGGACCCCAGTTTGAGGGAAAAGTGATTTGAAGGGAAATTTCATTTTCCATTATTATCTGTGTTTAAATTGCAGGGGATCCCCCTTCACCTATGATTTTAAGGGTATCAGTTGAAAGAAAACCAACCTTTCCCATGATTTAAAGGTATTACTTGAAGGGGAATTGTTGTTTTCTAGTTTAAATGGAAGGGGATAACCCTTTTGATGCCATTTTACAGATTTGAGTTGAGGGAAAATCTCTTATTTTCATCATCTTAAGGGTTAAATTGCAAGGGAATCTCTGTTTTCCCTTGGTTTTAAGGGTTTAAATCCTGAGGAAATCTTCCTTTTCCAATATTTGAAGTATTTAAATAGAGTGGGAAAGGGAAGAAAGAGAGAAAAATTGGCAGGAATGTGAGGTGAAAAAGGAGAGGAGAAAAGAGCAGGAAATGTGAAGGGTACAAAAGGACAGGAAACCTAAGGGGAAAAGGGGAGGAAATGTGAGGTAATCAACACTCATGCCCTAATTAATTGGGAGTTTATGGACACTGTGCAACAAAGAAGAGATATTATCTTTTTGAGAAAAAACCTGGCAGAATCAGTCTCAGAAAGAAGAGTTTTCAGGTCTCAAAGTTCACAGTCTTGAGAAAAAAAAGGCAAGTTAGGTGTTTCTAAGAATTGTCTTACTTTTTATAGGCATGTCTTTCTTGAGAGGAATTCTTTATTAGCAAACCTACTATTCATTTCCTTGGATATGTTTCACAATGCAACAATGCCAAGTGCATTTCAGCAGCTGGGTCTTTTTCTTGTGCCATCTTGCTAAACATTGGTTGAAATCCAAAAGAGCTTGTAAGTACACAAGGGGATAAGTAGGTAATCCCATTGCTTTAGGTGCAGACATTCACTTGCTCAAAGATAAAGCACATTCTTCAATAACTGCCTGAATCGATGAGACAGCAACCAGCCCCTCTCATCATCTTCCTGAGAGAAAAACACAGCATCATATAATAGCTCTAAAACACCTGCAGCAGCCCTAAAAGTGCATTTCCCATAGCTTTGAGAAAGATCAGTGTTACTTGGTATAAGAGTTTTTCCTTCGTTCTTCCATAGTCTCTCTTCTTCCCAGCTGTATTCTAAACTTTTGGGTTAATGCAGAGCTAAAAAGGACTTGACCTGGTATAAAAAGCAATGGTTTTCCCATGTAATAAATATTTAAAACGTTTTATCAGTGTAAATAAATGCTAAATTCTGCGAGCCCAGGGAATGGCATTAACATGTTTTGCTTGCTGAAACATTTATGGAATCAGTGTCAGCCAACAGAACAGAGCCAAGAGGATTTTTTTAAAGGTAAACTGAAGTGCTTTTAAAATAAATACTAAGAGTTGTTTAAGATCTTCAATTATTAACAGATGCAAAGTGCGGGCTGAAAAAGTGCAAACAATCCCTTTCGTTGCACTTTCCCTAATCCCTGTGCAGCTCTCTGTGTCCAGTCTGGAGTGAGCTCCTCAAGGCAGATGCTTCGCCTTAACAGATGTCTGCAGAGAGTCTACAAGCAGATTTAGAATGCCAAATATTTGAGAACCCTTTATTTTTATATTTACTTCTCAGGACTTAAGTTCAAGACCCTGTGATTATGGTTGGCCAGTGCTGACATTGCCAGCCTCTGCAAACAGCACTGTAAAGACTTGGCTCTGCTGTGGAAAGCGGTTATTGGCATCACTCCTGTAAATCCAGAGGCCAGCTCTGCAGTCTGATCAGGTCACCAGGCACTCTGATTTAATTATGATTATCAGCTGCACAGCTCATTGCTAGGAGTGCAAGTCTTACCTGCACAAGTGAGAAAAAAATGCCAAAGATATGCAATGGTATGAACACCCATGTGGGGTGATACCTGTGTATCGCACCATGCACAGATTTAGAGCATACATGAGCTGGCACAGAGAAATCATTCTTTTATAAGCTGAACTCTCTTTTATTCCCCTGC
>NW_005054384.1:223459-231419 GCF_000277835.1 Geospiza fortis
GGCTGCTGTAAGGGGGTGATTCTCCTTGATTTACTCTGATCAGGAATGCATCTGCACCTCCGGAGTTTCAGAAGACAGATTTGATGTGTTTCGTAGCGTGTGAGGTTTTTATTTTAAAAGTGGCTTTGTTCCACATACCCATGGCTCCTCCCCTGTCCTTCCATCCCTCCTCATCCCCTCTCCCAGTTCTCCCCTGTGCCAGTATGAGTTTTCTGAGTGTCTGTGCATGGTTTCTCGTGCCATTCCTTGCAGCAGCTCTTTGTGCTGCCTGACAGAATAAAGCAACTTGCAGGCAGCACCTGTGTTGCAGCAATGAGCTCAACAACAGTGTGGGGCTCAACAGTCAGCCTGGTGATGTGCATGGGTCTCTTGCCCCTCTGCAGATAGCATCCATTACATCTCCTGAGGGCATTTGTAAAGTTGCCACATAATGTTTTTTAGCTTTTAGAAACTCTCTGAATACTTTGATGGTAACGTATTTAAGTCTGCCAATTACTGGAATCATCTGGATTTAAAAACAGGCTATGCCCTAAAGGGATACTGCACAGTACACACATCAATTCATGCTAAAAGCATTCAGTACCTCATGTCCTCTTCAAAGTTGGCTTATTACCCTCAAGAAGCTTTTCTCTGAGCTGGCTGAAGGTGCTGTACGTCTTCTGGTGGTACATGCTCTCCTTGACCATCTGAACATCATCTCAGCTTTATGGTGCAAACCTTTGTTTTCACAAACACTGCTTTGTTAACACATTGCTTTGTGCAGATATTATCTTCTCTGGACATCTGCAGTAGGCTGAAGCACTTTAATGGTGTTAATGAAGCTGTTTTTAAAATGAGAGAGCTTTTTTGTTCATCTTTTTGTCTGTCCTCAGTACCCTCTCAAGAGTACTGGGTATAACCTACAATGAATGTTAAAATTAATTAATAATAATAATAATTAAAAGTCAATTACATAAAACCTGGTGTTAGAACTCTTGAACTCATAAGCTTGGTTACATTTTGGATTAACAAGACTCCTAAAGTAACTGAAAAGGGAGGCCTTTATTTGCTTTTGTGAAGATTTATTTGAAGCAACAAATATTTCAGTCTGCAAAGTTTGTGGGAGTTTTTTTCAGGTTTGCAGCCGTCTGTAGTCTTTTAACTTTCTTGTACTGTTGTACCTTACTTGGGAGAAGGTGAGACATTGTTTTAATTTTCTGGGGCATGTAACATTCCTGACCAATGCAAAGAAT
Organism: Geospiza fortis; assembly: GCF_000277835.1. Taxonomy (NCBI): domain Eukaryota; kingdom Metazoa; phylum Chordata; class Aves; order Passeriformes; family Thraupidae; genus Geospiza; species Geospiza fortis. The sequence continues at coordinate 224,692 of NW_005054384.1, forward strand.
TGGAGCAATGCTGGTGCTGCCTGCACTTCATTTTTGGTGCATATTTAGAATTAGTAGACTGAAAGATGTGGGAATTTAGAGGAAAAGGCTGACTACCTCATGTAAACACAGCAAATTTCTTTTCCCCCAGAGATATTGAGAAAAGCACCCAGAGGCAACTGAGCAAGCAGAGTGGCCCACTCTTGTGCAGGATGTTTTGATGCTGTCAGGAATGTAATTCATGTAGGAGTCTCTGAGAAAGCCAGAATGTTTCATGCTGAATGGCACTGCCTTTGGATAAATAGCTGAACCACCTGTAGACACCTAAAAAAGTGTTCTGACATCTGAGAGATGTTAGAATCCAGCCTGTATTTGCTAGCAGCAGTGAGGGATGCTGCTGGCCAGGGCAGCTGATGCCACATTTGGCTGTTTCTGCTGTGTTCCATCACAGCTGTGGAGCAAAGGCAGTCTCAGCCTTAGCTGTAAGCTGATAAGTGGATTGTCTTCAAGGGAAAGTGCTTGTCAAGAGATGTGTCATCCTCATTAGAAAGTATTTAAATTAGTTTGGGAGAAAAAAAAAAGCCTAAGATCTTATGATAGATTTTAAAAGATGATAGATTTTAAAAGTTATTAGTTATCACAAGCTCTCTTGGCAGATGTATAACAGACATTTACAACTCATGAATCACATTTTTCAAAAATCACAGCTAATACCAACTTCTCTGAGGAGATGACAGCATTTGCAGGAGACATTAATGACTTCTGGCTCTCAGTCATTGCAAAATCATGAGCTTGTAATTGTTCTGATCTGGCTATTTGTAGACTATAGATTTCTAGAGGCCTCTCAATACTTCCATCATTAATAACTTGCCAGTGACAGTGATTGCCATCATTCCTACTCAGAGTGATAACTTTAAGATCTTTGTAAATGCAAATCCTTACTAAAAGCTTGTGAGGCTGGCCTTATTATTCTGGTTTTACAAAATGAGGGGAAGGAGACAGAGGGAGGCACATGAATCTGCAGCTTGAGTCAAGTGCATCTGAGGGTACAGCTGCTTAGTGATTTAAAAAACTTGTCTACAAGTCACCTTCTCTGGGCCATTCTGGGGATGTTTGGCTTGCACATGATTAGGACTTTCAACCTTAACAATCATGTAATCATATTTTGCTTACATCCATTTCTGGGCAACCTCTGTTAGAAGGTGATCCATAAATTCTGGGACCAAAGCAGCACTGCTGGTTCTGACTCTCCCTCTGTTGAGACTGAAGTTAGATGAGGTGGATGTGGAGCACAGGAAGATCCTAAGAGGGGCTGGGAGCTCTCACTCAATATGGGTTTGGTGGTTCTTGGGCATCTCAGGCTCTGCCTGGGACTGGATTGACTTCTGGAAGCCCCCAGCATCAGAGTGGGGACATGACTTCAGTTTGCCACCTCTCCCCATGCTCGGGAGTGCAGCTCTGAGCACCCCAGCATTTGCCCTCTCATGTGTATCATGGCTCTTGTCCCTCTTCAGGCCTGGCTGTTCCTAGTTTTTCCCTTGTGTGCGACACCTTAGGTCTGCTTTTCATGAACAAGCAAGCTAGCTGACATATTCCCTCCTCAGCATGGGGGTATTTTGGTGACAAGTAGAGGAATACCTGTTTCACTTTCTGTGATCTGGAAGCCATAGTAAATTCTTGAAATGTTGGGGATCTTCTGGAGGGAGGTAATCTGTAACTGTACATCTTTGCATCATCAAGATAATGAGTTCAGGTGAGGGGGAAAAATAAAACTGAAACACTACTGTGCAATTTATAGCCTCTCTGAATTTTGTTCTCTTGCTGATAAGTGCTTCCTTCTGTTCTCTCTGCAGGTCTCCAGGTGGTTTTAAATTCAATTATCAAGGCCATGGTCCCTTTGTTGCATATTGCCCTGCTGGTGCTGTTTGTCATTATTATCTATGCCATCATTGGACTGGAGTTATTCATGGGGAAGATGCACAAGACCTGCTACCATGTGCAAGGGGGACTGATAGGTAAGGGGAACACACACAAACAGACAAGATTTTCAGAGGGAGGCTTTTCCCATGTGTAACAGAGCATTTCTTCTGGCACAGGAGATGGGTGGCTGTTGCTCACTGCTCACTTCTTAGGCGTTTCACAATTTCACTGCTGCAGATTAAACTACACAGGACACGGTGTCACAGAAATGAACACCTCATTTATTTTATTATTAATGTCATACAGAAATGCTTTTTTTTTTTAAACCAGTATCATTGTAAAGGAAACATAATTCAGGGCAGTACCTTTCTTTTTTAGTCACAGGCTGCAGCTTTGGTTAGAAGTGTAACCAGAAAGAAAATAAAATTATATTAATGGGAAGAAACTTTTTTACATCAAATCCATCATGAAATTTATTTATTTCATATTATTTGCAGAAAGAAATATTCACATTTCAAAACAATTCAATTGCACTGTCACTCATCAAGCTGTCTGTTAATTTTAGTCTGATTTATTGATCTTGAACAGCAAATATTTCTCATGTGGTAGAGGGTATTAATGCCTAGTACCCAGTTCAGCTCATAAGAAAACAGTGTAAAGCAGAAAATTTTTTCAGAAGTTCTGCTTTTTCTGCTTTTATAATGTTGGCAGATTTCATTTTCTGGACATGATGCTAGAACTATAATGAGCTGTCACTGTGGTTTGCATCTTTAAAGTGGGTGTATTTTTCTCCATTCTGTCTAGAAGTATTTACATTACAGCGTCTAATTCTGATATTACTGTTTCTGGCATTCTTTCGTGATCAGAATGTGATCACAATTTTGGAAAATTACATTGTTTACCATATAATAAGATGAGAAGCAAACATAATTACCCACTCCCTTACACGTTCATACATAACTGCATCTGTTAAAAATGCAGCACTAAGATCTGAAATCTGTATATTTTAAAAAATCACATCGCAGTGGTTACTGTGCTTATAAAAATGTTTTCTGGAGCCTTCCTTATATACCAAAGCATTTAGTTTGCTTTGTTGTATAGGTTGTCAAGTCTTTGAAAACACCTGTACAGAATAAGGGGTGGATAACCAGGCAGCAGCCTTAGAATTTCTGAGTGCCACTGGGCTACTGATAAAATGCCATTCATCATCTAAATGCCAAAAGAGCAGAGCCCCAGACACTCCCTGCTGTAATTCAGCAGTGGCCCAGTGCCACATCAGCCTGTCTCCTGAGCACTGAAGCCTGTCTGCTGCAGGGGCTCAGCCTCCTCCAGCAGTGCCAGTCAGTGCTGTGCCTCCCAGATTAACCCAGATGCCAGGTGGCTGCAGCAGGAGAATGCTGGCCATGACACTCAGCCTAATGAAACATGATAGCCTTGATCTGATGCTCCCTGTCATGTTGAAAGGCATGAATTCTTCCTCACAGGAGGGTATGCTTTGGGGAGGGAAAAAAGTTCATCTCTGTTTTGACTATAAAAATTGACAGCTTGGCTATTATTTTTTGCAAAAAGAAAGTGAAGCTCGACAGCAAGCAGTTGCCTGTGTATTCCTGAGAAATCTGTCAAACTCACTGCGAAATACATTTGTTGAAATCTGATAACCTTCACTTGCTTATCAGTGTGCCAAACGGTTTCCTTCAGCTGTTTTCTCCCCTTCTCTCCTTTAAGATACACCTGCAGAAGACGATCCGTCCCCGTGTGCCCCCCAGTCTGCCCACGGGCGGCAGTGTCAGAACGGCACCGAGTGCAAGGCGGGCTGGGAGGGACCCAAGCATGGCATTACCAACTTTGACAATTTTGCTTTTGCCATGCTCACGGTGTTTCAGTGCATCACCATGGAGGGCTGGACAGATGTGCTCTACTGGGTACGTATCCGAAAATGCCGGGCTGAGTCCTGCTTGTGCTCACTGCTCTGTTGAAACTTGGGGGCTTTAGCTTTCTTGCTTGTTCTCTAGAGTGAAGGCATGGTTGCTAGCATGGAGCTTGAATTAACTCAGCTTACTGCTCAGTAAAGTGGAGGGGTTATCTGGTGCAATGAAACCAAATGTAAATGTTGACTTTCCATTGATATTTTAATTTCGAATCATGGGAGATGGCTTATTGATTTGGAGATTTGCAATGGACCTTGGTTGAGGAGAAAGTCATTGAAAGACCCTCTCTGCAGGAGGGAAACATCTTGTACATCTCCAGATTACTGATGTAGAAGAATTTGTGACAGACAACCATGTGCTCTACCCATGGCATTTGTGTCACAAAGGCACTACACTGATCAGCTCATAGGTTCTATAAGAAAGGCCTTACAAATTTCAGCAGTACTCCTGATTATGACTTTTGTCATAGAAGAATTTATTCTAATGCTATTAGCTCTGATACTGGTATCAATCATGCTCATATGTTTAGTCAAAATATGATATTACCTGTAATACAAATGGAGACTCATCTTGTCCTGTAGCCTGATTCTGGGCATTTCCTCTGCTTTAGTTTGTACCTTTTCATTCCTAATGTATTGGGAAATTCACTGCAATACAATTATACTGCTGGAGTTAATATCAGGTTTAGCTTTCACCAGTAAATCACAGATAAATGTGTTTCTGGATGCAGCACTGGCCATCAGCTTTTGCAGCAGTATGTCATGACCTAGGGCTTTCATTCATGCACAGCACAGTCCTGTCTGTGTGAGACTGACCCAGACTCACACCAACTTGTAAGTCTGGCATGTCATGACACACCTGGATCTCCAGATGGTAGGATATGTTAAAATGCAGGATGCAGTTTGACTCGAGAAGGCTCAGAGCACACAAAAGGATAATCTGGACTGAGGCAGCTTGCACTGTTAGTCAACAAGCTTCTCTCTTAGACATGAGCCCAAAGCTGCCTTCTACCCACAAGTGATTTAGAGTTTGCAAGATTTCCCTTTGAAGATTTAGCTTATCTGCAAAGGATGGTCTCTGTGTGGAACAGCTAGAAGTTGTCTCTTTATCTTCTTAAGCTTAGATTAGAATAGTGACTATAGCTTTCCTTTAATGCCTGAGATAAAGGGCAGAGATCAAACCACAAGGGGAGTCTGGGTCTCAGAGAAAAAAAAAAATGCCATTACTAGAAAAGGGGGTATAAATTAATAAAATAATGAAGAGCAGAATAGTTAAAGTCAGAAGAGAAACTGGGCAAAATTGCTCCACAGTTCAACTATGGCTACATATAACATATCTGTCTTTTACCACATTTAGCTCCTATTTCTCCATGATGTGTGTGATGGAGAGGATTTATTTACAAGGGAAATGGGAGAGAGTAAATGATATGAGAAGAAGAAATGAAAATATTTTTGGCCCTGTTTACTATTCAGAATTGTGAAACCTGTCCACAAGTTATCATCAGTTTCTCCAAAGACATGTGCTATGAAAGACCCTTCCAATTCCCACCCTTTAGGGCCCATGTGTCATTTTCATGACTTGATATGAATCATGTTTAACTCATTATCAGTTATCTAATAACAGGAGCCAAAAGTAAATACTCACTTCCAAAAGATTTTCTACCATGACTGCAGCAGACAGTCTGATTTTATGGTGTCCCTGCAGCAAACTAGGTTTTAGTTGTTGGCTTTTGTTTGGTATTCAGACAGCTTTTTTTTTTTTTTTTTTTACTGATTTCCTAAGCTGTTCTTTTTTTTTTTTTTTTCCCTTTGGAGACAGAATGCTGAACTTAGACCTTAAATTAATGCAGATGGATGGTCATTATTTTTAGGGGCATGCATATAGTGAGCCTTTTAGATGACTGCTTTGTTAGAATGCTTGCTTTGGGAAGAGCAGAAATATTTGTTATCATCAGTTCCTGGTTATTCCTAGACAGGACTACAAAAGATAAGAGTTAGCACTGCAGGAAAAAAATGCCAGTAATTGAGGAGGAAGGAATTTATTTCATAAAGAGAAAAAAAGGATCACCTATGTTTAGAGACCACAAAATACAAAATTTGAGTGAATACCTGAACACCTGAGCTGGCAGGCATTCTTGGTTAAGCTGCTGGAAACAACCCTAAGAATACCATTGTCCCATTTGACTTTTGCCCCTTTGTGCCATATTGACAAAGCAGACAGAACTCAGCTCTGATCAGTGTTTGCCTTTTGGTGAGGGAGGTGCCTGAGGTGTTTCCTTCTGCAGAGGGGTCTGTGCCATGCTGGGGGCAGGTGTTGCTTGGGTACCTACTGCAGGGCACACCTAGGAGAAACACTACTGCTTTTATATTTATATGTAGAAACAGTCTCTAAACACTCACACTGTCATTTCATGCAATTTCCAACCATATTTATTGTGGTTTATTAAGTCAGATTTAGAGTCCATGGCAAGGGCATTCCAGCTTAATTTAGCCAGATCTAAAGGAAGAGTACTCTGGATAGTAAAGGATAGAAAAGTTGCAACTTTTCAGTTGCTGGAGAAAGAATATTAGCAAGGTAGGGTACAAATATCTACCTTAAACTTACTGTGAGCCACAGTTTCCTTACTGCAGTCTGAGTCATACACAACTTTATTCCCCAGTCTTTGCTTTTTGGCTGAGGAAGGGTGGACTTGTCATAGACAACCCATTGGGAGCTGCATCTCCACAGGGTGCAGAGATAGGAGGCTGTTCTCTTCTCAGCTCTGAAAAATCTCCTGAAACCACAGTGAGGTCACAAAAATTAAATTTTGCTTAATAAGGGAGTAAATCTGCACAGTTATTTTAAATTAGAAATACAGAGTTTGTTGTCCATTTTAAACTGAAAGTACAAATAGAGAAAGAG
>NW_005054384.1:231434-271764 GCF_000277835.1 Geospiza fortis
AAAGAGTGTAAGAAAATTTTGGCTGCAAATTGGACAGTTTTGCAGACAAAAATTTTAGGTGATGATTTTCAGAGGTCATTCATTATACTCAACAATGTAAGCTAATGAGCTAATATTTAAAAGAGTTGAAAATTCAAAGCTCAAGCAGACTGTCAAATTCTTAGCTCCTCTGCAATTCAGGCTAGATAACATGTTTTGAATCTGGGGTCCTGCTGGGGTCAATGGCAAAATTCTCATTAATTTCTAAAGGTCAGGATGTCACTTCGTATTTTGCAAAATCTTGATCGCGCTGTTGAGATTTCTCACATGCAGTCAAAGTACAATGTGAGGACTTACAGATGCCTAATCAGGGCCTTGGTATCTGTTGAGATTAGTCTTCCAAGGATATATATGCAGATGCAGAGAGTTTTCTTTGTTCCCTTATTAAACCTGAAAATGTTTGCCTGACCTAAAACTCAGCAGAACAACAGATAAAGCTTTGGACTGAATTACTTGGCTGGAAGTGTTGAGCCAATGGAGCAATTCCCTTGCTTTGAACTTTTCTATAAGTGCTTCTCAATTATATCTTATTTTCAAAAAAAAAAAAAACCAAACCAAGAACAGCCCAACTTTTGACAGATTCCTAGATCTCTGCATTCCTGTCAGTGGGAATGGAGGGAGCTTAGCACATTTCAGCATGTTGCCCTGAAAAATATAGTAGTGATCTCATGAAAGCAATGTCTGTCCTGTGCCACAGTTTGCAAGGTTAAAGCTGCATGTTTGAGAGTTAGAAAGCTGTGTGACCTTCCACAAGCCCTAGATTCCTAATTCACTTAATTGCTCTTCAAATTTTAACTTCAGCTTCCTGCTTCCTTCTTCATGCTTCCCACTGCAGCCTTTCCATCTGTGCAGGGAAGCCTGTCTCCTCTCTCATGGAGTACTATTTCCCAGCCTGTGATCCACATCCTCACAAAAAGATAATCAGAGACAGGAGAGCAATAAACTTTTATTCCCTAGAAGGACTTGACCTCACTAAGATCAATACACTTTCCAATCTCCTCTCTCTCTCTCAGCAGATAAGACTTGTGAATAGATTGGTTTCTTTTGAAATGGGAAAGAAAAATGTTAGGGAAAACAGGTTGATGCTGCTATCATGGAAGGTAGGATAATTACTTTAAAAGAGCCAAATTTTTAATGTGAAATAACTGTATTGGACAGGATATAAAATCTGTGCAAACCAGCCTTGCTGGCTTTTCACTGAAGAATTGATCTTTGTGGAAGGGAGTGTTAAGTGTTTGTAGAAACACATCTCCTGTACTGCCTCAGCCTAACAAGTTTATTTTGTCCCATGCAGGCACCTTGGTCTCATGGGCAGTCAGTCCACAGAGCCACTGAGCAAACAGGCACCTCTTATGATAGGTCCCATTATAACTTTTCCTATGCACTCTAGAAGGATTTGAGGTTATTATTCTCAAAACTCTCCTTAGTGTATGATCAGCCAGCGTTAGCAGCTCACTTGGTGCAGGCACCAAGGCCCATTTCTGAAGACCTATCCATCTTGGAAACTTCCAGCAGCAGATGAAAATCCAGATGTTGCAAATTGAATCATTTGGTATTTTGTAATCAGTCTCTGCTGCAGTCCATTATTTTGAATTGTCTTGTTGACTAAGGAGGAAAATAATCTCTGTGCAGTTCATAACATAGTGTTTAAATATTTGTAGGCATTGTTTGTCTTCCCTTAATCTTTTTCTAATCTGAGGAGATTCAGATTTCAACCTTCTCTAGTAGATCTTCTTTTTAATTATTTTTAATCAGTTTGTTACTCTCCTGCAGGGGAAGCTTTGTTTCTGAGTTAAATACAATTTGGCCAGTGCCCTGTCTCTAGAAAGGTTTTCATCTTTGTGTGAAATGTGCTCTCTGCAGCTGGAGACCTGTGACACTGCATGCAAATCTATCCACTGCAGCCTCGGTTTTACATGCCTGGTCTCTCCACTGCCCTGCATCTAAGCAATTGTACATAGAAATGAAACCAAAGCACAGAAAAATTGCAAAACACAACCATATGTTGTTGTATTCGGCTGTTCACATTGCTGGGTAGTGGAGAACCTGGTCCTGAGTTGTTCTGCTTGCCCCTTACAGCTTGAATTCTAGGATTGAGTAATTCTGCTTGGTCTGCTTGAAGATTATTAATAATGAGCAACCCCGAGCCTGCCATCAGTTTTGGAGTCTTGGCTCTGACCCATGTCATTTGGACAACACTTCAGAATACTTGGTGGAGTCTCTGAAAATAACATGCAGTGCCTCCAGGAACAATTTACCTCAAGGCTCTAAGTGTAAACTTAAGAGCGTGGTATTATTAAAGATGGACTAAGGCCAAGCCTGGATGACATCCAGGCCACTAACCTGTCCCTGGAAGAGATGTCCAAACTGGCACATAATAAGTTGACTCCCTCAGATTTAAAAAATCCTTCTTAGTCTTTCCCAGCCCCTAGGCAAAAAAATGAGTTAATAGTCTAAAACAGTGCAGAAGAGCCACCACAGTGCAGTGAGAGACACAACTCAGTGGGACTGAATCAGTGTAAACCTTCAGGAGCACCACATCCCCAGGGACAGCAGAGAGAAGCACATACAGATATACATACAGGCTGTCCTGGAACTTCCCTCCACCTCTCAGTCTTTGAGGTCATACTTTCAAGAGTCGCTAAATCAGCTTGAAACAGGGGCTTACAGTCACTCTTATAGTTCCCATCATGAAATCAGAATGGAACAAATTGAACAACAGATGTAATTTACTTTGCTGACAGCATTGTCAGATTCTGTGAGCTTTTCTCACCCCCCTCCTCCAGCCTGTTGCAGCCAATGAGGAAGACGTGAGAAATTCAGAGATATTGCCACAAAGTGGAAGACATTAAACGCAGAGCTGCAACCCCCAATTTTCGCCAGCTGTGTTTTTCCTTCTAACCCTTTATTCTTGCAGCACTTAAGCTTGAATTAGTAAGGCTTTCCACAAAAGAGAATGATCTGATTCTAAGAATATATCTGTCTACATGTTTCCATGGTGTTTATTCCCCATCCACCTCCGCCCCTCCAAGAAAATGCTGGGCTTTTATTGTTGTGGGGTTGAGGTTTTTTTAATCATCTTTTTGGCAGGGGTTTGCATGAATGTGAAAAATTTACAAAGAATAAGCATGCAACTGTGAGCAGCCCATCACTGTGATTGCAGAGGTTATTTCATCTCCATCTGCTGAAACAGTGGTGGGTAAGGGGAGAGGAGCCATAGTTCAGAGCACTGAAGGGCCACAGCATCAATGCATTGAAAAAGCAGTTTACACATTTAATTTGCATAAATGCTGACCTCAATCTGTTTTCCTTTTCCTTGTTAACAACTGTGCATGCAACTGTAATGGTTGCTGTACCACTGACTTGAAAGTGAGTAACAGCAGTGACTTACTCCTTGGCACCTGCCACAAAAACCTGCTGCTGAACATTTGTTCAGTACATTTGTTGTGTGAAATGAAGTCTTTATGAGCCCTTCAGAACTCAACTTTGGACTTCTCATCCCTCTTCCTCTATATAAAAAGAAACTCTCTTTTAAAAATAAGCTTTTTTGGGTTGGTTATGGGAGGTGTTAATAGAGACCCTCTGCCCAGTGCTCCTGTGTAGGAAGGACCTTTTTAATAGCCCTGTCTTTCTGTTGCCCTTTCACTTTTCTTTCTTTTATTCTTCTTTAGACTGTATCCTAATTGCTGCTGTCTAATCACCACGAAGACTGTTCTTGTCTTTAATCTTTAAACTTTTGTCCCAGAGCTATAAAATTAAGAGCTAAACTACTGGGACATTTCTACACAATTTAGGATTTTGAGTGCCTCTGTTTGAGGGTGCACTTCTTGAGCCCTACCACCAGAGTTTTATCAAGAAATTATGACTGATGCCTTCTGAAAAATACATCATCAGATTTGTTACCTGTTGATCCCTATCTACTAGACAGATTCACAAATAACAGACTGGTTCATTACCTAGATCCGGGGAAAGAAAAAGACAAGGAAATAGGCCCAAGGTCAGGACAAAAGTCATGGGTATAGAACCATTTATTAAATTATTGTTTATTTTGAGTTTAACATGTTTTAACATCTTGCTTTTAAGACAAAGGGCAATACAATTAAATCTTCAACAGTGTTACTGTGAATATCAAGTCCTTCCTGCCTGCAAAGAGAATTAGTCCATTAATATTGGCTTTATTCATTGGTTTCAGAGGGATTTCTGCCTGGGCAGGATTTGAGGGCTCAGTATGATGAGTGGTCATAAAGGTGTAGTTCATCTGCACCCATGGCCCACTCTAGAACTGTCTCCTTGTAACTCCAATCCTCTGAACTCCACCCAAACAGGAGACCTAAAACAATATTGCACACATCTGCCAAAATGTAGAGACCAGAAGTGTAAAATGAAGGGTTCAGAAGTCAATCACAGGTATCAGTCTTCCTGCTGGGAAGGACTCATGGGTTTTGGTGGATGAGAGGCTGGACATAACCCAGCAATGTGCCCACAGCCATGTCCTGGGCTGCATCCAAGGCACTGTGGGCAGCAGGGGAGGGAGGGGATTCTGCCCCTCTGCGCAGCTCTGGTGAGACCTCACCTGAGTGCTGCATCCAACCCTCAGGTGAGTGCAGAGGAGGGCCAGGAAGATGATCAGAGGGCTGGGGGAGCTCTCCTGTGAGGAAATTCTGTGATTCTGTGGAAGGCTAAGAGAGCTGAGGTTGTTCAGTCTGGAGAACAGAAGGAGAGCTCCAGGGAGACCTCCCAGTACCTAGAGGGGACCTACAAGGGAGCTGGAGAGGTTCTCTTACAAGGGAATGTAGTGATGGGACAGGGGCTGATGAATTAAAATGGGAGGTGGACAGATTTAGATCAGACATTAGGAAGAAAATGTTTACAGTGAGAGTGGGGAAACTCTGGCACAGGTCGCCCAGAGAGGTGATGGATTCCCCATCCCTGGGAACATTAAATGTCAGGTTGGACAGGGCTGTGAGCAGCCTGATCTCCTGGAATTTGTCTCTTTTCATTGCAGGGGGTTGGACTAGATGGCCTTTAAGGGTCCTTTCGAACCCAAACTATTCTATGAATATTCACCACAAAGCATGGACTCTATTGACTTTTAAAGTACATCCAGAAGGAATCAGTCAGGATGTTGTGTTGATCTTGCCTATGTGGTGTTGCTTAAAAGACTCACAAGAAAAGGAGAAGGGGTTGTTTTGTGTCAGTAATGCAGCTGGAGCTCATTCAGCCTCTTTGATAATAATTTCTCCAGCAACCCTCTAGAGCTTTTACAGTATCCCTGAGTGCCTATGAGACAAAGGTTTATTATCTCTGTGCTAGGAGTTATAGATATTGTACATTTTATCTGATCATTTTGGATGTGATTTCACAACTGGAAACTGGATTAATTATCTAAAATGCAGAATTTTCCTAGGATTCCTAGATTGTGAACTGAATATGGAAGAACTTGGGATAAACTGATCAAGTGCAAAAAAAAAATTGACAGTCTTGTCTTCACTTTTTAAAGAAGGTAGTGATTATCTATATCTTACAGTGCTGTTTTTCATAATCTTTATTTTTAAGGACTTAATTGACTATGGAAATCAATGAATAGTGTGTGCTTTTATATTCCTGTGCATGCAGCAATCAGTACTGTTCTGATGTAGCTGTGGAAGAAATTGCTATCAGTCTGCACTGAGATAAATAGAAGCATTTATAAAACAGCAATAGTTATACAGGCAGAAAATCCTTTCTGGATAATCAGCCATGCAAATGTAAACACAAAATAAACAGAGAATAGGAAGGGATAGCCCAGAATTCTAAGATGAAGTGAAATTTTTATATTTGTAAGTGCACCACCATAGGGGATATTTTTATGCTTGAATTGAGCACTTTATTGTTTTGGAGTGAATTTCCAAAGACTTTAAAGGGCAAAAAGGTTTTTACATAACTGAGTAGCAGTAAGAGATGGAACTGCTGCAGTGGCTGTAATGAAAGAACTGTGGCTAAATAGCCTTTGGGCTCTTGAATGACTTTTTCAAAGCCCAACCTTTTCCTTTTAAATGGAAAAAAAAAAAGTTGTACACACTTATGTGGGAATAAGGCAACTCACATAAATCTCTGTGACTTTTATCTCTGAAGCTCTGAATTAAAATCCTGATTAAGTCACACGAGTCCAAACAATTTTTGGAGGTCACTCCATGGCATTTCTGCAAATTGCAAATTCATTCAACAAGCACCCATGTAATCAGTCAGATGAGAGAAAGGAGAGCCTTCACGGCCCTTCTTGGCCCCTCTGCTTTGCAGAATACTGCAGGTGGCTCAAAGGCAGGAGCCTCTTCTAAGCAGATCCACTCTTCAGGACCCACAAAGAGCAGAGTATTAAGCAGGCCAAAGTGATATCATTATTGATGTCAGCTGCTGAGTACAGGAAAGGTGGGGAAAATGATCTGTCAGTCATCTGTATCAACAAGCAGGATGGATCACGAGCAAGGGCTTGGCATAGCAGACTGCAGGATGTGTTTGTGGGAAGTCGTGAAGAGCTGCTCAGTCTGGGCCTCACATCTTCAAGAGCCCAGCCTGGCTCTGTGTCTGGCCTGTTCTTTCCCCACTGGTCTGTGTGACCCAGACAGCTTCAGAGCAGACAGAGTGACCTGAGCCACCACTGAGAAAAACCAACCCACTTCTGAGGGAACAGTTTCAGGGGAATTTTTTGCATCTTCAAAGTGCAGCTGTTTCAGCATGCTCTAGAATGTGAGTTGCTTTATCACTTTGCAGTAATTGAATTTCAATATTTCACTTTTGGTTAACATGTTCCATGTTAAACTGAATTGAGATACATTCAATTTTTTTTCTCTCTTTTACATATTAAGCCTGGAGAAAGTGAGTGAGGTGGCAAAGCAAGAGTTTTATTGGAGCTTAGAATTTTTCTTTGATGTAAGGATTTCTTGCTGTGTAACTGATGTTTTTAGTGGGAGTTCAGAGTCCCTGAATTGCCAAACATGCTCTAGAGATATGTAGCATCCTCCAGTTTTCACATAAAAACAGAGAAGTCCCTCAAGAAAGCACAAAATTACAGGTGGGATGGGAGGATGTATAAATGGTAGCTTCCTGATTATTTTTGTTTCCCCTCCCCTAGCTGACTAGAGGAATTTCCAGAGGTAGTTGTACTAACAAAATTTAATATGCTGAGGTTTCATCAGCAAATCTACTCTTCAGATAGTTGATTTGCCATGATGATGCATGTCCCTTTGGACCACTACTAGTTGCTAATAAAAGTTGCCACTTTGTGAAAACAAAGGCCAGTAACACTGCTTGGATTTTTTAAGTGAAGGGAGAGCCTAATGGCTTTTTTTTTCCCCTCCGTTTTGAAAAGTGTGACGTTAAATGGCCTTTGCCATCTGTTGAAGTTGTGCAGTAAACTCGGGTGAAGGGCATTTGAAACTACAGATTTAACTAGGACACTGCTAAACACATTCTGCATTTCCCCTCTAGTGCTGAACAGGATGTTGGTTCTAGGTTGGTGCTTGGACTTGATCTTCAGAGGTCTTTTCCATCTTTAATGGTTCTGTGATTCCCCACCTCTCCAGCAAGCACAAACTGCTGTGCTGGAGAAGTATGGGATCAGGAAGCATTTTCAACAGAAATAACTTGCAGTGGAAAACAAGTCAGCTGAAGCATTGTGTGCCACAGACATTTTGACCTGCTGGTATTTGAATGCAAGCTGTAATTCTCTTCCTTACCCTCAGACAGAGACCTTGGTTTTTTTTATAATGGCTGGGTCTGGTAAAGAACATCAGACTGTGAAAAACAATGTGCACCCAAGCTGAAAACAGATGAAATATGAATGTGGAAGTTTACTAACGAGTAAAATAATGTTGTGGAGTTCAGTGCTTATATACTGAGAGCTAAAAAACACAGTGGAAGGACTCGGTGACAACATACAGTCAGTATCAGTCATCTGGGACTAGATAGATGAAAGTTTGGTCTTTTTCTATATTTCTCTGACTTTATACAGTCTTTCCCAGCTGATAAAATGTGGATATCCTTGAAAAGGGGCCTGTATTTAATGAGTGATGAAAATGTGCTGCTATAAAAGATAAGTGTGGCAAATTCTACTGGTAGCAATTCACTTCCCTCAAACTGCATGCAACCAAAGCAAACATGGTTTGCTCCATGTAACAGCAAAATGGCATTCCTGTATAACTTTAGAGAAGCTCATGTGAGCTATTTGACATGTTTTCACTTTGCCATCAAGCAGTGAGCTGGTTCTGAGGCAGAGCTGATCTCAGCTCCCACCTTGCTCCAGGTAACAGCAGGTAGGACCCTTCTGTGGGACTCCTGCCTCTGCACAGTGTCCCCAGGAAGCTCAAGCCAGTCAAGGTGTATCTCATGCAGGAATGTGTTCTCTCACAGCTCTGGAGATTGAGCCCCAGCACTGCTTCCATTTGTCTTCTATGCAGGGCTGTGTGGGGAAGACTGGTCACTTCTGCACCCTCTTGTCAGGGAGCTCAGGCAGCGTAGCAATGAAATATAGCTATACCAAAAGCTCTTAATTAATAAACTACAAGTTATGCTTCACCTGGATCAGAGCAGGTGTGCTTGGGTGAGGACATTTATAGCAGATTTAACATCTCTGAAGACCTTCAATCTTTGTTAGGAGAGGTGAAGAAAGAATCTCTGCAAACTCCCCATTCTCAGATCTATCTGCCACCTTCCCCTTCTCTCTTCTGGACTCATCTTCCATTGCTGCAGTTTCTTTGATTCTTTCTCAAGGGTTCTCTGTTGCAAATTAATCTTGATGTTTCTGTTGTCCTCATCAAGGCAGTCCTTTCTCAGTTAATGGCTTCATTTAGCTCCTGCAGAGAATTCTGTACAAATTGCCAATGTTTCTGCCTCAGAGTAAATTTTAATTTGCTCTTTCCTTCTCTATGGAGTATACAGAACGATTGGGGAACCAAGCTAAACATTGGAGTCCTCTTATTTTTCCTACTGTCCTCCTATTTCTCCAACATGTGATGAATCTTGCCTAAATTATTCATTTTTATCCTACAGTGGCTCTATAGCAGCATAACCTGTCTGGAGCATTCTCTGCCCTGGTTCATGATCCTGTGCCCTTGTCTTCACCCAGCTCTGTCTTGCCTTTCCCATGAAGGCATTGAAAAAAGTTATAGGTATTTCTATATACCTAGAGAATGCACAGACAGAGTTTGTAAAATTCCATGGTTGAGGTAACACAGTAAGTAGAGCCTTAAGAGCTTGGAGAATACAACTGAGCTTAAAATTTCCTTTTTCCTTCAGTACTTCAAAACAAAAGAAATGTGGTTGTAAAAATGGGACCAGCTGATCAAGTGCTGCTTGTTCCTTTGACTGTCATCTGTTCAAACTGAAGCTGGGTTGAACTCTCTGGTGTCTCCTTTGCATCCATCTGACAGCACCAGCTACAAATGTGAATTTAGGAATAGTCTTCAGGAGTCACTGTGGCTTAGAGTCCCTCTAAGATTATTAGGGTGTTGATGCTTAGCAAGAAATTCTACCCAGACTAAGAGCAAAGACATCTGGAGTCCTTTGCCTGTGTTTTAAGCCATTGTTCCTAAGTCATTAAAAGTAAGTCTAGTTTATTTTAGTTTTTACATTTTTGCTTATTACAAATTAGGATTTTTTGTCATTTTTGTACCCCATCTCTCTCTCTTGAGTCAGCTCTGAGACCTTAATTTCCCACTCCTTTTCACCTGTCCTAAAGACTCAGAACATCTGAAAGACTATTCCAGGTCAACAAGATGATAATACTTTTCATGATGCACTCAAATTTATAGATGGAAATGCTTATATGTTTTTTGTCATTTTTTAGTCACTATGTACATTAAGCTTCCATTTTTTTCCTGAGGAATTTCTGAAGATTAACTCCTAATCATACATTCCTCCCAGTTCTGTGCCCCAGCCTATTCAAGCAAAGCACTTGTGCATATCAGCTCATTTCTACTGGTAACAATAATATTGACCATTGGCCTCACTGGAATTATTCATTTATGTGCCTTGAATTATGCACACACATGATTGCTGGATTAAAAACCAACCAAGCAAAGACAATTAATTAGATTTTACATAATGGAGGATCTGCAAGGTGGAATCTGCATGCTTATGTAATAATGCACTAAACCCACTTTTTAGGATATGTGCTGGGTAATAGGAAATATGATCCTTCCTTGCTCCTTTCCTGAATGGTGAAGTCAAATGAATGTATGTTGTATCTATAACTTACTTAAAGTGTATGTGGAGAGCAACCAGGAACTTATCAAGTAAAAGTATGACTTTTTCATATCTTTATTGACATGATACACAGCAATCTCACACCATTCAGGCTCCAAACAAACCAGCAGATTCAGGGGATGCAGGATTTCAGTACTAAAGAAACAATCTCATTGCTTGCCCCACAGGTTGGAAAAAGTTGGCTTACTGAGCCTATCATACAGAGAAAGTCAGTTTTAGTACTGTGTCTCTTGTTACTCAATCTTTAATTCTGTATCACCTCATTGACATATTTCTGGGGCTTCTTTTAAGCATTTACAGATTTGTAAAATTAGAAATTGAGAATAATAATAAGCAATTTCCTTGTTAAAAGCAGCAAGGTTTACAATACATTAAAAATTGCATAGTTAATATAATTATCACAAGTATTACATAAAAAAGCCCCATTATAACATAAGAAGTGTACAGTTTAGAAATCAGATAAAGACATAATGTACAGGATTCATTACCAGAGCTAACAACACTAAATTTCTGCATATTTAGGGGTTGATTTATTTGTGTCACAGTCTCAATAGTCCCAATCCTATTACCCAATACAAGTTAAGACCAAATGAGACAATTCCCAGATGTCTCAGATCTGTAAGCAGAAGTTGAGAGAAAGACAGGAATCAAACCTTCTCATCACATGTCCTCTGATAACTCCCAAGAACTTTCAAGATAAAGACTCAAAGTACTGCAGAACCAAGGGTTTTAAGCCCAAATCTGCTCTGCAGTTGAGAAGTTAAACAGAAGATATTGTTTTGTTGAGTAAAATATTTTTTTCTTTGCAGAGCAGCCTCAAAAATCCTGCTGTCACCAGTTACTGTTGTTAGTTAGATGTTGTTAGGAGCTGCCAGCAATATAATTTTTCTCATTTGGGATGAATATTTTCTTCTTCATCTGTTGCTGCTGATGCAATGTGTGTAGCATGAGGAAAGGTAGATCTTTCAAAGTTTGGCTTCTTCACTGGACAGATGTATGCAGACACTTTGTAGGAAATTCATCCCACCTTAATTATTTCTGAAGGATCACCTGGATTTATGACATCTTTTTTGTTCCCTGACTGTATGAGTGCAAATTTCAAAAGTAGTGAAGTTTCAGAAACAAAGAAAAGATTTAATGATCACGAAGTCAATGTGAAAATACAATGGAAGCCAAAGAAAATAGTATGAGAGTAGGATTACTCTACTTCCCAGGTCACATAACCCTGGTCTGAGATGTAGGGTTTGCCTCCTGTCTATGATATGGATATTTTTTTCTTTAATATTGTCAACCTAGCTATAGGTGTGAAGACTAAAGCACTATTGTTTATTTTATAAATATATGATATGATAACATACTATATTTAATTATTATAGTATAATTCTATATAATTATTATTGTATAATTGTAACAATTGTATATATTATATATTTATTATGTTTATTTATTTATTATGATTGGAGTTGGTCCCAAGTTCTGACTGAAAAGTATGGCAGAGAACATTTTTCTGTCACAGTGCAACACTGCACATTATCCTATTAAAAAAAAAAAGGGCAAAAAAGTAGAGTTTAAAGTTTTCATTCCATGAGGTTATGTGTGAATGAAATGCATTCACCCAAATATTCATGGGAAGAGAAGGAAAGAGGAGGTGGAAAAGGAAAATTTGTTTAAAGAAAAACCTCTTTGATCAATGATAAATATCCCAATCCCTCATCAATACCTGCATGGCCCTTTATGCATCCCCTGAGCTCTACCTGCCAGTAGCCTTTGATCTGAGATGAGGAAATGACTTCTACACATCCCAGAAGTTAGGAAGGTGCTTAAGCCCTGTTCCTGAAAAAGATGGTTTTCAAAACAAAGTCTTCAAGATGGAGGACAGATTTAATGACAGTTAAGTCATTATTTCTGCTGTCTTCTGCTCCCCATAATCTCCAATTTTAGATTGTCACAAGAAACACTTGGTTTCAGCTAGAGATCTTCCTACTGGCCATAGCCATTAGTTTTGGCTAGGTTGTTTTCTGAAGCAGTAAATTCCACAGATGGGTTATAGAAAATAGCATTTCTATGCAAAATTTCCAAACTTGCTGCCCTTTAATTTTATTAAATATGCTGCTCCTCTCAATGAATGTTACTCTGTGAAAGGTTATACACTTCCTTATAGAATACTACGCTTCATTATAGAATACTTGTAGTACTAGCATTTTAAAAAGTGTTATCACACCATTTTATAGTCATTAGAAATCAATTAACTATTTATTTGAGGAACAGAAGTGTAGCTCAGGTGCCCTAACTTACTTTCCATTAAGCTGCAGCTCTCCAGCACTGTGCACTGAACAAGGCAGATTTCATTTTTTATTCAGCTTGCTGCTTTCCTTTGACTGATTTCCAGCTGCCCTTTTCTGATGGATTAAACTTTTCCTGTGACCCTCTGTTGTTTTTGAAAGACATTCACCACAAAGTGTCAGGGTGTGAGTGTGTGACTTGTAAAGTCAGCAGAATTTAGTGAATTGTGCCTACCCCTCCCATTAAGTGACTGAAAGCCTGTGCTTGGTGATGCTCGACCACTGTGGTAATAGTTACATTATATTGTCTTTGAACTATGGTGCCTGTGTAAGGAATGAGACACTTGCAAATGTGCCAGACTATTATCCCTGGGAAAGAAAAAAAATGACCAAACAACTAATGCATGAATGTCTCCTGTGGCCTTGCCAATGTGATCTCACCTGTGTCTTCTCAAGAACCAGAAGACAGAGGCACAAAGGTCTATTAAGAAAGACTTTAATTCCTTTGCCCCTACTGAAACTGCTGATAGTAATTGAGATGAGCAGAATACAGAATTAAAAACCCTGGTGCTATTTCTAGGTGATTACCTGTATTGAGAGAAAAGCCTTTGCTGAAATGCTCAGGCATGAGAGCAGTTAAGGGTGCTTGGCAAAGATGGAGCTCTTCCAGCAGACCTCAGATATGACTTCTTTTTGTCATGAAACTGAGTGGTTTCTCTGACAGTACCCAGTGAGGCAGGGTGGTTTCCCACTTTGCAGATTGGAAAGCTGAGGCATAATGAGCCAAATGATGTCCCCACAGTGCCAGAGTATGTAGGAAATAATAATGAGAAGGAATCCTTATCTCCAAGCTCTCTGAGATGATGCATGAATGCTCTGAAATGTGCCAGCTTCCTCACTGTTGAGAATAGTGACATGTAAGTGTTGAGATGTGAGCTGTGAGAGGTTGGGCACTTTGACTCAGAAAGCAGAATTATTTCCATAAATGACAATCTGCAGCTTCCCACTCATTCTGAGCTTCCAGCTGATGTAACTATTGTTCCACACATGCTAAAGTTGGCATCAGGTTGCAATCACCTGGACTGAAACTTATAATTTGGACCTCAACTGTTTGATATTATAGTCTTTGTTTGGAACTGTGAATTTAGAAGATGATTTACCTTTTCTGTTGGGATTCCTAGGGTTAGTAGTAAACACTCAGGGAGAAGTGTTGCACTCAGGCACCACAAAACTGAGTTATGTACCAGGAGCTGCTCATCCTGGAGAGGTAACCTATAACTCAGTCAGTTCCTGTTCTCTGGAGGCAACAGTACAAAATATATTTTGCAGACTTAATTTTCTGCACTCAGGAGGGTGCAAAAGGCAACACTCCTGGCCTTGCTGTTACTGCTTTGAGTAAGTCTACTCCTATTCTTTTCCCCCAGCTTTCACCAAACGACCCATTTCTCTGCATTTCTCCTGCAGCTGTTTTTCACAGTGTACTGTTTCCTTATTGCAGGGAGGTTTTAACGTAATTTAACAAACACTTATGATCATATAACATACATTTCTGTCACCTGTGGGTCAGTCCCACAGGAACAATCTCACCTGCTACTAAAGAAAAAAAGACATGAGAGCACCAAACCTAGGGAAGTCCAGCAACAGAGACAGACTCAGCTGGCTGCCAAATACTGGCAGTTTCTCTCTGCTTGAGAAGCTCTTGCTGTCTCTGCCCCTCAGCTTCTCTGTTATGTATATAAATGTGCAATAAAAAGGAGATAAAAAGCTGACCTCTGAAATTTTCAGTCTGAGAAGTCCCAAATGTTCTGCTGTACCAGAATGCAGGTCTGCTTTACAGGACTAATTTGTGCTGATGCTAGCTGGTGCAATTGTTATGCAATTGTGCAGGCATTGGGAATAACAGAGTACACTATATTCTAGTTATATACTTTACCAGGACATGGTGGAAGCTTCTTGCCATCTGGAAATTTCTTTGTCCTTCTCCTGACATGAATATGACCTCTGTACCTGGCTCCCTGGCTTTTGCTCTTTACAATTCTCTTGTACCACAGCTTTGAGAAGTTCTACTTTTCCAGCTGACAAAAAATCCCAAACTGATGACAGATAAATACCATGCAGCTCAGGCTTTTTTATCACCATCTATCATAATTAGAGGGATGTCAATTCATCATTGTGCCCACAGTGGCAAATTCTTATGGTAGTTTTTCAATGTCATCCATACTCATTGTTTGTGCAGATTGCTTTAAATAGATATTGGTGTTCTTTGTAGGGGAGAGAGAGGGTGTTAAACCTCATTTCTTTACTTAATTCCAACTTGGGCATTTACATTTTGCCTTCCTGGTTTCCCAGCTGGGATCTCAGGTGAGTTTTTGCTTCCATCTTTATACTTGAGGATGCTTTGTTCTCATTAAAGCCCTGATGTGCAGCAGACACCAGGGGTGCTACTTTTTGGTCACATGGGATGAAATGTGGCTTGCAAGCATAAAGAGTAATTAGTATGAGTTATAAACTAACTGAAAAATCCTGCAAAACTATAAAAAGGGGAGAAGTTTATTATGCTTAGGGATTGTTAGCATCTCAGGTACTCTTCTGCCCACCAAATGTGTTTATCCTGTGAGGAAGGAGCTGATGAACTGTTTACACAGAGGCAGATTTTAAGCTTATTTGTTAATGAGTCTACTTCAGTTCAGTCACAGCTGAAGGAGCCCTGAGATGGAGTTCTAGATCAGTCCACTGACTGTGCACCATTGCCAGACAAGAACTTTAGTGACTCTACTTTGGAAGAAAAATGGATAATGGGCTTCCGTCCACAAAGAACTGATTATATTAGTGTTACTGTCCTGCCTTGTCTTATTGAAGGTCTGAAATTCCTTTCCTGAGTTGTTATGAATCTTGAGTGAAATTACCTCCCCTGAAGTGTGTCTCATTGTCCATGTATGGAAGGATATTTCTCCTGTGATTCAACAAATGTTTAGGTTGCAAAGGAAAGAGCATTTTCCTGGAAAGAGAAGACAAAATTTTCAAAAGAGTGGAAAACAAAGGAATGTAGATTTCTTTATGCCTTTAGGTACTTTAAATTCTGCAGTTTATGTTCATAAATCAATTTAGTGCTCCTGAAAATGTTAACCACCATCTGTTTCTTTAATGATGCTATTTCTGGATTCAAAGATAATTGTTTATGAAGAGTAAAGAAGGGACTCTGGTATTTTTGATACCATTATGAAAGTGAGTTTCTATTAAGGTATCCAGCAACTTTCCAAAATTTTGAACTTTGAAGGAGACTTCAAGATGAAATAGTGTTTATATACTAGATGCTTTTAGAATATGTACAAGATCTTATTATGGGCTAGAACTGGACCTCATATAATACAGGTTCTGGTGCTAAGATAATTCTGCCTGCTTCATGTAGAGATGCTTGAAGTAGTGTGAAATCCATGTCATTCAGTTTACACTCTCAGATTCTCTTAGTATTCTGTTGTGAAGGGATTGTGTTTAGATAAGTGAATCATCTTATCTAAACACAATTATCGTCTTATCTAAACACAAGACCCACATGGTGGGCCTTGAAAAGACCTTCCTTGAAGGAACAAAGCTACTGTCCTCACTGTGGTAAACTGTGAAGATTTACACAGA
Organism: Geospiza fortis; assembly: GCF_000277835.1. Classification (NCBI taxonomy): domain Eukaryota; kingdom Metazoa; phylum Chordata; class Aves; order Passeriformes; family Thraupidae; genus Geospiza; species Geospiza fortis. The sequence goes on from NW_005054384.1 coordinate 247,631, forward strand.
AAGATCAGTATTTGCCCAGTTCCCACCTGCTCTGAGGTACCTGTGCTGCACGTGGGAAGTAAATGTGATCTGACAGTACATTGTGACAATGCCTACCAAAAACCAGACGTATTTTCCCTGGCAGCAGAGGGTCATATATGTGAGCAGCCAAGTTTAGAATTCATGGGGTGGACTCTTTGTGGTGTTTTAAGTAAATTCCAAAAAGTAAGTCCACAATTTTGAGCATCCAAGGAAGTGCCAGTAGGGCACATTGTTATATCTTAGGCTGTATTAATAGGTCAATGAGGAAATAGATGAAAAAAAACAATCAAAGGAGTGGTCACATCAGAAAGAACAAAGAGAAACACTTGGTATGATTACGTGTAAACCAACCACAGGCTCTATTTACAAACCTTTCCATCTGTTCCTTTGCCTAATCATTTCTGCTTTCCCTCTCTGTCTTCTAACTTTCCTTCGTCTTTCCAGATGCAGGACGCTATGGGCTATGAGTTACCATGGGTGTATTTTGTCAGTCTGGTCATCTTTGGATCCTTTTTCGTTCTAAATCTGGTTCTTGGTGTGTTGAGCGGGTAAGCTGACAGTTTTGGTGTCCTTTTTCCAATGCTACAGGGCAAGACTCCATAATAAGGGTTCTTCCCTGTCACCAGGATACTTTCAGAGGGATTAAAAATCTGAATCCAAGGAAGCTTCACATCAGCTCTGAAATACTATGAAAAAATGTTCAAATATTGCAAATAACAATACAGGTAACAAAAGCGGTGTTATTCCCTGACAGAGAAATTCAGCCTCAGGGCCTTCAAAATTCTTTATGTCAACCTGTCAGAAATTTCCAGAAAACTGGCTATTGAAGAACCTTACTGCTGGTGACTTGGGATCTCTTTGGCTGGAGCCTTGCAGTGCTCAGAATCTGAGCTTGTCTCACTAATTATCATTCCACTCTTCCAGGTCAATGATGCCATAGGAAGGGACTGGCCCTGGATCTATTTTGTTACACTAATCATCATAGGGTCATTTTTTGTACTTAACTTGGTTCTCGGTGTACTTAGCGGGTAAGCAGTACCAGGAAAATGTTTTATTATTGTTTATTTTTAAAAATTTGTATTTCTATTCCTACTCTCTGGTTACCAAAACAACGGTCAGTGGTGGGTTGATCGCAAGAACCTTAAGAGAAGGCCTAGGGTATTGCTGTGCCAATAGCAAAATGCAGCATTCCTAGTATCACAGAAGGAGTCTTTTGACTAAATCAAAGGAATATAAGACAATTTTTTGTCTGTAACACATTCCTCTACCTGTACACTGTGGGAAGAGGACAGCACGGTGCTCTCCTGTGGGCAAAGCAATCCATGCACCATAGAAGGGGATTATAGTAGAATTTCTGGAAGAGTCAGTAGGAATGAAGGAGGAATGAGAGCATGAGACAAATCCCTTTACATCTGTAGGATGAGATTCCTGCCAAATTATGTCTTCTCACAGGAGAAATTTTCACATTGTTTAGAACATCTGAAGCACAGCCTGCCAGGAGACTATTTTCCCTGGAGAGAGTCTTGGGCACGTTTCTTCTTCAGTAAGCCCATCTTCTCTATTGTGCAGATTGCAAACTTGGCATGATGCAGGGAGAAAAGATCATTTCCCTCTGACCTTTTCCAAGGATGAACAGAGAAGCAGGAGAAGTCCTTTTAGTGTTTAAGCATTTTTAAGACATCCAGACATTTAGCTGTATTTCAGTTCTGCAGTACAACCCTCACTGCAAAGCATCATTTTAGTAGCTTTGATTAAAAACAATGGGTATTGTCCCCAGTAGTTAAAAACTTTACTGCCCCTGGGGAGACACATAATTTAAGGAATCAAGCCAGCAAACATTCCTTGTAAGATTTAAAAAAAAAAAATCTTCTAGGATTAGGCTTCTAGTTCCATATTTGGGCATGACTGGGGGCTACAGACATTCTGTGTACATGGATAAATATGGTACGAGGACTTTTATGCATCCTCTTTTTGTTTCTACCATCCTGCCTCCTTTGATGAGCTCTAAATGAGTTTCATTAGGGCCTGTACCTGTTGCCTGAGTAGGCAGCCCTGAAGTCCCTTGCCTTTTGATCAAAAGAGGGGGAAAATGATCTCTGAGCAGGAGAGAGGACTTGGTGCCTCACAGAAATTATGTCCTAGGTACCTGGGCCAACAAGGTAGGAAGGGCAGCAGTGGGACTGGGGAAAAAGATCCACCTTTGGCCATCTGGCAAAGGGACAGGTAATAGAAGGTTTGCAGGAGATATTATTTCTGTCTTCATGACTCCATTGAAGGAGACTAGCCGCTGTGACAGCTGCTGCAAGGAGAAGGGTTTCCACACCATAATGGAGATGTGGAGAAAATCCTCAGTAGTGAAGTGTTGGGCAATAGTCTGTGCTTGCATATCTGGAGAGTGATGCCCTGGTACAGTTTTGAAACACAAACTCCTCATTCCTCCAGGTGGATACTCTGCCCAGCAGGTAAGGATGTCGGCACTGGTGGGGGATGATGATCAGCTGACAGGGAAAGGGATCTGTTCCATCAGAACAGATTTCTATAGGGCACTCAAGGACCCTATAGAAATGTTGTTAAAGATTATATGGCATCTGATTGGATAAAAAGTGCCTGTGAGCCCAGCCATGGGGAGTGCATAGTATTGAAGCACTGCTGATTAAATTTACCTGCAAATGGATTTGTACCTGTGCATAATTAACAATTTAGTTTCCTCTCTCTTTCATTTTCAACTCAAAAAATGTTTTGAGGCCTAAATGTTCCACCTCCTGCCATACTGCAGCTAAACCACCACAGTTAGTGGTAGGAGATGGAAAGAGTCTGTAGAGGGAACTGAAACCAAAGATGAAGTTCACCTTGTTTAAGCTATGAGTCACTCTTTCTGGCTGTCTTCACAGTGTTATGACAGCTGCACTGTTTCTGCAAAAATGTCCCCAACTGGAGAAAAGTAAAAAGAAACTTGAGAATTTGCATCCATGAAAAAACACAGAAATTATGGGAGAAATGTTCCAAATTTTCTTTGGTCTATATAAGCAGTTCTTAAACAATTAACTTTCTAAAGCAATTCTAAATTCTGCTGAGTTACAAAGTGTCTTCACTTTGCAGATTCAGCTTTTTCTCTTGGAGACTTGCTATTGCTATTAGTCTGATCTATGCTGATGATCCACCTGTCTGTTCTAGATACAAAGCAGCATTCCTGGTTATCTCTGAAAATCCATTCTGGGCATCTCTGATTTTTTTTCCCATTTATCTATTTCAGGAGCTTCAGCAGGCATGTTGTGTAGGTAGGCTTCACAAATGACAGATTAGCTTGGGGGGAGGAGGGTAATCACTTCTGAATACATAAGTGTAATTAATTGTACTCACAAAGACACCTTGATTGCGCCTGCAAAATGAAATGCTGAATTTTGGTCTGCTGAAAGAGCTCTTTTGTAATTTGTTTTTCCTCAGGTATATCATCCATTCATGGTCCTGGTGAATTTACTAATCACATACTAGCCTAAATAGCATGTCAGAGGATTTAAATGCAGAGCTGTAATCTCCTCTTGACTTGGTTGAGCACAATATAAAATTCATGTACTCCAAAGGAATATCCAGTCAGCAGATCACATAGTAGACCTCCCCAAGCCCAGGCAAAACAATTCCACATCATTGCTCTGACAAGCGATAAGAAGTCACTTGAGATCAGAGATGTTCACATCTATGTTATCTGTTTCAGTTAATTAATGAGGAAAAAAAAAAAGCAGAGGGGGTTCAACCTTCAGACAAGTACACCTAAGAATATAGAGTCCCATTTCCTTTATATTTTGATCCAAATCCCAGGACACAGGCCAAACAAGCAGTTGCCTAAGGCAAATGGAGGGCAGCAGAACAGAGGTTTCTTCTGCTTTGAGAGGATCCTGCAATTCACAGTTGGCTGCTTTTGATGCTTTTACTGCCAAGAAAGAGGTCAGAGTGAACAGGAGGCTGGCTATGGTTGTAGCTCCTCCTTGAGCAGGTTTTGTGACCTTTCAGGTATTTTTCCTAATCTTCTGTCTCCTCTTCCAACCCTTCCCATTCCTTGGTGTACTTCTCAGGGTGGATGAGATTTGGAGCCTTGTGCTCCATTTTCGGTCGTAAGCAAGGGTTTTGAACTGTTAGAATTCTGCTGTTTTGCTCGCTTTCTATCTTGCCTCTAAATGTGAGAAATCATATCAGCATGAATAACCTAAATTCCATCACTGGGATAGGAAAGAGAAATTTTCTTCTGAAACAGCACATAATGCAGAGCTGGGTGTTTATGAACTTGACCCACTCTAACCTCACACAGAGAAAGCATCTCTCCAGAATACTCTCCTCTCTGGTATTCCCATGGGCAGACATTTCTATAATTTTCTGGGAGAAGTAAACCAAAGTGAAACAAACTGAATTGTGGTAAAAACAATCAGATTCACCCACTCTGATATTTTGGTTTCACTGAAAAAAGACTGATTGCTTGCTAGTTCTGTGAGCCTTTGTTGACCTCACCCTGCCATGATTGTGCAGCCTTTTTTGTGAAAGCAAAAAGACTAGAAGACTCTAGATGAACATGGCACTTCCATCAAAAGCTTCTTTGGTCCTTGGCCTGCCTGCTGGAGCTGCAAACAGTGACCATTTACTGCCAGCTGTGCTGGAGGCAGCAGTAATGTGTGCACCTGCCTGCAATACACCCTGGGTTGAGGCCACCAGCTCCCTTGCCATGGGATGGAAAATGGCCACTGATAGGAACTCTTGATTGTGAACTACATTTGCCCACGTGGGAGGTGGTTTGAATTGCAGTAGCAATTTCCTGAGCCACCTGTTCTCAATGGTTTAGTGTTAGTAGAGCATAGAAATTAAGACAATTTAAACCAGTTGTCTTTGGAGAGTCATTTGAGATGTGGAGTGTCATGTGTTGTACGAAGGAAAGAGACATGGAATTGCAGGTCATTTACACAAGGCAATCACAGTATTTTGCATTGTGTTAGAAAACTCTAGGTTCAGCCCATTTCAGAATCGGACCCATTTGTTTTAGATTCTAAAATAATACTTTACGAGCTGAAAATCAAAATATTGGAATTTGATTTAACAAACAGGCTTAATAATACATAGATTCATTCGGTGGTTATTTTTTTAAGAGTTAATTTATTGATTTGGATACAGCAGTGTAGCAGACCCAGGGGAAAGGTGTTACTGAAGCAGAAAATATAACCACCACTGATGGATTTTTTCCTAACAATCTTTGTGCAGTTTTTATTATTATTGTTGGGCTTATTTGTTTCTTTTATATTGTAAATAACAAAATATCACTCCCAGTATGAGAAAATTTGATTTTTCATTTTTTCCATGCCTTGAGGCTGAATTTGGACCCAGAGCTGAATGTGGACTAACTTCAGGCCAGAGAAGCCACTGGTTCTCTTCCTCACCTCCACCTTTTTTATCACATTTCCTTGGGAGGACCTGAACCCTCAGCAGTGCAGCAGGGGTGCAGATGACACTGGCATTCATTGTCACATTTTTTGGTAGAAATTAAGGGATCATCCTGCTTTGATCCTGCTGCAGTGCTGGTTTCATGCACAGCTCAGAATTCTGAAAACCTGATCCAAAGCCTGTGAAGTCCATGGAAGTCTTTCAGCAGGTTTTGGACCAGACAGGAGGAAAGCACCTCACCATCACTGTTAGAAACCCACCTCCACCTCAGCCATGTGGCACTCACAAAATTCACATTTTGGCTAGGATTTTCATTATCCTAATATTATGCCACCAAAATCAGCGGTAGATTCATTTTTGCAGGAGCAAACCTAAGACAAATGCCAAGTGGAGTAGCATTTTCTTAAATCCATTCATTGCTGACAGTCTGCAGCAACAGTAATGGATAATGCACTGGGGAGAATGGCTTTACCTCTTTTCCTAGAAAGAGTGGCCTGTATTATCTGCTGTGTGTGTCTTGTGTAGTGATCTGCTTCAGCAGATATAAGACAATGCTTAAGTACTCTTGGTCCAGCAATTTTCACAATCATTAAACTTACTTTTTAAAATACAAGTGTTAAAACCTGGTTTAGAACCACATGAGTCTCTAAATAAGGGAGGTCAGCATTTCTTGAAAAAAATTATTGCTGAAAGAGGAGAAGAAACAGCACTGCAGCCAAAAAGAAGACAAAGCCAAGAACCAGGATCATAACAAAGCAACAGGAAATTCTTGTTCATATGCCCTGTTTTAAGTCTATATTCCCAACAGAGTTCTTTCATGCAACTATCATCAAATGTTTTGCCCTGTCCACTTTCTGGCAGAATCTATTAGTTTCGTCTATCCAAAATTTATTGCATTTGTCCACCCAGTGTGAGATTTGAAAAATCTATTTCATGTCAGATAACACCCTCGAATGCTGAAAGTCTTTGGCAAAACTTTGAGGTCTGAGTTTTTAACTATATTTTCCAGTACTGTGGGTGAAATTGTCCATAATTAAATGTGTACAGGATTGTGAGTACCATTAATTACACTTTAACTAGCTAAATTTGGTTGTGATGAAATATAAAACCTTCAACACAGATTGAAACTTGGCTACAAATTAGAGCCACCAGCTCACTCTCCAGATGTCAGATTATTGTCAAACAGTTCATCTTTAACCATTGTTCATATAGACATTTGTAGATAACTGATGGAGAATATAAAGTGTTTACAGAATGTTAGAAAATGTCTGGTATTGTACACAAAATTGTACATAAATGTCACATATGTGTTGTATTTGAATTGTCAATCAAATGCTGAGAAGGAAAGTTTTGAAAAAGGTATCAGTCTTTTCCTAAGTGTTGATAGATATGTGGACACTCCAGCTGTTTTACATCTGTGTGCACAGCAAGGGTGCTCCATACATGTGTTTGTCAGGTGAAAATAGAAACAGCTGGATGTGCTACACAGACTGAGGAGACTTTCTGGTGGAAATCAATCTAACCCATTGTTTTTCTTCCATCTCTTCCTCCTTTCCACCCGTGTCCTGTCCCTCCCTCCCTCTTGCTAGGGAGTTTTCCAAAGAAAGAGAAAAGGCCAAGGCTCGAGGCGATTTCCAGAAGCTACGGGAAAAGCAGCAGCTAGAGGAGGATCTGAAGGGATACTTGGACTGGATAACTCAAGCAGAAGATATTGATCCAGAAAATGAAGATGAAGGCATGGATGAGGAGAAGCCTCGAAACAGTAAGCAACTTTCTTCTCTCACTTTCTTTTTCTTTTTCTCTCTCTCCTTCTCTGTCTGTCTCCATGCTTTTAGCCACAAAGCCTGTGCCCATCTGCTGTAGTGCTGAGGTGGCTTCTAAGGAAGAACAAGTTCTTTCTGAGACATGCAATATGCTTATACATGATTCCAATTTAATGCTTGTGGGAAACCATGGGAAGCAGAAATACGGGTACAATAATTGATATTCTGCAGATCAGTGTTTAGTCTGTGATAGGGGCATTAGATCCTGAAATTAAACAGATGAAAGGTCAATACTTGCTGGGAAAGTCCACTACTGAGAAAAGTTTTAAAATACAAGTGTGCTCTCCATTCATTTATTTAATTGAAGCTCATTGTTGTAGGCTCTTTGCACATGGTTGGTTCCTTTGGAAGCAAAGGTTTCTCAGGGAAAGCAGAGATACAGTATGGGAGGAGGGCCAAATCAGCTCTGTTGTCCCTCTGTTGCCATCTGTAACTCCACTGAAATCAGTGGATTTGTGTTTGCCTTTGCCAGGATAGGTTAAGCTCTCAGACATTTCTTCTAAGGGTGTTATTTCTTACTCTTCTTTTTTGGAGTTGACAAGGTGTTTTTACGAAGTGAAAACTCACCAACAATCCCTTATTAGAAATCCTGAAGAAGGAGGGGCTTGAAGAAAGCAGTGCTTCCCCAACATATCATTACCTGTATTGGATCTTCTGCCGCCTTCTCTTTTACCAACACAAGCTGTGTAACACTTCAGAGCCACTTAGCAGTTGTCATGGCTGGTTGTGCACTTGGGAAATGTCAGACTTTGAACCTTTACACAGCCCGTGGACAATGGCTCTACTCTTGGCTTTCATCATGGAAATGTGCCTTTTCTTTGTTTGATTTTGGAAGAGAAGACATGAAACACGTCCCTAGATATCACCCTTCTTACAATCAAAATCTATGGAATGATCCCACCACAAACATTTATTCCAGTAACAGGAAGATTGGACATGGCAAAAGTTGGGCTTTTCATTCTTCAGCAAGACTTAATAGAATTTCATGACATTAAGAATATTAGTAACCACTATTGCTGCCAAAACAATGAAGTTCTTCTAAAAAAATTGGGTGGTTAATATCAGGTTATACCCACAGTGCTTAGGTATCTGGACTTGAAGCAGTCACTGTGGTGACTTGCTCGGACTTTTCCCAAATCAGGTTACTTTGATTTTTTTGCTGGTATTTTCATAGCTCATATAGTTTACTTTCACCTGAGCAATCATTCAGAAATAAATGTATTAATCATGTCCAAAATTTGCTGCTCAGTGGCATACCATACATGAATAGATCAAATGAGGATTCACTGCATGTACCGTTGAGTGTGGTCAATCCGTATTTGAGCTAGCAATCCCCTTTTGTGGGTGGTGATATTAAGAAGTGAAAGGTAACACATCTCCAACTTGCTGTCAGTTCTTCCTGGTCAATTTGATAAGGTGAGTTTTGTAAGACGTAGTTTATCAAAATTAGTTCTCTCACATATGAGTCAGAACAACTGAGAAGTAATGGTTTCAGCTTAAGATAACATCACAGAAAAGGTACTGTGAGTAAGTGACAGGGCAGGGCATTTTGTTTAGGGTGAGGTTTGTTTTTGGTGTGTTATCTCCTGGGTTGAATGTTTTGGCATCCCTGCCAGCAGTCAATCACCAGTAGGGTTAAATTGGAAGAGAAAGATGGCATTATTTCTCTTCCAAAAGCCATTTACAAAATAAGTGAAGGACAGATGGCACAGATGTAAATTCCCTCATGAATCCCTTTGGCTTGAGTGTTCCCAAGACATTTGAATCCCACCTACTCCCAGTCCAAGCTTACATCACCAAGACTCCAATGTCTTCCTTGTTTTCTTGTGTTTAGCTCAGTTGCCTCCTGTGCACCTTCAGTGTCTTTTGTTCAAGTGCTCATCAAAGCTCATCACCTTCTGTTTCTAGCACAGGATCTGAACTCCATGGCTGACTGTGACTGCCCTTTCAACCACACTTTGTTCAGTGACTAATTAATGTTGACTTTTGAGGTATCAGCCCTGAGAATTTCAAATGACAGATGACTGAAGCACACAGGGCAGTTCAGACCTCCTTAAGTTGCTGTGTTAGCTGAATAAACTTCAGGTGTGGCCTTTGCATCGGAGGTGTTGCACTGATGCCAGAGGACATGTGCTCCTGCCTGAACTCTGACAGTGATTCACACCAATACTTTAAAGAAGTCACATCAGTTTTTGCTTCTTTGCTTTTCCCTTGGAGGTTGTTTGGGGGCTTGGCTTTTTTTTTTTTTAATAAAGAGTATCAGAATAGTTCAGAAGTTCAAATAAAAAATACTTATTAATCTAGAGACTCAGCTAATATAAGTTCCGAGACTCAGCAGTTTACACCATCTGGGCTCTGACCCAGGTAGTCTACCTACACTGAATCATCCCAAACACAGAGAACATATGTTTCCCATCTTTTCTTTGTCCTTGGCAGCTACAGAGGCAGATTTTGCTGTCTTTTAACTTTGTAGAGAGTGCTGCCTACTTGTCAGTATGGGCACTGCCTCCTGTAAAACAGAGGACGCAAGGTGGAAGGGAAGAGAAACTCACTTGCATCCCCTTTTGGTTTGACTGCCTGTGACAGTCCTTAGGGCATCATCAGTCATATTTTGCATATGCTGCTGCTTTCCTCAGGCTCTAAAACCTTGTCCAAAGCCTCCGTGTGTGCTTGCAGCTCCTCTCAAACCTTGCCCAAAGCCTTCCTGGGTGTTTGTAGCCCTTAATGAAATTACCAAGTCCAAGGATAGAACAGAGAGCACCTTAGTGAAGGAAAGGGTGAAAAAGCAAGATAAATGTAACCAGAGTTGGACAACCTGTGCAGTCTTTAGCTCTTCTCTCCATAGTAGAGGTCTTGGCACTTTGCTGAGGGAGCTCATCACCACTTGTTGCTCACATGGACTGAGAGCAGGCTGAGCTAATTCCCTGTCTTTTGAGGAATTACCACATTTAAGGCAGTTTTTCCATGCTGTTTGCAAACAAGGATTTGCCATTGTGACAGATGTGAGGTGGGAAATGTGAAAAGGCTTCTGGGGGCTGTTTGTGTTGATGGTCTTGTTCTGTGCTCTTTCCCTGACGTGCCTTCCCCACAAGAAGAAAGCTTTAATTTGATGGAGGGGAGAAACACATCATGTCACAGAGCAGCTACTGAATTCAAAAGTACGGGATGGCAAAGAAAACTGCCCCTCCTGTTGCCACAGTTACTTGGAATTTGCACTTTTATTTTCCCTTCCTGAGAGTGGTCTGGAATGCCTCTGTTTCTGTGGGCAGAAGCAGGAAACTTCAGTCCAACCCAGATTCTCCTCCTATTGAAATTAATTGGCAAAACTCCCACAGACTGGAGTGGGATCACAAATAATCTCTGAATGGGCAGGATGAATTAATTTGATGTTTCTGAGTGCTCAGATTTTGTCCTCCCTCTGTTTCCTTTATTTCAGTTCTATTTGGTGCTACCACATGCAGTGAGAGTCTGACCTCACTAATGTCAACAGATTCCCTAAAAGTAAAAAAACACACTGGTTTGTAAAGGCATTCCATGATTCCAGACAATTAATTCTCCTTCTTAAGCCATATCCAACATAGTACTGTAAATTCAAGAACTGATTTGCAAGTAGCTTACCCTACTAAAATTAAAAGTCTAATCATTCTTCAAGGCCCTATCGTAATGGAACTGATGGCTGTAGATAATTAAGTTTTCGTGTAGCACAGCAGAAAAAAACCCAGTACAAATCAATGTGTTGCCTATCAAAATCATATAATATTTCAGGTGGTACATTAAATAATGAAAAGTGTGTGTCTGTACATGCAGATTTATGCCTCTGTTGAAGTGGGAATAGTGCAGAATTGAAGACAAAAAGTACAGACATACAGGCAGGCTTTAAAATATATATTAAGAAATTAATCAGTTTAAAAAGAAATAGTCCTCAGTCTTCACCTTCAGAGCATTGCTGTAGTGCCTTAGTGACCTTTGAAAATGTTCATTAACATCTGAGTTTGCTGTCTCTTAGGAGTCAATGGCAACCTAACTTTTTGGTGGACTATAGATTTTGTCTCACTCTTTCAACCACTGTTACTTTGGAACATCACCATAACTGGGAATTAGACTGCATTTGATCACAGGTTTATGAGAGTCTTCCTTGGAAGAAAATTATTTTGAGACAAGGAAGAACTTTTCAGCAGAAAAAGCAAAATTTCAGAAGAAATGGGTACCTCTTAGACCATTACAGCTTTTGGAAAATCTGTGTCTTTCATGGGAGCAATTCATGCTTCTGCACATCAGGCCATAAATGAGAACAGGAGAGATGGTAATTTAAATAGAAGGGAAGAGTTTTAGAACTCTAGGAATAGAAGCCTCAGTAATTTCAACCTAAACAGGGCTTTATTCCCAAGAACTCCAATAGTAGCTTGACTCTATCAAGTAACAGGGAAAAAAGCATGGCCACCTGTCCCTAAAAGTCCAGGCATTTTAGGATTTATCTATCCAATTCCTGTTGGCTTGACTTCTTTTTGCATAGTCAATTTATGCACCACAAGGAGACTTGATTTCAGTGAGGTTATGGACAAAATACCCTCCACAGACTTGAATGAAAGGTGTCACTAAATTCTGTGCAACCCTTTGGGAAAGTTAGTGATGTGGAGCTGTTGGATAGAGGGAGCTTTGTGTACAGATGTAGTCATGATACCAAGGCAAAAGAACACCAACTTCAATTTGTACATTTGTTCAATTTGTATATTTAGTAATTTCATATGTCATAATTTATAATTTCATATGTCAGCCTGCTCAGTGGCCTCCAAATCACGTGTTTAGTGTTGTGACTTTAGTGGCTTATTACTTTCAACCTGCAATAAAATATCATGGTGCTCTGGGTAGGTCTAAGGTAGGAAGGATATTCAAAGACTCGGTTACAAGCTAAAATTTCAGGGTGGCCTAAAATAGTCTTGGGCCATCTTCTGCAATGAAATTTAATGGACAAATGAACAGCTGGGGAATCAACACAGAAGATGCAGAGGGGAAATGAGAGAGTGGATATTTAAAAGATATATATTTTACATCCAGTCTTGACTTTCGCTGCCTTAAAACCCCTGTCTTCTTACTGTATGAGCAAAAAGAGGCTGTTCTGGGTTAATTTCTGTTTAGCAGAGCATACTTGAACTTGTCTGCCAACAGCAAATTAGTTCATCCTGTATTATTCTAGTTTCATCCACGGAATCTGTCCTGATGTATTTTACATACACATGGAAGCACATGGACAACCACCCCTTCACAGGCAGGTACAGATATTGTCAAAAAGCAATTTAAAAAAACCCACATGGGGCTTGCATAGAACTTAAGATCATCTAACAAAAGCTCTAAGAGGCACAGGCTGGAAAATGAAACCCTTATTAATTTAATTCCTCCAATACCAGTTGGTGGCTTGAGAAAGGCATCATAGAACATGGTTGCATTTTGCTTTCCATATCCAAATACAAGGAAATCAATGCCAGTCTTGTAAAATGATTTATTATCTGTCAGCACCTCATCTAAAGAGGAAGAAAGCACAATCTCTTCTACTTTTATCATTGTCCACTGATGTGGAAAATAATCATCTGGTAACCCAGAAGAGATGAGCTGCAGTGCCAACAATTTGTAGGCATTTCACAAGGGCACCTGATAGGTACTTCACAAGTTTAGTAACTGGGATAGATCTATTCTCTTTCACCTAGAGACAGAGGGACAAAAGAAGTGTATACTGTGATAACAGGTTGTTCTAGGGGAAAAAAATCCATGTATTAATGTGCAGAGGTTCCAACATATGGTTTGTTTGGACAGGAGTGACAGCAGCTCCCAGCTGTGTGCTGTGCCCAATAGAAAATAAACCCAGTGGTATTTTCCTACCTTGTCATCTTTTGAAGCAGCTCATACACTGCTCTTAACAGAAATACCAGAGTCTGAGGACACCTAATGAAAGGCCTTTGTGAATGATAAGTCAGCTTTGTTTTTGTTGGGTGGTTCTTCACAGAGAAGCTCAGGTTGCAAAATGCAGCATGGGTTTGTGCTACAGATGTCAAGCTTGAGTCTATAATTAGGATGCTGCCTAGAAAAAGCTTCTAGGACATTAGTTCTCACATTAGGCTGAATCACTCCTACAGTCCTCAGGCAAAAATTGTACTGAAATTCCTGGGGATTTTGCCTGGGTAAGGACTTGGCCCCAGTCAGTTTCATCCAAGGTCAATAACACAACATGCTCATGTCAGCACTCTGAAAGGTTGCCCAGTGTGAGGTCTTGGAGCACGGAGGCTCCTCAGTGTTTACACATCACTTCAGTATTGTGTAGCTGGCATCCACCAAAGGCAGAGTGTCAGGTATCTGGGGCCTGAAATCACTTACAGCACTGGGCGCTCCACTGAGCGCTGTTTGCCCAGTGCAGCATTCCACTGGCTAAAATGCAGTTGTGTCTGGCATGAATGGGATCCACAGTCATTACAAGCATGTGGTTTCCATAATTATACTGAAATAAATGTGTGGTCAGATCCAGGTAAACTCTGATATCCTAAAAAGGAATAGCTATACATATCAGGAATAATTAAAAAAAAAAAAAAACAAAAAAACCAAAAAAACAACACATTTGTGAGGCTTTATAGTGACCCTGCAGGTAGCTGTGGTAGCAGAGTACACCGGGCAATGATCTTCAGTGATGGAGGTGAAAGTAAAGCTGCCATTTCCAAGCGTCATTTTTATTGTATGATTTCTCTGCAGCACAAGTAACAAAGAAAAAGATCATTTAGGGTGATTCTTCTTCCACCTTTCCATCAATGTCAACAAAACTATGATGTCAACATTTGACTTTTTCCTATTGGAATAAAATCAAAACTGAGAGTAGATTTTCTTCCTGACTCTCATAATATGTTGCCGTCTTTTTTCTTATTATTGTGAGTGAAAAAACAAGGAAGCAGTAGATCCTTATCCTTGATTGTTTTGCCTTTCTCCCTTTCCAAGAGGAAATACTTGGGTAAAAATGTTAGTCTTCTCAACAAAGTGAAATTTAAAACTTGGGGGTTTAAATTATGCTTTAAAATCCTTCAGCTACAACATTGGTTCTTGAAATATGTGTATGCAGGGTGATATTTGGAGAGGGGTGAAACCTTTTTCTGGACTCCTTTGTCCAATAAAAAAAAAAGACACAGGAAAGCTAAATTATATTCTCATGATCACCCACCCCCACAGTGCCAGTGGCACAGGCTCTCACACCATTTTCTACCCTCTAGAGCAGAAAGAACAGAGTTTTGATCCTGGATTGCATCACATAAGGCATTTCCAAGTTTCATCAGGGTGGTTTTGAACTATTTTCCTTCTCTGGCAATTCACAGTAATCATACTAATAATTTTAAGAAATACAAGGGTTTTGTTGTTCCCCTGAATGTATGGATGGTTCACTCCATGTAAGGGAATCAAAAGGGCTGGTTTTCTGGTTTTTGTTAGCCATATAATTTAATAACCCAGCCTTTAGCAAAAGCAGCTTTTAGGTTCATTGTCCTGTAGATTTCACAACTTCCCAGTTTTTCTTTCTGTCTCAAAGGAAGACTTGATCATAAAACAAAAAGCAAGCAACCATTTGAAAACCTTCTTCTTCCCCTTCCTTCTCTGCTGGTAGGGAGGTACCTACCTCCCTAGGTTACTGCTAGGGAGGTAAATCTCACCTAACCCAACAAGATGTTAAAGCAGTTTAGCTCAAGCCTGCGTTTTCTGTCAAAGCACAGTGTGGAAAAAACAATGTTTCCTTTGTTTGAACAGAGAGCAAAAGAAGAAGCTGCTGGTATTCAGGACAAAGCTGTGGCCAATGCAACAACCTATAATTCAGCAGTAATTTGTTCCAACAGAGCATCAGAAGGCCTGATATAATTTGGTGAAGAGGGAAAAGTGTTTCTAGGAATCTGGGAATTTCCTCCATTTTGGGAAGGTGGGCTAAATTCAGGCATGTGCCTGACTCCATCAGCCAGTTCACTGAGTGAGCAGCTCTGAGATAATTAGCTGATCCTAAGAGGGTCACTGTGATGAGCACCAAATCTCTGTGCCACTTCTGCATGAGAGAATGGGTGCCAGTATGGAGACCAAACTTCAAAACTGCACTAATTTTTGCTCACAGGCTCATTTTTTATTTCTTGCACCCTTGCAGGCATCAAAGGTTACAGCAATTACATGAGCTTCCAGGTTACTGTAGTTTACATCTTGGGAAAAAAGCTCTTCCTATAATATCCTCTCTGACTGAAGAAGTTTTGTGGTGATCTACAGTGCTCTTGCTCTCTTGCAGCTGAGAATTTGGCTTGTCTTGTTTCAACTCACAGGTCCTTCCAGTTCCTCCTTTCCCTGGTTCTTGAGTCCTGAAGCACAAAGAACTTTATTCTGACAGCTCTGGAGCAGTGGTGTGTGACCAGCTATAGCATAGACACTGACATTAATGTTGATAGGGCATTAACTTTATCCTCTATAAAAGCTATTTCCCTAGCAAAGACTGGCTGGGGAGATAACACCTCTGTTTTCCCTGCTAGAAGAGAGACTTGTGTTCATGTAGGAATTCTCTTATAGTACCAGTTTGTTGCATAGAAATATCTTTGAAGGTAAGGCTTTAGAGGGAATCCATTGTTTATGTAGCTGGCAAAGACACCTTTGTGCAAATAATTTTTTCTCTACCTGCCCTGCTGGCAAGTGTTTCTTGAAGCTGTCAAGATTAATCCATTGATACTGGTTCTACTCCTCAGGAGAGGACATTACTCTGTGAGAAAGCTGCCTTTGCCATACCTTCTGATTAATTGCTTTATTTCCCATGGTTAGAGAGGCAGAGAAAGCATTTGGTGCCAGTATCTCCACAAAAAAGTTTTGGAAGAAATGCCACAAACCCCCAAGCTGAGTATTCATAGAGCAAGACCATTTCTTATTTCATTTTTTAAGCAGATGCCAAAAGTGTGCTCTTAAATCTTTGCAAGGACTCTTACAAAGTGGTTTCAAAAACTGTGGAGTATTCAACAGTTCCTGCTGCAGTCAGTGAGAATGGCCCATGGTCAGTGTTTTAAAGTAAGTCACCATTCCAGATGTAGTCACAAGAGCCTCTTCACTAAGAAGAAAGCATGGTGAGCAGGATTGATAGCAGAAATCCTGAGCATTGTTTTGATGTGGTTTGAAGAGCTGTCAGGAGAGGGGCTGTGGTGCTCAGGAACGGTAGCTGAGGGACATGAAGCATGTGTTTTGAGTTGGAAACAACTGCTGGGGATGGGAACCAGTTTTATTACAGTAATGTCAGCCAAGATCAAAGCCACAGTGTGTCTGGCGCTGTATATACAGAAATTAAAAGTATGTTGTATGTATTTCCCTTTTACAGGAAGTCAAAGCTAGTAAAGATGGGGTTCAGCTGACTAAACACATTAATCTAATGCCACTTTAGACACCTCATCATGCCCAAGCCCTTCATTGTGCACTGACAGGTCAAGTGTAGCAGCTGAGGCTTGTACTCTTGCAGTGTGATAGTTGGAAGGAATATCCCAAATGGGGTGTCAAAAATGTCATCCAGTGCCTCAGAAAAGGCAATTGAGTGTGGTTAGTCCAAAGACATGTAGGAAAAATTTAGCACAAGTAGAACCTTCAGTACTGATCCTGTAAGCTGAATGTCTTGGAAGAGTGTGCTGGAACCAGCTGTAACAGAAATTGTTCTGGTATGATGGTTTTGTCTTCCTTGTCTAGGTGTTTATTCATCATGACCTATCTCCTTGTCTTCCCTTATGTGTTTTATGTTATAACTTGAAGATTAGTGTGCAGAGAGGTAAATACTGAAGCCCAGACCAAGAGCTCTGTTTGGGAAGGGCTCAGAGCAGGAAGTCTGAAGAGCCCAGGGCAGACTGAGGTATGCAGGGGGTACATTAGCAGAGCTCTCCTGGGGAAAGTCTCATTTCCTCCACCTTGCCCAGCCCTGACTGCCAGGAGCTTGAGTAGTTCATCCCTTGCTTAAGTCAATTCACGAGCAAGCACAAAGGAAGGCAAAGATAAAAGCATTTTGTTTTAAACCCAAGTGGGGCTGGAGCACTGACCCTGCATGGAGCTGTGCAATGAGCTGCGGCTGACGGGAGATCTGAGGCACAGCTCAGACACAGGGAGTCTTGGTGACGTTACACAGCTGAACTGGCACATATGTAACCAAACTGGCAGCCAGGGCTGAGCAGCTGAGGAGAGCTGACAGCTGTGAATGGCACCCAGCCCTTCTCAGTGCTTTGGGAAGCTTGCAGCAGGACCCTGGTGCAGGCACGGCTCCAAGGGAGCAGCAGTCACACCCTCACTCTGCCTCCCTTCTGCTTGCTGGGTATCCACTCAGTACAGTCTGCTAGGGGGATAAAAATCTCTGCTGTATCTCTTGTGTTTGCTGCTGGGGAGAAAAGCAGGTCTCTCCATGCCAGTTATCTCATAGACAACATCAAGCCTGGAGAGGTGGCGGGGGAAGGAAAATGTTTCCAACTGAGGAACTGAACTGAAAATAGCTGTGGCACTGAGTCTGCCTGCTGATGACAGCAGCTCTTCAGTTAGCAGGATTGTGGAAACAGATTAGAGAATTGGCCTTTCAGATCTTGAGGCCTAAATTTAAATTCAGCTTTAGTGCCCACAGGTGTTCGTAGGGCTGCTCACATCCTCACTCTCATTTGCAAAGTTCACAAACCACAGCATGATGCATGTCTCTTCTCCTTTTCCACTTGAGGAAGGGCTGCACTCAGACATGTCAGTCCAGGTTCAAACTGTGAAGGACTTGTAGTGAACCCAAGGATAGGGGTCCCTTTGGATTAGGGTGAGGATGTTACCAACCACATTAAAATCCCTAGTCTGAAGTAGCAGAAGGGTTAAGCATCAGAAAAAGGATGCAGTGGCAGAGCTGCTGGATCCTCACAGATGTGCAGATCAAAATGTAAGTGTATTATGTGGCTGTTGGAAGAACCAGGAGCTGAATAACAGGGCTATGCCAGGTCATGAATGACTTGTTTTAACACAGCTGTGTGAGGGCAGCTTGCATAACACCTGCCCACACTAAGCTTAACTCAAGCTGTTGTTATCAGTCCCTCACTCTCCTGCATGCTGGAAGTATTTGCAAACCAGGAATCTATTATTTCAAGGCCACTATAAAATGCCTATTTCTTTGGCTCTGGGTAATTAGCCTATTCTCAATGCCTTGCTCAAGAGGTAGGAAAGCTTTAATCATATGTTTGACAAGCTGACTTTAGAGGCAAGGCTCTTTAACTTCAATTTTTGCTTTTCTCCTGGCTGCACAGTAATACACAGTCTGCCCAGCTAGCATGTCTCGTGCTTCTGACTCATGATATTGTGATTATAGTGTCTAGTATCAGACTAGTCAATATGTTAGTAAAAGTGTCTGAGAGAACACCACATGCAGGAGCAGCACACAAAATC
Source organism: Geospiza fortis (assembly GCF_000277835.1). Taxonomy (NCBI): domain Eukaryota; kingdom Metazoa; phylum Chordata; class Aves; order Passeriformes; family Thraupidae; genus Geospiza; species Geospiza fortis. The sequence continues at coordinate 266,314 of NW_005054384.1, forward strand.
ACAAGCATTTTATTTACTAGGCACAGAAGAAATGTAACAGAGCAGGCATTCAAAACAGAGTTTTATGCACATTTAGGAATAGGAGAGGTGAGCTCCATTTCAGGTCATGAGGCTGGATTGAATCTGTTCAGTGTGGTGCAAGAACACAACTCCAAGGGGTTGGTGCTTTCACGGAGCCCTGCCTCTGGAGAGACCTAAATCTCTAAATGTATGTGTTGCTGTGTCTGTTGATCAGTGAACTGAATTGCTTGATTGTTTGCCATCAAGGAAAGCATCATCCCTAAGCCTTCTCACACATCCCACGTGAATCCTGCTATTAGAAAATGTCTCCACTTGCTGAGCACTCATCTCAGTCAGGCACTGTCTGTTCAGATGGACAGGGCCTTGATGCTGTTTTTTTTTTTCATAAGATTAATGCCTAAATATTTTAAACACTACTCCTAAATTGAGTTTTCCCAAATGCAGGGAGCACACTGTACTCTTCCAGCTTGCAGAGTGGTATTTCAGATCAAAATTCTCAGTCACTTTTTCCTTCCTACCATCTCTTTGCCTGTGTCCCAGTCACTACCCAGTTGTTCTGCTTGTCCTTTGAAACAATACAGTTTTTCTCTCACATTCACTTTTCTTTGTGGGTTTTTTGGGTTCTGTTTTTTTAGGGGGTTTTTTTGTTTGGTTGGTTGGTTTTGGTGGAGTTTTTTGGGGGGGTGTTGTTTTGTTGGGGTTTTTTGTGTGTGTGTTTGGTTTTTAGGGCTTTGGGGTTTTTTGGTTTAGTCTTGTCTGCCAACAAGAGCCAGCCTCCTGGATAATACTTTCCTTCTTCTATACCAGAGAAGATACACCTTCTCATTGGCACAATTCCTGCCTAAGATCCCTGGGTGTAGGGTTATGCAGGCTTCCTCTGGGGGAAATGTCCATTATGAGCTACCAGGGCATGATTTCCCACCCACTGCACCACCCAAACAGTCCCTGCTGTTCTCACCTATCCTCTTATGTGCTGCAGATCACAAATTGTAGGCCACTCACTGAGTTCTCAGGCATCACCCACCTTGAAATGGCTTTTGACAGGCAGGAATGTCATAAAACAGCCAGAGCTGCATCTCAGTCACTTTGAAGCTCAGCAGTCCAGGTGTAAGGCAGACACCTAGACTCCCTGGAGAGTTTCTGATGACCTAAGCAGATCAGCTTGGAAGGAGCTTCTCTAATTTTTTTTTGCTTCTCCAAGACTCTGCAGGGAAGATGGATTCACAGGGCTGTGCACTGCAGGAACAAAGATGCTGCTGCTGAGGTAGAGATCCTAATCAGAGTTACCAGCCCATCATGCAGGTGAATGTTTGTGTAGGTGGGCAGATGCAGAAGTTCCCCATGAACAGGAATTGCAGAATGAGCTGCAGTTGCAGAACCCAGCACACGGGCTGCTTTGAAACCACATTTGTGCTGAAAACCTGTGTCCTGTCTATTTTCATTAATAGCAATTCCAATGAGAAATATGAATAACTTCATGATTATGAGAGGCAGAAAAAGCAGAGGGATTTTTTTGTGGTTTTTGCTGTCTCCAGGGCACTTCCTTTGCCATTAGTTATTTTGCTCATGATCAATGTTTGTATCACTTCCCAACACATTATCTGCAGGGTTTGCAGCTCTCGTGCCCCCATTTCCAAGGCGCCTGCAAGACCAGCCTGCAATAATGGAATCCTTCTGTTTTTCTTCTGAGATGGTCCTGCTTTTTGTGCCCACATATAATTTTGTGGGGTGGTTTCAGGAGCATTTGATGGCTCTGCTGCCTGTCCTAGTTCCTCTGTTAAAAATCATAAAGAATGAGAGAGAAAACTTGTTGGACTCTTACAAATGGGCTGTTGTAATTTGTTCACAAAATGCTGTTGAAAGAGTCATAGATCCTCAGTAGTTTTGCCTTTCCTTCATTTTGTCTGTCCATCCTTGAATTGCTTCAGAATTCTGTGGGGAGCCAGAGAGGTTGCTAAAAAGTATTATACTGGCAAAAGAAACACCATAAACCATGTCCTGGCAAATAAATGCCTTGCACTTTGGCACCTTAATTGTTGCTCCTAGCAAGGCAAACGATGCAAGTCATTTATCAGACAAGAAAATCAGTTTAGGAGGTCATAGGAGGATCCAGATTCAGGAGAGGGACATCCTTCAAGGTGTGTTCTGGTAGCACCTCTGTCACCCTGTGACCCAGCCAATCTGTCCTCCTTCAGCCACAGGGACTGTGAGAGTTGCTTGCATTGTCCTTGCAGGCAGATTCTCTGCATGGAATGGGCTCCTGCAGCAGACTCAGGTGTTTGCTCAGCAGCACAGCAGTTATCCAGGGACACTGCCCCTCTTGCCCTTTTCAGCAGAGAGTTAGACTCCTTTCTGCAAACTCTCTTGGGTGAGTCCCATGCCCTGTGCTTATGAGATATTTTGAGATACCACAGGTTATGCAAAGAAAAGCTTTGTCCTTCAGGCAGGAAGTGCAAAGAGATTTGAAGTTCTTCCTTTCAAATCCAGAACAGAACATGTGTGCCACTGGCAAAGGCTGTCACTTGGCAGGGCCAGCAGTTGTGCCCATTACTTGGTCCTTTGTGCATGTGCATTCCACTCACTGGCTGTAATGAACAAATATTTATGGAATCCAGCATATTACTGTCAATATTGCTATAAAAAGAAGGCAAATGGCAGCTGTTCAAACTAGCTGAGGAGTTTGTTACAGTAAAATAAGTCCCAGGAAGATTAATTAGTAGCAAGGTAATGCATTTATAGGTGTGCAGTAATCTGCATGTGGTAATGACAGATCTGTTAATCACAGGCCTGCACAATTAATACATTTCACTCTCTCTCCTCTTCCCCTGCTGTAAGATATAGATTTATGTAGCCCATAGCTATATCCCCTCAACATGTGTATGGACATATGGTGACTCTCTGGAAGGGAAGAAGGATGAGTTAAAACAAGCCTTTATGAATAAAATAAGCACTTTGCAATTTATATTGTAAAATAGACAATCTATCTATGAATGAAACATTTGATGGTACAATACTCCATCTCAGTATTGGCAATGCTCCTGCTTTGTGCTGCTCCATTCAGTAAAGCAGGGTTACACTGCACCAGCCTCTGTGCTGCAGCCCAGTGCCCAGCCTGCCTTGGTGTGATCACAGGTCCTGTCCCTGCACAGGGGCTGTGGTGCCTTCCATGGATGGAAAGATGTTTTTACCAAAATCTTTTTCCTGTTTGACTGAAGGGGATGCAACTGGCAGTTACTTTATTGCTATCCTTGTGTTCTGTGGCTGACCTTGAGTGAGAGGGTGAATCCAGCTTGTTCTCCTTGCTGTATTCATCTGTGCATCATCCAAAACCAGGTTATGCAAAGTGTGTATGTTACATGTGTTTAATGTAATATAGTGTATAATACTGTCTTTTATGAGTATTGGTCTCTGAGCCCTTAGAAAATACTTTTCCAAGTATTTTCGCATTTTTTTCTGGGTATTTTTTACTGTGCTAGATTTATTGACACAGTGTCTAAGTTTGGGAGGCATGCAACCACCAAAATCCTACACATAGTTCAAGTTCCCTTTTTTCTTCTCCCATAAAAGCTTTTCTGTCACAGAGCTCCTTTTCAAAGCAGAAAACACTAAAGAATTCCCCAGTCACATCTACTCTATTTTCCTGACAAAATCGGGACATCCATGGAAAACTAATGTCTTACCTCTGCAATTTACCTTCTGGATGCTGCTTGCATTTAAGAGCATAGCCACTGATTGTTCCCAAGGCACTGCAAGCATGGAGCAGAGTGAAAGCTGTATCTTATTTAAATTAATGAGTAAGATGAATGACTGCAGCATTTTCAAAACAGGCAGAAGAGGAAAGCTGGGAAATATTCACATATTAATTAAAATGAGAGCTCTCCACCAAAAAACACAAGTCAATTGATATTCTGCCCATAAACTCATTCATGAAATGATGGGCAGGAAAGGCCCCACAGGAAGCAGGGTTTTACCAGAGACAAAGTCATTCACTTGATACACACACCGTTAAAGGAAGCAGACTTGGTATTGCAATTTATTCTTGTTGTGCTTGAAGGGAAAAGAAATCTTAAATCCAGCTGGATAACTCACAGGACTACTCTGCTCTTTAGATTTGCTTTATAGTTGTGCAGAACCCCACTTGGGAGACATTAGTATCAGTAATAACTATAGAACTTAGCACTTAGTGTGATGTGTGTCATCTGCACCTCTCAGAGAGGCTGGCAGGGCAGCTGCAGAATTACACCCCCCCGGCAGAGAAACTGAACAGGTATGTAAAAAAGCTTGGTCATATGGCCAAGGTGGCACAATAAAGTGAAGGGATGGCAAGTGGCTTCAGGTCTCTCTGACCTCAAATGCCAGGGTGGGCAAAAGAGGTTATTTACATCCATATTTTGCAAAGTAATTCATTACCAGTAGACTTGGGCATACTGGAGAAAATAGAGTCTGAGTGAGCATATTATACAAGTCAATCAAATGTATTGTTGGCTTTTTTACATCTGAAAACCCACTGCAAGGCACTTTCACTAGGAGTACTGCTGGATAGTCCCACTGTTTCAAGTCAGGTGCCTAACCCAAGGATGTAAAGTAAATGTCTTCTTTAACCAGTCCATACAACTGAGGAACACATCAGGATAGCATTCAGAAAACCTCTGGTTTCTGTCTGCCTCTGTAGCCTAACTCAAACAGCTAAATCAGAGAGGGGAAGTCAGGCAATGTGAATAGCCTCCAATATATCCAGTGTTCTAGTTAATGCCCAGATCTGCAAAGTCATGTAATAGCATGTCCCATTTAAATCTGTGAAAAGTTTGCTTTGTCTGTGTTTCTGGAACTGGGCACCCTTTGCCCAAGCACGATTGCCTCTGAGTCTTAAAATGTCCCAGTATTAAAGTGAGATTCAGCAAGAAGTGTGACAGCATTATATAATCCATGCAAATAAATCTGAATATTAAAATTACTTCCACTGCCAAGATGACAAGAATTTCATAAATGCAAGATGCAACAGTGGAAGTTATTCTTCTGAACTGAGAAGCAAATATTTTTCTCCAAGTGTGTGAAGGAAAAATCATCTCAGGACTACTGAGAAGGGTATTTGCTTGTGCCAGCTTTCTGTTTCAGTGGTTGGCTGTCTTTTGGCAACCTGCCATCCAATAATTCATTGCATGCCCATGGGGCATTTCATCGGGGGAGGGACATATGTTAGTGCAAGAGCAGAGCTGGTACCAGTGCTTGATGGCAGTGACATGGAACAGAGGCTCTCAAAGGGTCTTGCACATCTGTCTAGTCAGCCACAGACTGCAGACTCTGCTCTTATTTTTCTGTGTCTGTTAGGTCTCAGAGCTGGGATTAACACAACACAAAGCATTTTTTTCAGATTTGTTTTTAAGGAAGGTGCTGCATAGCTTTTGTTGCTGCTTTAACTGCTGCAGGAAT
>NW_005054384.1:271803-281287 GCF_000277835.1 Geospiza fortis
GGAATGCCATGCAAGTGATGTGAAATTGGAGTTTAGGCAGTCCAGGAGAAAAGACTGTGTTCACTGATGAGCCACACTGTGGCAACATGTAAGAAGTGCAAAGGCTTCAGAAGGAACTGGAGAGAGAATATCAAACCTATTGGTCCTTATGATTTGCACTCTGCTGAAACCATGAGACAATTCCCTGCCTTTGGAAAGCTGTTTCATTTCCCTTTAAAAGAATTGCCATCTATGCTACCTAGAGAATATGTAACTAATGGAAGATTTCATCAACTCCAGTGGGTTACGGATACAATGATATCTCTAAAAAAAGGAGATTCTCCTGTAAGCAAAGCCATCATGATTTGTATCAGCCTTTGTATATTTTTTTGCCTTTGTCTCAACTCCCAAAATTACAGGGAGGAAATGGCCATTGAGACAGCATTGTCTGTATGCCATGGTCTTAAACACAACTCTGGTCTGGACTTGAGCCCACCATTTGGAAAAAACATCTCTTCCTGATTAAAACATTCCTGTGGTGGATTTACCACCAGCATTCTTGGTACATGGTTCCAGTAATTAATTACCCGGGCTGCAAAAAATGCCTGCCTTGTTTCTAGACTGGAGCCAGGGTGTGGGCACAGGGTCTGGCTTCTCTGAGAACTGAGTCAGATAAGAAAGCCATCTGGGCTGTACTTGGTCTACTTCCTCTCATATTCAGCCCCAGTTCATGCGCAACTCTTCTGCAGCATCTTCTATTTTCTGGTTTTGTTAACTGAATGAACCTCACAGCACTGCACACTTGATTATCCCCTGGCAATGAAGGTGGTGTGAGGTGCCAGGTAAAGTGATTGTGCTTCTGAGAGCACATGGCATTGGGGAACTCAGCCCTAATGTCCCCTCTGTCCTGACCTTTATCCTCTAGACCATCATTCCTCTAATACTTCATACTTCATGCTAATACTTTTGATTGTCCTTAACATTTTCCATCGGTGCAGTGTAATGAGATGAGGTGTAAATCCTGTGAGGTGGTGCCAGCAAAGTGATCCATGGGGTCTCCAGCCCAAGTACCCCTGCACCTCTCACTTTACTGAAGTTTGACTTTCTGCAGCAGTAAGGTCAGGGAAGTACAGGGCATACTCTAAGGTGTCTCTGGGATATGACTCATAAACTTAAATTCATTAAGTTCACATTCTCAAGAGCTGGATATAAAAAAGAACAGAAAGCAAGTGAGAGTTATGGTCTGACAATCTGTTAGTGATATTTCATACCTCTGTATACCTTTGTTTTGCATTTTGCACTTTTAACTCACATGATGAAGTTTTCAGACAGAAGTGGCTATCAGGTGTAAGCTGAGTTCCTTGTTTTTGTCTTTTGCCTGTCACTGGCTGCATGTTCTCTGTTGATGTCTTGTTCCTGGTACTTGACACTGACCATCTTGTCTGTGAAAGGAAGCCCTCCAGCTGGTTTGCCTGATGAGAAGAAAGGAAAGTTTGCTTGGTTTAGTCACTCCACAGAAAGCCATGGTAATGTTCCACTGCACTCTGTGTCCACACTGCATGTGTCTGTGTGTCTGTCTGTATGTCTCTGTGCAGACTGGCCTATAAATCAGATTTGTATTCTCCTGCATGTGAGTGCCTGGCTTTGTCTGTTGCTTGTGCAGTGTCCTCTTCATGCACTCAGGATAACAAGCTGCTCTGCAAATCAATCTCATGCTAATGTCTTCAGAATAGTTTTCCATTTGCAAATAAGCTCAAATATGTCTTGAAAGTGTTTTACCGCATCTTCCAAACTGACTTGTGAAATATCAGCATTTTAGTTTTATTCCTGCAAGGCTTACTCTGGACAAAAAAATTTAATTTTGAATGTTGTTTTTTTTTTCTCATAGCTTATTTGACTGTTTCATGTGTATCAGAACATGAATTCAGTTTATTCCTTAATTTGTCTTTCCAAATAGACAAGATTATTAAAACATCTGTCTTCATAAAGGAGCAGGCACCATTAGAGTACAATATTTCATAGTTCTGTCAAAAGTGCTAGAGAGTCCATTACTTCATGTGGTCCTGTGAACACAGTACAAGAATTTTAGATTTCCCAGTAAGTGTGTTGGAGGTATGTGAATTGTTGTGATGGGATGAAGGAAAGTCAGCTCATTTTGAGAGACATTTCTACCATAATGCTTTCAAAGCAGTAACCCAGAACATTTTTGAAAGAAAGAACATTTCTGATGTCTTTTTAGCCCCTGAAAGAAGACCATGGCCACATGAGCATTAGCCCAATGGAAATCCAGAACCTATTTCTTCTACATTGGCTCATTTTGCACCAATGACCCACAAATAGACATATTCTTATTACTGAGTTACATATTCCTGCAGGCTGTTAGAAATCTCTCCAACAGCTAACAGCACATCCTCTCAGTCCTCATCTGAGATATCCAACAGCTAATGCAGGTCATGTTCTGAAGTTCTACCAGACTCCTGGGAAGTCTGTTTAACTCCTCCATCATTCAATTTTAAGTATAACATTTTCTCCTTTTTTTTTTTTTTTTTGTTTGTGTGTGTATTCCAAAATGGGTAAAGAGGGAACAGGACACATATTGGATCCTGCCCATTTTCCTGCCTTTAAGATTATGTGTAAAGAGTGATTGGAGCTTATGCAGTAGCTGTGGGCAACTGGGGAAATGAAAATGGTGTGGGTTTGAGGGATTTTTTTTGGTCTGTAGAAGCAAATAAAATCTTGAGGTTTGAGAACAACTAAAACCATGTTCTTGAATCTAGATCAGAGAGGTTCACACCTAAGGTTGCTTTCATTTGTTGTTTGTTCCATGGTACTTCTGTAAAAGCCTAGAAGGTTCTGTCCAGCTCTTAGTCAATATAAAGCTGCACCAGAGTCCTTTCATTGGCTCCTTTGTTGGTAATATCTGAGTGGGTCTGAATTTCTCTCTTATACCTCTAGGTCCAGTTTCTAGGTGTGAGGTTGAATCACATTCATGTTTAGTAAATGACAGATGAGCCATCAGTATTTTTTCATGTGGTATTTGCTATCAAGCTAACAGAAGCTGTTTATCTGCATGCATCTCAATCCTGGTAATTTTTATTTGTCTTCTAATCATTGCACAAAAAATTGAGGAGAGCAGTGAGGTGGTTGGGCTGCTGCAGGTAAAGAGGCCATTTTTTAAATGTTCAATGAAATCAGACAAAAGCTTCTTGTTGAGTTTGTGAGGGTTTTTACTTTCCAGTGGTTCTCATTCATAAAATTTCCAGAAACTGACTCTGAAAGAAGGAGAGCAGCTGCTTCCTCCCTTTTCTTTAGCATTTGAGTTACTTTTATGCTCCTGAAGTCTACCAGCCCACCCTGCTCTGTACAGGGAGGCACTAGGCTCGCTCAGCAAATTGTTTCATCCTCAGGAGCTGCAGCTGAGGGTCTTTCCATGAAGCCAGCACCTTCAGTCATGCACTCATTAGGAGGTGTGCCAGGATCTAATGGCCATCCCTCTCTTTTTCTTCCCTTTGACTCTTGCAGTGAGCATGCCCACCAGCGAGACCGAGTCCGTGAACACCGACAACGTCCCCGGAGCGGACATGGAAGGCGAGAACTGCGGCGCGAGGCTGGCGTGAGTACCCACACATCATCCCAAGGAGCCCTGGCATGGGAGTAATGTGCTCTGGCTCCATGATTCAAGAGGCTGAACAATTCCTTCATTAAGCTATAATGAAGGAATTGTACTATATTACACTAATACTATACTAAATTACATACTAAAGAGACACTATACTAAAGAATACTAAAGAAAAACCTGTGACAGGACACAGCTCTGACCCAACTGGCCAATCAATCCAAACAACCCTCAGCAGAATCCAATTAACAAATCACTTTGGGTAAACAATCTCCAAAACACACTCCACTTGTGCAAAACAACAAGAGCAGTGAATAGAGATAAGAATTGTTTTCTCTTCTTCTCTGAGCTTCTCACTGCCTTTCCTAGGAAAAATCCTGGGAGAGAGTTGTGCCTGCTGCTCTCTGTGAAGAGAGCTGTGGCCACACCTGCACTCAGATCATATGTCAGAGGCTGGGTTGAACTGGGAGGGAAAGCCAGGCAAGTGTCAGGCTTTTCAAGATGAACAAAACCCACAGGGGGTGGAAGGAGAGGCTGAAGATCTATTGATCCAGGTTCTTATCTTAATTGCAATGTAAACTCATTCTGGACATTAGTGAAGAACTTCTCATTTTACACAAAAGTAAATAATGGACAGAGCGCCCAGGATCAGCAGATCTGATTTTGTAAAATATCTAAAAGAGAAACTGGTGGATAAGAGTGTTCTTATTTTAAAATTCCTCATTGGTGGTAGACTTTCAAAACCAGTATATGTAGAGTGAAGAGTGGAAGTGACTGGTCTGTTTTAATTTTTCTAAAGATTCTTGTAGACTTTACAGTGTCTTGTAATAGAAATACATTGAGGGTAACTCTCATCCTGCAGATAGAATTACACCCTTTAAATGCTGAACAGGGTACTGTAAGTGATAAAGAAATATAACAATCAGAAGGGATTAATGCCTCCTTGAAATTACACCACTGTAATAATTGGAGATGCTCAAGAATGTGTGAGATAGTAGTTAAGAAATGCCATAATATGTGGTGCACTTTTTAGCCTCACAGAGAGCAAGTATAGGCAAGAGGAGTCCTTTATTCCCTTTTGCATTATTTAAACAAGAATGGACTTTATGCTGTGGGGCAATACATTATTCCCTCCAAATTTCCTTGACACATGAGCTAAGCGTATCAGTGCTGCAACTTGTATCATGCTGGAGTATTTTGAGGCTCTGTCCTACCCTGGGAGCTACCTTGAGCCCTTGGATGTTGCTTGAATGGACCAGATGGGATCCATCCTAGGGTGATGAGGGAGCTGGCAGAGGCTCTGCAAGCCTCTCTCCATCTTTTATCCTGAGTCCTGGCTCACCAAGGAGGTCCCAGATGTCTGGAAGCTGGACAATGTGACACCCATCCCTAAAAAGCCAAAAGGAGGATCCAGGAAACTACAGGCTGGGGACAGAGTGGTTGGACAGTGGCCAGGCAGGAAGGGACGTGGGTTATGACTGACAGCAGCTGGACATGAGCCAGCAGAGTGCCCAGGTGGCCAAGAAGGCCGATGGCCTGGATCAGGAAAGGTGTGGGCAGCAGGAGCAGGGCAGTGATTCTTCCCCTGTACTGGGCACGGTGAGGCTGCACCTCGAGTGCTGTGCCCAGTCCTGGGCCCCCCAGCTCAGGAGGGATGTTGAAGGGCAGCAAGGCTGGTGAGGGGTCTGGAACACAAATCCTGCAAGGAGCAGCTGAGAGCAGCCTGCAAGGAGCAGCCTGGAGAGGAGGAGGCTCAGGGGAGGCCCTGTCACTCCACAGGTACCTGAAAGGAGGGAGGAGCCAGGTGGGATCAGGCTCTTCTCCAAGGCAACAGCAGTAGGATGGAATGACACAGCCTTAAGCTGTGCCAGGGGAGGTTTAGTCTGGACATTGGGAAGAAGTTCTTCACAAAAGAGTGATTGAACATTGGAGTGGGCTGCAGCGAGCTGATGGAGTCACTGTCCCTGGAGGTGTTTCAGTAAAGACTGGATGGGGCACTCAGTGCCATGGTCTGGCTGAGTGACAGGGTAGGTTAGGTCTTAGGTTGGACTTGGTAATCTCAAAGATCTTTTCCATCTTAGTCAGTTCTGTGTTATTCTGTGATGTGCATTATAAGATGTGGCATGTGGAATATATTGTAATTTCAATCTCTGCTTGCCTTCAAGGGTTAGTCAGTGACTTACAAGCCCCCAGAGAAGTTATTTGTGATCATTTTCCTCCACCTGCCTGCTGTTGGGAACCTGCTGAGTCTTTTAGTTTAGATTATGAACCCTTTCCTGCAGGAACCAGGCTAGATGTTTTCACAGCACTGGGGCGGTTTAGCCCTTTCTTTAGCACCCCACCAAGCTGCTTGTGCTCTTGGCACTGTACAGGAAGCATCAGCTGGATCCATTCTGGAGAACCCTCTTTATTCTGCAGCCATGGTGCACAGAATGGGTCAGGTTGGAAGGGACCACCCTGGCTCATCGGGTCCAGAGTGGCAGCCAAAGCTGACCCAAACCTTCACATCTCCAGCAAGGCCTTCCCTGTTTGTTAGGATGAGGTGGAGCAGCACATCATTCCTTGTGGGAACCTCCACAGCCTGTGTCAGAAAGCTGTCATTGCTGCTTTCCAGGAACCTCCTGGATGGTTTTGCTTTGCCGTGTTGCTTCTTCAGAATATGTCATAGTAGTAAAGTCCCTCATACGTGTGGACACAGTGCCAAGAAGAATGGCAGCAGTTACTCTAAGGTTTCATGTATTTTTAATATTACAGCTTGCATTCATTTAATGTTCTTAATCCCAAAGGATCCTAAAGCACTTTATGAACTGTAAATGCAGGGATTGTTTTCACAGCATTAGAGTTCAGCCACCTTCAGGGTAGAATGTGACAGGTATTTAAAAACAACAGGCACAAGTGTTTAAGGGGTTGTATGAGGGATAACTTGTTTTGTGCAGAAACTGCATTGGGAATTTTGGCAACCAGAACATAATTATCTTAGCTGGAATGTGGCCAGGAGGGCTGAAGTTAAACCCAACTCTAAATGTAATCGTGGCTTAGAATGGCGTTTACTTAAAATAGCCCAGAGTGCTCACGGGAGAATGGCAGCACCCTGATTTGGCATTAGGAGAAGCCTGATTTGGCTAAGTCCAATATATTTTAGGGGAAAAGACATAGTAAAATTACAGGAAAACAGTTTCATTTTTTCTTCTCATGTTTGAAATGTTAAAACAGGGCCCAGAGTTTCAGCAGAGCAGGACATGTAAGATTCAGAGAGATAAACAGTTTCCTTGCCACTTTTAACTTCATGTGGAAATGGGTGATGTATAGTAGGCAAATCCAAATCTGTTATTGAGGAGGGTTTGCTTAGTCCTTCCCCAAGGACAGTTGAGGATCCTCAAGGCCTCCCTCAGATTGCTTTTCATCTCTAAGAGATGGATAGGCTCCTTCCTCCATGAAAATGAATGGCTGTATCACTGATTATGAAATTCTGGAGTGAGATACAAATTTTGCCAATGCTGCCTGCCTTTGTAAAATGTTGGTTTCAAACTTGTGGATCTGCAAATTCCTTAGTTATGGGCCAACTCAGACCTGTCTCTGATTCTGAGGCTTAGAATCCCTTCTGGTTTCTTTATTACTGTATCACACACTTAGGCAGACAAAGAAACCAGCTGTCATTGTTTCAAGGAATACTAAGTGCTCTTCTTTTTACTGAATCCCCATTCAAACCCCCCATAGGTCAATATTCCTTCTGGAACATACAAAATGTAAGAAGGATTTCTTTGAATGAGTGTATTCTTTTATTGGAACCTGACTAAGAACCAGAATTTGGCCCAGTGTTCAAGAACAGTGAAAATTCATGTGGGAAGTCAGTTGAGCTTTTAAAAAAAGTTCCTCATCAAGCACTAGATTTTGAGAACTAGCATTAATAATATACTAGCATACAGTTATGTCATCCTGATTTGCTCTAGTTGAAGATTAGGCCTGGACTTTTGAGCAGTCACCTACTCTCTCCTGCTGCAGTTGGAATGGTTAGCCAAGTTTTTTTTGTTCAATTGTTGAGTTCCACCTGTTGCAGATGAGCCTCAGTGTCTTTATCAACATTCTAAACTCACCCTGTGGCTGTGAATCCCCATTGCTTTGCTATAAACACACTCTCCCAGAGGGCAGAGGCTGCTCTGGGCAGACATGACTGAGGCAATGTGGAGCTTTCAAGTCAAAGGCAATATATTTCTTTATTTATTGACATCCAGCTGCCTGACACCCCAGCACCACCACTACAGTTACAGGCTGAGCTTGCAATCAAAATGCACTCATGATAAAAGGAAAAAGATGCCCAGGAGACTGAAAAAAAAATGCTTTTTCATTGAAGGCAACTTAGAATTACTCACTATTCTTTTTGTTCTTTTAAAATCTGTAGAGTTTTGAAAGGCTGGGTCTGTGACTGACAGAAAGATCTGCTTGAGAAGCCAGGCTCAAATGTGGCTTTTGGAAAAGGAGACCTTCTCTGACAGCCTTTCTCAGCTCCACAGAGACATATGCTATGTGAGATCAGGAGAGTACCTCTCAAACACAAACTATTGCCTACTGATAAATTGTCTCAAAGAAGCTTTTATTTCTCTAGTTCCACACTACAGAAACTGCCTCTATCACCTGTCCTGTCTGGAGTAATGCCAGCCTTAAAAACAGCAGGAGTTTCAGGAGGACTCCAAGAATTTTAGAACTAATCTAAGAATTTTAGAACTATAACAAAACAACACCCAACAAATTTAATTACTAATGATTTCTGGTGTAATTCTGCTGGCAATGGGAGTGCTGTGGCACTTTATCAGGCATCTGAATTTGAAAATGGTTTTGCAGGCTTCCACAGGACGTTGAAAAGCATCCCACAACTTCCACAGTATATTATTCCTGTCATGGTATTGCCTTGTACTGGGCTGACATCTGCCCTGCAGTAGGAGCACAACAGCTTTTATCCTCAAGGACAGCATTTGGGAGTGGAACTTTTCTTATTTTGATATGTCACAGCTTTCATAACCTGTTGGTACAGAGTACAAAGAAACATTTTGCAGCAGGCATCAGTGGGACAAATCCAGACCCAGGAGCAGTGGGGCTCTGTTTGCAGGGTATTCCTAAACCCAGAGCTTCCCAATAGTGAGTAATTTCCCTGAGCCTCTGGGGTTGCTGCTGTGCAGGACTCAGATTCCTGAGGACAGGCCTATTGCTCATAATCAGGAGTAATCTGTTCTGTGCAGGGTGTCAGCATACAGAATCTTCCAATACAAGCAGGATGTTAATTTTCTAATACAACCATACAGATCTGGAGTGCTACAATAGAGATTGCTTTTATACATATGCATTAGCTCAAAAAAATTCCTTTGTGGAAGCTAATGCTCCATAGAGCCTCAATAGAAAAGTGAAGCACTTGAGCTCAAAGGAAAGAGAGCTTAAAATTATCTGCTTTCATTGAAACAATAGCCCACTTGGCATTTTTGCCTTAGCCAGGATTTCCATACATATGGGGGACAGTTCAATTGCTTTTCCACCAAAGACAGTTCAAACAATAAAACAGGATAAACAAAAACTAACAACCTACACTGGCTTTCCAACTGAAAACAGTGTGTCCTGAAAGTTTTATGAGCAATGGAAGGTTTCCCTGGCAGCTGAATGGTCAGTGATTTTTCCCTTGGTGCTTTTCTGGCATGGAAATTAATTCCTGTGCAGTTCTTGCAACAATCAGCATAGGAGCCAGTGGCAAAGGTAAAAGTTTTCTTGCAGGTTTGCTGTAGTTGTCACTGGTTTTCACCTTACGAGAAGATGGGCTCCTTGTGATGAGATGGTACCAAAGTTCCCATCACATCAGGAACAGTGGGGAGAAAAGTCTGCCAAAAGCTCTGAAACCACTGCAGG
>NW_005054384.1:281322-283538 GCF_000277835.1 Geospiza fortis
TGCTCTCCAACTTCTTGCAAGCAAGGTGCTTTTGATATTCACAGCCAGCTCTAGGTGTGTGTCTAAAGGACAGTAGCATGCCCTTATGGAAGAGGAATTTTCTTCCTGCCTCACATTCTTTGACAGGCCTTTCTGTGACTTGCCACAGGGAGAGCAAGATTTTTTACTGAATGCTTAGATGCTGGCCTGTTTTCTCAGCCTGTAAAAAAGGCTGTTGAATAGCAAACCAACTCAGTTTTATGTTAGATCCAATTTTAAGGCTATTCTGTAGATTCTTATCATGCCACCTTACCAGTTACTGCACAAATTCACCACGTTGCCCCAAAGCAGAATCCATGTCACACCAGGACTGCCTTCTCACAGTACTAAAATCTGTAAGATATGGCCAGAGAAGATCTTTGGATGTTCTCCAAAGTTGTATATAACCTAGAGGCTTAGCAGAGTCCCTTTCTGTGTTACTGCTTTTCTGATAGCTTTTCCTGGTATCCAAAGGCTTTTATGAGCCCTTATGAAGATGTGGTTGCCTCTAAGTTGGGATCATACAATATAAAAGTAGTTGTGACCAGAGAGTTAGATAATGGTCATGTTTGATAATGTCCACACCCAGAAAACAACTGTAATGTGGCCTTTGTGTCATGCCTGGTGACCTACAAGATTTTTCCAGAACTGGAATGTTGTGTGAATGCTAGAATTGTCTGTTGTGTGTACAATTCCACAGAGCCCTCAATCCCTGTTACACAAAACTGCCACATCTTTCACAAATGCCTTCTCTGGTGTGCACCATGAACAGGGAAATGAAGGCTTTATCTCTCAGAATGTGGGATATCTCATTTCATTTGAGTTATGCTGATTATCCAGAGTTTATGTTGATAAAAACTTTTAAATTTCACCATCTTATCTGTGTGCTGTACATAACAATGTAAGGTTGGAGGAGTTCTAGAGAATTTCAAAGATAGCTGGTCAAACAGAGATCTGATTTTGGTGTTTGTTTTTCTAAAAGACAAGCTGAGTTACATGGCTCCTGTGATAAAAGCTCTCAGTAGTGATCTGAAGTGGTTTTCATTATGCTCCTATACCATCATTTTAAACAAGAGTTTCTCAAGGCATTCCAGAGTTGGACAGAATTGGAGTGACCCTCTTTCTCCCATAAATGACATAAACCTCCCAGGACACCAGAGATGCAACAGATCCATGTTTAAACTCAGCAGAAAATCTGGCCCACTCTGAACCTATTAAGTGCCAGCTAGGAATGTCACAGACACTGTGGCACAATTTCCAGACTATTTGACAGCCCCTAGTGATGCCATAAAAGCATTTTTATGTGACATTGGTAACCCAAGTTCTTAAAAAGAATTTAATCATAAGAGTCATTTGAAAAACGTGTTTCAGATTCATGCATAATGTTTTCAGAAACAGTTATTATACAGTTTATTTCCAAAATTCCATTTCACTCTCTGATTCTACCTCTAAATATAAATCTAATCCTCCTTCCTTGTCCTCTTCCATATATATAGCACACCCACATGTGATAAAGCCTTCTGCCACAGCAGTAAGGCAAGGTGGAGGGAGGGGGATGAAGGCTGTAGGTAACCTGTGGGAGCACTGAATGCACTTGGCTGCTGCTCATAATGCTCCAAAGATATAATTATCACATGCATGATGAGTACTACACCTGCTGCATCTCTTTTGCTTAAATAAATAAAAGATTCCAGTGCTCCCTCACTGAGGAACCATTAACCAGAGAGGTCACCAGAGGATTTCACATTCCCTGTCCATCCCCTTCCATCTCTCTCTCTTTTTCTCTCTTGCTCTCTCTCCCCCTGTCCTTGCCAAACTATTCCTATCAAAATCCTCACCACCTCCTTTCCAGTGCTCAGCTTTCTGCTTCGTTGTGATTTTTGCACCTTTTCACTTCCCCTCTTCAAGCCCTCTTTCCTGTTGCCTGTAAATCTCCATTACAGTTCGTAGGTAGAGATCATCAAGCCAGGATTCTCAGTGAGAAGCAGGAATAGCTTTAACATTAAGGATGTGTTTTGTAGGTGCTTCACTTGGCATCCTTGTCAGAGCTTGCTTTGTCTCTGCAGCACAATTTAGCATTCTGCTCTGCCAGTGCATTTTTTCTTCTTCCTCAAGAGTCTTGCACATGTCTGTACTCTCCCTGCTGCCCAGTGTGTGGCCTAGACAGGCTGCCTGTGACACAGCAGGAAATATGTATT
>NW_005054384.1:283560-296947 GCF_000277835.1 Geospiza fortis
TAGGTATTTGCTGCAAAAGGCCTTTTCTCTTTTTTGGCTCAGCCCATCTGCTGGTGAAACGTTCCCCTGACTAAAACCTCTTGCAGATAAGCAACCTGACCTATCACTGATTACTTGTCAGTAACTGATGTCCTCAAGCAGGGACAGGACCATTGTTAGGGCTGCTACAGTAAGAAGTGTTAGATGCTTGGAGAATTACATTTTCCCCTCTCTACTAACAGTGAATCCAATTTTAGGGCAGTGCAGTAAGACCTCTGCTGACTGCTGTCAACAATGACCCACTTTCCTGTCATAGAGGGAACCTTAAGGAATGCTTCAACCCAGCAGAAACACTTTTTCCATAGTCATTCCCCAGAGTTTGATTTCTGCTGCTATTGGTGGTAGATTTTGCAGCTCCACAAGTCAGCTCTGACTCACAGCATTGTATCCATATACATCTGTTTCCCTCTGTGCACCATTATGCATTCACCAAAAGACAGCCAAAGTGTTCAAAGGCCTTACAGGACACGTGTCAAGCAGAGCAAGGTAGTGGTTTAAAGACTGGGGCCTATTTCTAGCTTTGCCTGTGACTTTTCATAAAAGATTAATGACATTATGTAGGTGAATAAATCCAAATGCATGGAATTAGATATTTAAACATATATATATCTATAGTGGGAATATGGCCAAATTTTCTGGAATACTTAATTCTCAAAATTTCATTGCTAGCAACAGAATCTATTATTGTACAGACCCATTTGAATGCAAACTGATTTACATAAATAACCAAGACAAATAAGCGTTAGTATCTAAGTTTGAAAATATTTGCCATGCACTGTGTTTCCTTCAATTACTGAAAAAAAGCTTTATTTTTACCATTTTTATTTCATAATGTGTGTATACCTCCTGAAGTGACAGGTGATGTGTGAAAGCAACAAGTCTGTCTGTATAAAGTCATACATATTTTAATATTAAAAAAATAGTGCCAAAAAAAATAGTCATACTTCAGAAATAAATTTGGTAGCAGTTGTAGAGTTCACTGATATATACAGGTGGTAGAATGCCACCATAACTTCTGCTTCATGAGTGCCACCAAAACACAAGATTTGGTTATTGGGGAATTCTAGCCATGCCCAGTGCCTACATTGGCTTACAACAGATGGAAGAGAAAACAGCATGGGTTAAAAAAATACATTGAGCTTAACTTTGTTTCTTTCTATTGCTGTTTTCACAAAAGCCTGGGAGGTGTGGGGCAGCTTCAGAGACCCTAATGGCAATTCTTGTCTTTCAGGCATCGGATCTCAAAGTCAAAATTTAGGTAAGTAAAACTGACTTTTGCTTTTCCTCCTTTCTACCATTTTTGCTCTTTTCTGAAGTGGTTTACACCAGCATTGCTGGGATGCAGTGGTGATTCTAAGAGATCCTGATAAATATGTCAGATTTTAGTCAAATTTTTTCTTAGCTTCACACTGAAATAAGGCACAGGGACTACTGACTACTGAAGTACCTATCTATGCTACCTAAGTATCTCAAACCATAAAATACAAAATCAGAAATAAAAACCCAGTTCAACCACATAATTCTACTACATCCATCAACATCAGCCCTGTCAGCTCAAGGCTCTCTTTGTTGAACTTCTCTGCTTTGTTGATTGTAAAGATTTCACCTGATGAAGTTGGCACCTTACTTGTGAAATTCTCCCGTTCAGCCTGGGACATGGGGATCTTCTCTGATGGTGTTTGGTTTTCTGTTGACTCGGAGCTTTTGGAAAAGTGAAGCAGTCCTAAGATGGCTATTTCTGGGGTTTCACTGGAGAGACTGACTGGACTCATGGAACTTGGTAGCTAAGGTCCATTTCTACCCCTTTGGCAGGATCTCAGCTGCCTCCATAACCCTGAATTCAAAGTCAGGTTTATAAAATACTAAATAAATTTTCAGAATAACTGGAGAAGTGTGTAACTGAGTCCTTCTGCTCACCTAAGGAGCAATGAGTAATGTCAACTTGGGAAGCACATGTGTGACATCCCCATGTAAAGAGAGAAAGAAAAGCACAGAGAACACCATACATTGTCATGTGCGTGCACATTTGTGCACAAGTACGCACAAAAGCAGGTGAGGTTGAAAATAGTTTAATGACAACTTTAATGTCTAAGTGTGGTGCCCACTTTGGAAGTTGGGAAGATTATTTCTTGTCCCAAATCCACTGCAAAACACACAGTGTATCTGTTTGTGATAGACTGCGTGCCTTAGTAAATTGCAAAGGTAAAACATCCTAGATTGGACCACCTGTTAAAATGTTGTTGCAAAATCCTTGATCACATTGTGTTTACATGGTCTGGCTTTAGTTCCTATGGATGAGAACCCTGATCTCAAGCATGGCTATAGTTTGCCACTGAAAATTATACACAAGGCAAGAGTAGGCAAGAAAAGTTCTTTCTCCTGTAACTTGGTGTATGTGTGTGTCACTTCAGACACACACACATATGTATGTAGCACCTATATAAAACTATTAGATTTATTATACAGTGGCAAGTGTTGCCTGGAAACTGGTTGCTATGCAAGTTAAATTCTGAAGAGTAGGAGGTGTGTAATTAGCTTTAAATATCTTCTGTGGTTAGTAATTACCCTGAGAAATCAGTGACACAAGGGGATGTGTTCATGGAAGGCAAACTTTAAGAGCTCCCTTGATTAGCAAATGGTACCCTTAGTTCCCTTAGTCACCTTTGCATGAAGGTGAGATGCTGAAGCCCCCTAAACTTTGGGATTTTTTTCAGAACTAGCCCTTCTGTTGGGTTTACTCCTGAATGTTGCTGAATGCTGGAAATGTTCTTTGGATTTTATTTTACCTTACCTCTCCAAAAACTTAATCTTTCAGCTCCATGTGATGGAGTATCTTTCTATTGACTGTCCTGAGGCTGAGCAAGGTGCTGTTGCAGGCCACCAGAATCAAGTACAAGGAGAATATTTATTTTTGTGGCAACTGAGCTAAAAAATCTCTTGAGGTTTCTGCAGTGGATGTCTTACTCAGATAAAAGTATTGCTTGAAGCTCTTGCAAATTGGTTTAGGACAAACTTTATTCCTATAGCTACAGGAGGGATGTTCACAAGTGTCGACTCAGATGAGAGAGTGTTTCTCAGGGTGAACTTGAGTTACTCCCTACCATTCTTGAACAATAAATCAAGACTAGAGTCTCCCTTAACAGGGAGCTGCAATAGCCTAAAGATCCCTCTCTGAAAAGAACTTTCCCTTCTTCAATTTTTCAAGTCGCTACTGGCGCCGATGGAATCGATTCTGCAGAAGGAAGTGCCGTGCTGCTGTCAAGTCCAATGTTTTCTATTGGCTGGTGATCTTCCTCGTGTTTCTCAACACCCTCACCATTGCCTCTGAGCACTACAACCAGCCAGACTGGCTCACGGAGGTCCAAGGTGAGGAGGAGCTGGTGGTTCTGTTTATTATGGAGGATGTCAAAAAAGGGAGCTGAGAGAAGAGCTGATGCATTAAACCACACAGTGTCAAAGGAGAATGCACAGCTCCAAGCAGTCCTGTGTCTGTGGAGGATCCTAAAAAATACAATTAACTCACCTGCCTGTGGTGGGAGAAGTTACAGAAAAAAATGTGAAACCTCCTTTCCAGCCAAAGCAGTGTTCCATTGGGTGTAAATGAAATCAGGAGATTATGCTAAATTTATATTTGCAGCAACTGGATTCCCAATTTATGGATAGCAACTGGGAACTCCACATTGTCCAAGGTTTCCCCTGAAATGGCCTTTATGATAAATTCTAATTATTAGGGAGGTGATAAAGAGTGATATGTAAAGTTCTTCTGTCTGAAGAACAGCTGAATTCTCTCTGGAGGTGAGAGCAGCTGAAAAGGCTTAATTAAGCAACAGTAGGTAGCACAGCAGCTCTTCTATTCCCACTCTCCTCTGCAGATGACGAGTGTGAAGGCAGGTTGTGCAGGGAAGGCGTGTCCCTGCCACTGGAGGTTGTGTAATACATTGCAGCTGTATGTGCAGTACATGAGAACTGCTGCAACCCTCTTGCTAAAACATTTCTGTGAATGAGATGCCCACGCTTTTCTTTGCGCCCATTCTTTGACCCAAGCTGTACAAAGTTAACTTTTAAGGCTGATCCTTAAAATGCTTTCTTAGAAGCAAGGCCCAATGATTAGTTGTGATGATCTTTTGACTAAGTTTCCTTAATCTGTTTCTTTTTGCTTTCCATGAGACACTGCCAATAAGGTGCTGCTAGCTCTTTTCACGGCAGAGATGCTGCTGAAGATGTACAGCCTTGGGCTCCAGGCCTACTTTGTGTCCCTCTTCAACCGCTTCGACTGTTTCATCGTGTGTGGAGGCATCCTGGAAACCATCCTGGTGGAGACAAAGATCATGTCACCCCTGGGCATTTCGGTCTTGAGATGTGTGAGACTCCTCAGAATATTTAAAATCACAAGGTACTTTATTGCTTCTTTGGGGCAGGAGGAGGGCTGCTGCTCGATGCACAACATGTATGGGTACAAGTCGCTCACATCCCTGTTTATTTTCATTTTTTCTACCACTAATTAGGTAGTGAGAGTGCTAGATTAACAGTCCTCATCTTCTGAAGTCTGTAACAGGGTGGGGGAGGGCTGTACAGACTGGACATCTATCCCCAACATGAGGGATGAGGAGTCTGGCACAGGCAGCTGGAGACACCTGATACCACATGAAGTGTTAAACTGAAATCTGGAATAGTGTGAACTGAGCTCAGGCTCTTACATTTCTCTGCAAAAGACCAAAACAGCAGATAGCCTTGTGACCTCCTCTGACGCTTTTTGATGACAGAGAGGAGCCTGAAAGGCTTCCAGCCAAAACAGCATTTGAGTGAGGAGCCCATGCCAGCTCCAGCAGACTCAACAGTGACCCGAGTGGGAGACTGTGTCAATACCAGCAGCTATAGGCAAAGGATGTTGCCACCTATTCCCCTTCCAAAGAGTCCTCACAAAGCAGCAACTTTATGAAGAAACCAGACTTTTTCCAGTTTCCAATATCTCCTCTTTTCCCTTTTCATTCTTTCCCCTCTCCCCCTGCATAAAGGCACAGTGATATCTATTAAACAGTCACTGCTTGCTGAGCCAGGTACCTCCAAAACACCAGCTTGGTTTGGGAGGGCTTTTTCAGTCTGAGGGCAGTTTGTAGGAGAGATCAGCTCCAAACTTACCCAGTGCTCTTGCAACAAATCCATCCAAGCTCTTGCCCCAAGTAGCACAAGGTCTGCCCTTTCCCATGTGGGCACCAGCCAGCACCTTACAAAAAGCTTGACTGAGGTGGTGAAAGAGTTCTTTTTCTGCCTGCTCAGCCATGAAAGTGTCCCTACAATCCCTGTAACACTCCCCCCACCCCCACCAGAGGAAATTTCTGACAAATTTGAGATAGAAAACACAGCACATGAGAAAAACAAGTAAAAAACTGGAAGATGGTCAAGATGGCTGAGCTGAGAGGCAGAAAGAAAACAACAGACTTGGACTTGTGCATCATGCAAGATTTGTCCTTAAAGCTTCTGAGGCTCAGATCTCTGGCAGGATGGATGGATCTCAGGGTCAGATGGCAGAGACAGAAAATTGGTTCACAGTCTCAGAGAGAGAGGCCAAAGCAAGCCTATAACTGCTCCAAAACGGGGGAAAAAAGTGTTTGGATGTGTGATCATAGAAGAGGAGAAAACCTTCCAGAGGGGAATATTCCCTCCCAGAGAGGGGAAACAAGAGTTTCCAGCAAGAAAGAAATAGTGGGGATCTCTGGTCTGGGGATTGTTTTTCCTGGATCCATCCATTCCCAAGTCCCAGGAAAGCAGTAGCTGTTTCAGGCACTGGGTAATCAGATACACCCAGGGCAACATACCAACAGCTATAAAAGCATGAGCTTCAACATAGCATCCTGGAGAGGTCATTGTTTTTTCAAGACATGTCTCCAATCCTATATAAGCTAGCTAAGAGAATTCTCTAATAGAAAGGCAAACACTGAGAGAATATCATTAAAACTTTAGAAAGCCTGAGCTGGTGGAGTACTCATAAATTCCTAAAGCTCCTGGCAGAAATGGGATGATGGAGCCAATCAGCAGTAGGACTGGTTACATTTGCCTTCACTCTGCAGCACAATTAAAATACAATTTTGCCTGGAAAAAGTGTTACCTGGAATATGTCTCCTGCAATTTGTGCATGGGTCTGTGTGTAAAGCGCAGAGCTAAGGAAGAACTCATGATGCATAATGTATTAATCAGATTTTTCTTTCTTTCTTTCCTGTTCCTAAAAGATTGACAAGTAGGCTGCAGTAGCTTCAAATTTATATGTTTTGTAATTATTCATAATTTTCTTCATACCTCTTCACTCTGTGGGTGAAGTTCACCCTCATGTGGAAGGCCCTACCATGAGCCTCCAAAGCAGTATTTTAGGCTCACTTATGCCTTACTGCAGGACAGAATACTTTGGCATTAAAGCCAAACTTTTACCTTCTCTAGTAAATTATATTTTTCTATTGTTCACCGTATTGTTCACTATTGTTCTTACTGCAGGACAGAATACTTTGGCATTAAAGCCAAACTTTTATCTTCTCTAGTAAATTACACATTTTTCTATTGTTCACTCAGCTCTAAATACAATGAGGATTTATTAATCACATTATCAGCACTGGTGGAATACCCCACCTGAGTGCCATGATAATTCAGAAAGATACAACACTGTAAAGCTGGGAGGGACAGGAGGAATTATAGAATTATTTGGTTTATATCAAACAATTATATAGAATTATTACTATTTGACATCAAACAATAATTATAGAATTATTTGGTTTATATCAAACATACGTTCATGAGCATATGGGGACGTACAGTGGAAGTGAGAATAGTGATAATCCAGGATATTAAAAAGGTACAAAGCAGGAAAATTACTCTGGTGAGAATATATCAGAAGGTAGACTATTCTTTATATATTTACATAGATTTTCCATGATAAACACCATGCACAAACAAATTCTGGGTCATCAAGTTGATACAATTCTACAAGAAACATAAAAATAGCTCCATAATAGAATAGAAACAAATAAAGATACCATCAGATGAACAATGCACCATTTTAGAAACACCATTTAGAATTTCAAGACCAAACATTTCTTCCAAAATTATAAATACATTAGACAAGCAGACAATGTAATCTGTTTTATTCTCCCTAATTTTTAAAGTGCTGTGCAGAACATCTCAATTTGCTATGAGAAGACAGATTATTTTCTCATTATAAATAATCCTTTACTGCTTTATATGTATTATAGCCCTTTGTATTTAAAAAATAAATCATATAATTTCTGACAGCATACAGAAATTTGATGTTTTATACCTAATCCTGCCACTAGGTAAGTCACTGTTAATTGTAGGGAGGAGAGACAGGGTGCCCCATTTTTTGTTCTTTCTGTCAAAAATCACTGTCAAAATGATTTTATATGGGATGAACAGGGTGGGAAGCTTCCCTATAATGAGTCTGTTGCTGCTGCTTTGAACCCTGCATCTGTGATTGCCAGAGATGGGATCCTAAAGCTATAGGGGAAGGCAATGGAGAGAGAGGGGAGGGAAGAGAGCAGAACAGGCTAAGTTCTAACCCAGTTGTGCAATTGATTGTTGTGTGAGGTGTTGAACAAACCACTTGACTTCTCTGCATCATTGCTCCACTTTGACCAGGGATCACAATGAGGTCCTGCTCACCTGGGGGTCTGCAGGTCCTTGTTCATGGCACCATCAAGGGCCCAGGATCTGCAGTGGGGACTGTCAATCCATTTCCCCATAAATCTGAGGCAGCAGCGCTGCTTTCTCACATGCTTCCCACTAAAACCTGCCTGGTCCAAACCCTCCTATTCCATCCAGCATCCAGTGCTGATTTTTCCTTTGTGGTAAGGTGATAACCAGAGGGGATGAAGTAGTGAGACCCTTCTTTGTCTGGGCTTCAGCCATTGCTGACATGAAACCCTCGTGTGTCACTGAGTAATCCCAGATCTCACTTTGAGGGAGTTCATGTTAGTTCTGCAGCCACCAAATGGGACAGATAGGAACCTCAGGTCAGGCTTCTAGGACCCTGAGATAAGACCATTATTGTTTTCACATCCTAATCAGTCAAGCATTTCTTATCCTCTCCTTTTTCCTTTTTCTCTCTTTTTTTTTTTTTTCCCTGATTGGTTTATTCCCCTTATTGGTTTATTTCCCCTTTATTGGTTTGTTTTCTAGTGGTCCTGTATTTCTAGCTAGCATGAGTACACAGATAAAACAGCACTAATCTTACCACCAGGCCATCTCCGTTAATTGCTTGAAGGTTGATACTTATATAAGAATCTGAATGACAGGTATTGAGCCATTTGTAGGAAATGCAGAGCTGATAGAAGTCTGCAGGGTTGTGAGCTGAGATAGCAAGGCCTTTAAGCTTAAACTGAGTCACTGGCACTGTTCAGATTTGTAACAACTTCACTGCTTCTTAAGGGCACTGCTAGAAAGACCTAGAAAATGTGTGTCCTGGCTGACATTGGGGAGCTTGGAGATATTCTGGAGCCCATCAACCTCTGCTTTAAGAGTGCTGAATTCATTTGACTTTCATCAGATTGAATTTTTCCCTTCTCCTGTGTCACTTTCCCTTCTTTCCAAAGTGTGAAAGTATGTGAGCTGTGAGCATAACTGCAAACACAGGGAGCTGTTACATTGCACATTCCGTGTGGATATTTGGTGGCACTGAGCCCACAGCTTCCATGCCCTTACCTTTGCTCTGTAGTTTTTCATTGCTCATCTCTTTAATTGCAGTTAAACTTTAAAGCATCCTAGTTTTCTCTGAAGTGCTGAAGCTGGGCTGGAGGGAAAACATCACAGCTCCCTTTGGAGCTCAGTCCTTGGAGATGAACCTGCTGCTGAACTTGAGAGGACACGGTGATGTCCCTCTGCAGATCAGATTGCTAATCTTCCTGAAGTGATTGGGCTGTCAGGCAGTCCTGCCTTCCACAGGACAAGAAAAGTATTCTTTTTAGATCAATATTTTAAAAATATTAATTTAACTAGGATTTTAAGAACCCTTGTCTCTAATGAGGATACTACCTTCAGGAAAAAATGATGAGTTGAAGGATAAGGCTTCCACAGAAGAGCCAGAGCACCAGTCTGCCATCCCTTTTACCTGGAACTTTTGTCTTCAGGGAAAGTAGGGTTAGAAACACAGAGTCCTCCGAGTGAAAAAATGTTCAAAGTTGTGGGCCTTGGGAGAAGGGACCAGAGGGCCTTGGTGGACTCTCAAACCATTGTGGCAGGTCGGGCAGAAGGAAGAGCCCAGGCAAACACTGCTGGCTTGCTGACCTGTGAAAGCTGTTGAGGCTTTGTAATAATGTGCATCAAAATGAAGTGATGGGAGGATGACAGCTAATCTTCAGCCCAGTCTGAAAGCTCTGCCAGCCTCAAAGCACAAAAGAGAAGAGCTCATGACCAGCTAAGCAGTACATCAGGAGTGACTGAGCAGGTGCAAGACCAAAGTGGAAGTTGCTTCATGGGTGATGTGGTGAATTCTTCAGAACTTTTTCTAAAGCTCCTTTCCAGCCTGTGACTACTCTGCAGGCTGACAAAGAATGCAAACTTGCATGCTGCAGCAAACACGCTGCTGGTATCTCTCTGAACCGTAAAGTGGAACCTCCAGGGCAAGAAGATCCTCTCCCTGCATCATACATGAGTCTAAACTGGGCACAAGCCTGAATTCACTGGGAGAAAAGGTCTTAACCATCCTGTCTCTTGAATGAAGCCATTTGAAAATGTTCTGCAGCCTGTTTGAAGGAGTAGGTTTGAAAACCAAAAAACGAAGTGATGTTGTGCTCTTCCAAATGAATGTAGATCTGGAGTTTGCTTTAGGGTCATTGTAAAAGGAGCATTGATATCTTTCTCATTCCTCCCAGTCCCACAGAGCTCAGCAACCCCTCTGTGAGTGAGCCCAAGCACACACTCACACACTCCAAATTTTGGGCAAGTTTGTATTTGCATCCAAACAGTTTCCCCATCTGTTCTTGCTAGTTATTGCAGGACATTCTCTGGAGTGAGGTATTCTGGCTGCCACAACATCTGTGAGTGCTGTAATGAGGTTGGTTAGAATGTAACTCACTGAAGCAGCAAGGACTAATCACTGTGTATTGATAGAAGATGTGCAGAGCCTTAGATGGAGAGTGCTGTAATAATCTTCTGGGTGTGTGTGTGGAGTGGGGGGTGGAGGGAATTGTGTGTGTACACGTGTGGTAGTAAAATTCCTCATTAGCTGCAGTAGGCCTCGTTATCTCAGGGAGGCACATCAATGATTCACTGCTTAACAGGGTGCTTGGAAATGCCTGCTGTACACAGAAGGCAGCCTGAACCAATATCCTGTGCAGTCCATGAGCACCTGTCTGGAACTGAAGGAATTTTAACTGCTTCTATTTTCTCTCCCAGATATTGGAACTCCCTGAGTAATCTTGTGGCTTCACTCCTGAATTCAGTCCGCTCCATTGCCTCCCTGTTGCTGCTTCTCTTCCTCTTCATCATCATCTTCTCCCTCCTGGGGATGCAGCTCTTTGGGGGCAAGTTTAACTTTGATGAGATGCAGACCAGGAGGAGTACATTTGACAACTTCCCTCAGTCCCTCCTGACTGTGTTTCAGGTAAGGGCATGAGTGGTCCCCATGGGGCCAATATTTTGGTTTTTTATGGGGCAAGACAGGTCCTGCAGCCTGACAGTCCCCAGGGTGGGGCTGGACCCTGACAGCTCCAGGAGCAGGGTGCCAGCATGGGGTATTCCCTCCCAAAGTGGGAACCAAAGATAAAGCCCCTGAGTGATGCAAGGCCACACACAAAGGGGTCTTTGCAGGGCAGAACAAGAGAACAGCCATTGCCATGTCTCAGGGCAGCACTTGCTACCAAAGCCCAGCCCTGCTGCGGTCCTGCCCACTCTGGAGAACAAATACCTGCTCACAAAAATAATCCCATGGCCTTTAAGCCCTCTGCAGTTTTGGGAGTGACCCACCAAGAGCATCAGGATCATGATTTCACTGAGATGTGAGGAGAAGGGAAATGGCCTGGAGGGCTGTGCTGAGGGCAGGGCTGTGCAGCCTGTCTGAAACAACAGGCATGGGAGGGAAATGCTTGGAACCACGGGGAGACTTGAATGGATTTGTCTAGGAGAGCCATTGCCTTCAGCCATCATCTTCAAGAATATACTGTTTGGGGCTTTTTCACACTTTGAGCATGGGCCTTCTTTGCATTTTCTTTGTTCTGTGGTTTGTTTTTTGGTTTTTGGGGTTTTTTTTAATGTTCTAGATGGACACTGCCAAAGTCTCCATCAGCTCCATGCTGGGGGAGGGGGTGTTCTCTAGGACAGTGGGTATCTTTGTGTTAATGGGGTGTTCAAATTCTCTGTGTGGTCTAACACTGTATCCCTTATTGGTGGGAATGTGTCATTTAGATCCTGACTGGGGAGGACTGGAATTCGGTGATGTATGATGGGATCATGGCTTATGGCGGCCCCTCTTTTCCAGGAATGTTGGTCTGTATTTACTTCATCATCCTCTTCATCTGTGGAAACTGTATCCTTTGATGCTACTCTTTTCTGCAAGAGGGGATGAATTAAAACCACTATTTACTTTGTTATGTCAGAAAATAGTGAATTTCACAACTCACATTTTCGCCTTTTCCCTAGGTCTAAATTTTAGCGTTGCACTGCCAAAAGTTTAAAAAGTTCATTTTGTTTTATCTGGTGCTAAGGCATATAAACAGTTGTAAGAGCCAGCTAAATACCCGTTCCACATGCTATATTTTATTTAGTATCTTTACATGTTTAATGTTTTTATTTTTCATTCCCCTTAGTTCCCTCATAGGTTTTTCTTTCCTACCTTCTCCACAAACTAATCTCTGGGTGTTCCTACTGTACTTACTGCATTTTTTTTTTTACTTTAATGGCTTTTTTAGTAATATATTCCATGTGCTTCCATCCAAACCTTATGTGGAATAAAAATATGTATAATCTGCAATATGCTATATACAAATGCTGTAGTAGGAGTAACATATGTTTGACATAATTGATTTATGTGAGATCATGTATTAATTCATGTATAAACTAACAGGACCTGTGTTCCATTTCAGTCCCTGCAATCTGTGTGTTCTTCAAACAGAAAATGTTGTGCTCTGTTATCTTCCAGCCTGTGCTGGTCTTGAATAACTTCAGTTCTGTCTGGCTTTAAGGTGAAGTGAGGGCACTGTACTCACCCTGGGAGGCACAAAGCACATTGCAGGATTGTGCTGTGAGTGTCTCTTCTCAGGAATTTGCATGTAACATAGAGCTGCCATTCTGTTCCCTATCTCAGTTTGCTCCAAATTTGTCCGTGTTTAGTTCCTGCTTCCCTAATAAATGGCCCTCCTGTGTCAGAGGTGACATTTCCTTTTATACTGATGCTTCTATAAAGCCACCTTATAGACTCAGCCCAGCTCTTCTGGCCTTTGCCCATAATTCACATCTCTCAAACCCTGTGATGTGACATTTTGGTTGACCTGCATGCCCTCACTTCAAAGTGAGGTGGTGCAATTCCACTTATCTGAAGGTCAAGGTAGGCAATCTGGCTGACAGCTTAAAAAAAAGCTACAACTTGGATCCCCTTGTGAAAATGTGAGCCAACTCTACAATGCTGGCTGACTTTGGAGCCTTTAGACCTTGGAGCTCAGGGAGGGGGGGATGTCTGTGTTTCCAGACTAAGCCTTGAACCAGGGTTTGCTTAAAAGTTATCATGGTACAATAAGACCTACACTCAAGAAATGTATAAAACAACCTTGTGGTCAGATTTGTAACATGAGATCTGAACACTGGCTGGTAAGACAAGAAAACATTTGTGATTCCTTGCCCTGCAGCTACATGGGCATGAGTGGCCATGCATGGACTCTCTGCTAGGAGATGGCAGAGTTGTCAGCTCAACCCTTCACTGTCCAGACTAAATTAACCTCCGAAATGCTCACCAGAGTCCTATGCTTGCTGTCCATAAAATCCACTCGTGCAACCTAAACTGTCAAAAGATGCAAAGCATTCCACACTCCTCTTATGTTCAGTGGGATCCTCTGCACAAAGGGAGACACTCTTGGGAAACTGGAAACTAAAATGTAAATTTGTAAATCTGCTGGTTTACATCAGCCATTCTGTTGTGAAATTTTGAAAACCCACAAAGTGTGTTATCTGTGTGGTAGGAAGGTGTAGGTTTGTGCATGATGGATATGCAGTTGTGTGAAGTGGAAGTTTGGAAAATCCAAGAGATCTGATGACAGGTTGCTAAAAATCTTCAATTAAGAAACCTTTGGTATAATCTTTTTCTGCAGTTTTCAAAGCCTGTTTTCTTTAAGTAGCACAGAAACAGAAATCCTGCTGA
>NW_005054384.1:296957-319078 GCF_000277835.1 Geospiza fortis
GTGGACAACCTTGCTGATGCTGAGAGTTTAACATCTGCACAGAAAGAGGAGGAAGAGGAAAAAGAAAGGAAAAAGCTAGCTAGGTAAATCCATTTGCACACACCTATCTGTACACATTCCTGTAATTACACACAGCATGGATATATATGAATATGATTCCTATACATACATGCGTGTATATGTAATATATATAATTATCTGTATGTGTATAGATTATATATGTGATTAATGTAATTATATTTGGAGTTATGTATATATAAATGTTTATGCAAAGGAACTCCAGCTGTAAAACAAGAAAATGTGAGCTAGGAAACTCCCCAGTTACAGTGGTGTGAGCAGAGGAAAGTCTGGGTTACTGATGACCTTTCAGAGCATCAGCAGAGAATGAGTGTGAAATGGTGTCAATCCCATTTGAATCTCCCTACTATCCTGTGATTAACTTATATATAATAATTTATGTTTTAGAAATGTTTGAAAAGTGAAGGGCAGGGTAGTTTGATTAAGGTAAAATGCATTTTGACGTGTTTGAATCAATTGCAATGAGAATTTTTCATTTTACTGGTATTTTAACCCAGAATGATCTTGATGCTGTGCAAAAGTATGACTTGTAAAAAAACAGTATTTCATTACACTGGGTTTCACTGCTCCCTCTGTAGATCAGCCACCTCTGACACGAAATGCAGATTTCAAACGTTGCACTTCAATGGAAAATGATCATTTGGCAAAAGGAATATTCTTATCTCAGAAGCAAGATGAGAATTTTGATTTGCATTAAATAAATATAAAAGCTAAAATCTGAGTACAGTATAAATGCTTACAGTAGCCTCAAAATGTTTCTTAGCGTTTTTAGCACCTTCACTCATCAGTTATCATTCTTGTATCAACCATAGGGTTTGCTTTCTTCTCCTCAAACTCATTTATGATATTTTATAAGGTAGTAGTTTTTGAGTTGAAAAGGAACCTCTTTGTGAAGGACTGTGCGCATCAATAATCCTAGTACGAGGCACGAGGCATATTTTCTGTCATTCCCGCAATGAGATTTAGCAGCTTCTTTTTCTTTTGATGCCACATGCTGTTCTTCTCTTGCCAGTTCTTTTAGTGTTTCTGCAGACACTTAAGGGGCACAAGCTGGATGAGGAGCTTCTCTGTCATTCCCAGCTGCCAACAGCAGGGAAGCCTCTCCTTCCTGGCTATTCCTATTCATTGTCTTCCAGGCTGCTTGGAGGGGATCTCCTGTGCAGCTCTTTCTGCTTCATCCTGCATGCAGCTCAGCAGATTTCCCTCTCTCTAGGGGTGCAGTGAGGGGCAAAACTTTTGTAGAAAATCCAGTTGGAAGTTCATAAGATAGGGGTTGAAAATGGTCCATGACTTTGTCATTGGGTGAGCAAAGGGATCTCAGCTGACAGACCTAAAATATGCATTTTCACAAACACATGCCATTGAGAAGGATACAAAATAAGGGACACCATACAAAAATAGATCAGAGCCTCTGCCTTTGCCTGCAGATGAGGACAAGGTGGAGCCACTGGTACGGAAGCTGAACTCAGAATGGAGATGGCAGCCAGCTGATTGT
The DNA here is from genome assembly GCF_000277835.1 of Geospiza fortis. Taxonomy (NCBI): domain Eukaryota; kingdom Metazoa; phylum Chordata; class Aves; order Passeriformes; family Thraupidae; genus Geospiza; species Geospiza fortis. The sequence goes on from NW_005054384.1 coordinate 298,531, forward strand.
TCTCATGGTGTGTGCTGTACTACATGAAGTTCCTGAAAGGGAAGCAGCTTTCCACCTTTGTAACTCTTTGGTTTTTATCTTGTAAAATTGCTAGGACTGCTAGTCCCGAAAAGAAACAGGAGATGGAGAAAACAGCTGTGGAGGAAGAGACAAAGGAGGAGAAAATTGAGCTGAAATCGATCACTGCTGATGGAGAGTCTCCACCAGCTACCAAGGTAAGGTCTGCTGGCAGCCAGCACTCTCTGTGCAGTGATGGCATGAGCACTTGGGTTTCTCAGGGAATGAAAACTGTCTGCCTTGTCTGATAAAGGCTTTGATGCTTCTCCCTCCATTTCTGTCAGATCAACGTGGATGATTACCAGCCCAATGAAAATGAAGAAAAGAGCCCTTATCCCACAACAGAAGCACCAGGTACACATCTCCTTCCTTGTACCCCTCACTCAACAAAGCTCCAGTTGCTAATTTACACAAAGCCAAATTGTGGTAGCAGGTCTGCTGGAAATGCTTTCATGATGGGACAGGCTGGTGTCCTTGCCTGTGTTTGCACAGGTGTGGTTTGGCCCTTTGAAGTCCCTATCCTGATCAGTCATGTTTGATTTGGTTCCCTGTAAAACTCTTTATTGGAAAATATAGAGCTTTACAGAGAATCAAATCATATAAAAACCTGTTTGAAAATATGCACATGACACTGTTTTCAGTGTGCTTTGTCAGCACTCAGTGGTCAGGGCAGTCTCACAACAGATAGCCATGAAAGGGAAAGTGCTGAATGCCTTTTTGCACTGTTTTCTAATCAAAAAGCACAATGTGACACAGCATAACTCTAAAGGCATAAGATCTCAGCCTAGAAGGGCAAGAAACAAGCTGTAGCATTGGTTGGGCTGGTTTTCAAGCCAGGTGGGCCTAATTAACTTCATTCTCTGATATCTGAAAGATCAGTTGAAGAAATCTCAGAACTTTAAGCAGTGTTCAAGAGACCCTGAATGGGGGGTGGGATTGGAGCTAGTCAGTTCAACTTCCATTCTTGGAAAAGTGCTGGAACAAAGGATTAAACTATATGACCACAAGATAAGAAGATGATCAGCAGCCAACACAATTTGCCAAGAGCAAATCACATCAAGCCACCCTTATTTTCTTCTGAAAGGGGCTGAAAACACTTGTAGACAGGAGAAAAGAATTAGATGTCACATTCTTTAACTTTGCTAAGGCTTCTGATCATCTCTTACAGTGTTCTCATAAACTGACTAGAAAAATCTGGTCTAGATGATGGTGAGAGGAATTATCAAACCCTTTATGGGGAGGGTAGTGATAGCCCAAGCGAGTTTGTACAACCCAAAAGCCTGTCTGGAGTTCAGCTCAGTTCATTGTTAATGACCTGAATGATGAAAGAGGCAATATGCTTATTGCATTTGTAGATGACATGAAGCTAGGAAGGACAAGAAGCGTGCTGGAGGGCAGCATTAGAATTCAAAGAGCTCCTGAGGTCCTGGATAAATGGTCTAAATAAAATTGAAAGTGCCAGGCTCTACGCATAGACAGGAATAAACAATTCACAAATAAAGGATCTTAGGTGACAGCTAGTTAGGTAACAGTCCTTGAGAAAAGGATCTGAATCTTATGACCACAAGCTCAACAGATGTCAGCAACAGTTTGCTGTCTTTGAAAAGCAGGTAATGAGATTTATAACACTGATAAAGAATGAGCCTTTTGTCCAGTTATGGGTTTGTTTTAACTGGTCAATGGAAGCTATTCAGAGCAAAGCAATTGTTTTATTGTGTTCACCATTGATAAGATCTCTGGAATATTATATCTCTTTTTGGGTTAAGAGAAGTGGGGCTGAATAGAAGAGAATGGTGAAAACAATTTGACTAGTAGGTAGCAAGAACTGAGATTGGATGAAACTTGGTCATTTGACTTAGGAAAGGCAGGGGAAACATCTTCAAATGTATAAAAACCTTCTGCAGATAGGAGAAGAATCATCTCCATTATAAAGCAACAGATTTTATGGGATTCACAGCAGAGAAAATTTTCTAATGGTGAGGCTGTAAAAGTTCACAGAGATGGTTGTGGAAGCCCAGCACCACTGGATGTTGTTAAGGACAGGTCAGAAAAATGTCTCCCAGAAAAGGCCTAGATATAATAATTAATTGAACCTGGCTTGGCAGAGGCATGAACCAGAGGGCCTTTTGTGATCCTTCCCTGCTCTCCTCTTCTGTGTTTCTGTGATTATGTAACAGGCTATAATAGGCTATAAACCACTTTCTCTTCTATCCCATGATTCCTAATAAATAAATGGTTGATAATAGGTTGATTTGATAGGGTAAAAAAGAACACAGGAGTTCATTTTGAGTAGATGGACAAGAGCTTCAGACAAGAAAAATAGAGAACTGTTCATTGCATTTGATTTTCAGTACAAGAAGTCCTCACATATGCTATACTTGTATTCTTCCATATTTATAGCAAATTTATCAGGAGTAGAGTGTGGTTCTAATTTGTGCAATGCTGTTTTAACACTGCCTGAGGAAGGTCACTCTGGATTTAATCTTTCTATCACCTCTGTAGGCCCAGGCACTTATTGGACACACATCCCCAGTTGCTATAGCGTTTGTGGGAGTCTTTAGTAAGAAGCACAAATTAAAACAGCTTGATACAGTTTTGTTTCTGTTTCTCAGCTGGCTTGGATTTGCAGAAAACTACATTTTTTTCAAGTGAAACAACAGTCATCTGAGTGTCAATTTTAAGTCTACTGCTAATAGAATTGGGGTTTATTTACTTTCTGTAGATAGCTTAGAAAGATAAGCTTATAAATGAAAAATATAACAAAACACTACATTTACTTTTTTTTTTCTTTTTGCCATGCATAGAATTAGAGTGCAGAAAATGAAAACACTTTTAATGCCTGCCTCAGGGTGCCAATCCCTGTCTTAGCATACTTTTGAACACAACCTAAAATTTGAATGGATTATCAGGTTTTCTCCTTCTCCTATTAGAAATGCAAAGGGACACCATCTTGCTCACTTGCCATTGTATGGCATCAATGTCATTTCTAAACAGGCCTGTTCCCTGAATTGTTTACCAATTCTTTGTGAAGACTGAAGATTCAGTGTTCAGAAACCATTTGCTCTGGTCACTTCATGTATTTTTTCTCACATAGGGCCTTTCCTAGCCTGCCTTGCTCATTCTCTGACTTGTTTCTGCTCCTTACAGCAGTTTTCTAAATAACCTCTCTTGACTCTGCTTGCTGCACAGTGCTGCTCCTCAGCCCCAGAGTGGTTGCAGCTCCTCAGGTCACCTGGCCTCTTTTTAGGAAGGACAGACTAGTTCTCCCAGAGATTTGTGTACACTAGAAGGATTATTATGATGATATGTTTATTACAGGAAGACAGGGAGCTAGCCTTGCAGTCTAGTACAGAAATAGACAAAGAATTCAGAACGTCAGATGAAGGTAAAAGCCTGGCATGATTCATGGGAGCTGGAAGCAAAATAATGTCCTTATAGGAGAGTTCTGGTCTTTGTACAGTAAAAAAAAAAAAACTCCACATCATTGAATTTCTCGCTGATGCTGCCCTGTAGCCTGTTTGTGCTTGTCTCCACAGCCAAAGAACATTTGCTTCTTCTACACATGTGAGCAGCTGTGCTGCTCCTATATGGAGGTAGATAGCGTGGGCAGTGACCTGGGATGAGGCTGTAATCACGTTATTCTTTGTGAATTTGGCCCTCAGTGTTTCCTTCTTCTGTGCCCTAGACTCCAAGTGAAAAGTAGAACATTGCTCTTTATCTATGGCTGAGGAACTGAATGTGTTTTTTAGTCTGAAAGTATTTGGTTCCCAGAGTCATTAATCTGTGTTTCTTGCTGTATGGCAGACACGAGAAAAAGAGCGGAACAATGTTCTTTATGGTCTTCATGGGGCTGATCCTTCTGCTGAGGGTCTATTTTCCAGAGGCATTGCTCCATGCCCATTTAAAAGTGTATTTTAAGCATTCCTCTGAGTAATAAAAGAAGAATGATCTCACATTGAAGGCGCAGAGCAGGGACCCAGAATACTCTTCTTAAATGTGAGTTTCGAATATCCCACATGATCCCAGGCATTGGTTTTCTGGCCTGTTCAAGAAGAAAAAGAATTTGCTTACCTCACTCTTTGTCAGCCTCCTCTGAAGCCTGTAGATAAAAGGTGCACGTGCAAGGTATGGTTATATTACATAAACCTGCACATTAACCTTACTATCTATTTCACAAGTCCTGTGTAAAAAAGTAGTTCTGAAAGATGTTTCTTTAATAAAGCCTGTAGAAAGAGTATTATGAAGTATATTACACATAAAATTGAGCTGTTAAAAAATAGACTGACTTAAAAAGTACAAACTCAATGTACCAGCTCAAACATTTATGCAAAGATCTATCAAGTGAATTTGAGCTGAACTCTTGGTACTGGAAGTGTAAAGAAAGAATCCTATTTACATGTAATAATAGCATGCCTTCAAAAAGGGCACTTTTCTCCTCTCTCTGATATCTAGATCAGGATCTGTGCTGATTCATCTGTTCTTTCTGATGTGTCCTGTAAGCAGATCAAGTACAGTATCTCACCCTAAAGGAACACCATTCCTGGAGCTTATCTCCCTTTATGGACTCAAGATGAACCTTTTAATTAGAGTATCCTCCTTTGCACTGCCTGGAAGATGAATCAGTTGTATCTAACATGTCAGGCTCCTTTCTTAAAGATTTTTTTCCTGTCTTGCTGATTAAGTGAGAGGATTGGGATCTTTAAAACAGCAAAATCCTATCATGTCATTTACAAAACAACATCTGCCTTCAGCAGGTAGAAAAAATCCTCAAAGGCAGAAGCTTCTCTTTCAGGTACCATTTACCCTTTATCTCTGCATTTTTTATCTTGAGGATGCTCACTGATCTGCCTGGAGATGACACAGGTTCAAGAGTCTCAGCCTCATTGCCATCTTTCTGACCTTCCCCCCTCACCCCACTAAATTATAAAAGGGGACAATTTTAAGACTTCCTGATCAGTGTAAGTCAATGTGCATGTGCTCACTGTTTGTCCTGGGGCATACATGTGCTCCAGACACAGCTCCAGATGTAGCAGCAGCTCCATGGAGATGCTCACAAATAGAAGAAAAACAATCTTGATAAGCTGGAGGAATGGTCAAAAGAAAAAAAATATGCCCTTCAGTAAGGATGTGGATTAAGTGCCACTTTTGGGAATAGTCAGCAGCAGAAATGCAGAGGAGGGAGTGACAGGCCAGATTGTTGCTCTGTGGTAAATAATCTGTGCTTTGTGCATATCTGACACTGATGGCAAATTAATGCCAAAGTATAATGAAAAGTCTCCATGAAGGACATTTGACAGGAAGATAATGTCACAAGATATAAGAGGTAATCTAGCTTTCATCTGAAGCAGTAAAACCTCAACTGCAGGTTAATCCTGCAGACAATGTGGAAGCAAGTAGCAGGACTGATCAGAGACCTGGGGAACACAGCACCTCAGGAAAGGCTGCTGCTGTTTTGCTCTAGGAGCCAGATATTCTCCCAGAGGCACAAGAGTGGTCCTCAAATGCAAAAGCTTTCTGCAAGAGGAAGGCAATTTTTAATTTTCTGTGTCCATGGAAAATAAGAAAACAAATAATGGATCTAGACCTCAGCAAGAAAGATTCAAATGAGCCATTAGAAGACAAACCTTAGAAAAGCCATAGAAAACAAACTCTTCTGTTTGTTTGATTTTTTTTGCAGCAGCAGCAGCAGGAACTGTGAGGCATCTGAGGAGAGTGTTGTGAGGATGTTGTAGGTTTACCAGCACTAATGGTTTTACAGAGAGACAAGACCAATGTCTGCCAGGGTGAGCACTGGGTAAAGGGCACTGCTTCGAAGGAAGGAAGGGCAAGGAAGCTCAAGGCTTCAGCATCCTATTTTAATGGTTTTTAGCTCTAGTTATGACAGAGACAAATGCCTCAGCACTTTGGAACGGGCTGTGTTTTGCAATAAAAGACAAAAATGCTTCTTGCAGCAGAGGAAGATGAGGAAGAACCTGAGATGCCTGTCGGCCCTCGACCTCGCCCGATGTCTGAGCTGCACCTCAAGGAAAAGGCTGTGCCCATGCCTGATGCCAGTGCTTTTTTCATCTTCAGTCCTAGCAACAGGTACTTGAGAGATTGATTAGCCAGAAGGAGGAGGTGAAGAGCTGGTTCCCCTTTCACACTGGGCCCCAAAAGTGATGAGGTGCAGAGCTCCCTTTCAGCAGTTCATAACTGAGGCTCCCCTTGACCCACCTTTAAGGCATGGAATCCTCTGAAACCACAGCTGTAGGGAGTACAGTGAAATATAAAATGGGAGTTCATAGCACGTGCAAAACTGATTGAGGACACAAATCATGAAAGCTTCAGAAATAAGGGACACAGAGGCGAGTCAGTAATTGGAATTTCCTGACACATCCAGGTCCAAACTGCAGGAGAGCCATCATGCAATCAATCAAGTGGGAGGTAGCAGCTTCCTGTCCTAAGGGCTTTCCAAAATCCACTCCCAGCAGGGAGCTCATGTGTCTCTGCTCATTGCTGCACATCAAGAATGAGCAAACAAGAAGAAATGAGAGGGGGAGGAGAGTCCATAGCTCTGAGAGGAGCCTAGGGAGCACAGTCCCTCTCTCACACTTCGCCCATGGGCTCCTGCAATGCAGCCTCATGTTGTCACACCTGCCTTTCCAAAAGATGTGCAGGACCTGTGGGTGGAGAGCTGTTAGGAGCCAGGTGAGTTTATCTTTGCAAGGGCACAGCAGTGAGCTCACTGTCCGATGCTCTGTGCAGCACCACATAGTCCAGTGTCCCTCCTAAGGACTCAGCCTTCAAACACAGCCCAGAGGAAGGCAGAGCTGTTCCTGCACCGCTGAATTCAGGGCCAATCTTGTCCCAGCAGAGCTTGTGCCACTCCTCCTTGGGTATGTGTAACAGCGAGGGACTGAGAATGGCTGGGGCTCGTGGACTGTAGTGCTAGCTGTGCCATCCACCCCCTGTCATTTGTAGAACTAAATTAACCTCTGCAGTCATCTGCAAAATTGCTGTAATAGGGACTTGGAGCCCTAACAGCCAAGAGTAGAGCTAAATAGATTAATGAAGTGCCTGTAGAATTATGCACAGAGCTACTGTGGGGTTTAACTCCTCACATCCTGGTGCCAACATATGGAAAGTGGTGTAATGGTCTCCAGTAAGCAAGTTTGATGGGAGACTGCTCCTTCTTCACCTTCTAGTTTCCCACTAAGAGCACCAAGTGGGCCTATGTTTAGCATACAACCTGCATGGCATGATGTCTCTCAGAAGTCATTTGCTGCCCTATATCCATTTGGCCAGGCCTGTACTCTGTTAGCAAGGTAGAACCCGCCCAGCTCCTGTTAAATGACACTCTGGTCCCAGCTCAGAAAGACACTGGCACCCTAAAGCCTATTTCTGCTGCTCTCCTCCTGAATGAATCAGGAAGGGTTCCATAAATGAAAGCAAGGGATATAATTCTGAGCTGGCAGGTTTCAGGCCACATGGAAATCACAAAAAGCTCTGTCAGGAGGGAGTGATTGCTCTCCATTCAAACACATTGTGTGTGGGTCCTGTGTGGAGAGCCAGCATTGCCCTGCACACCTTGTCCCTTTGCTGGGGCAGAGGGAAGATGCTCTGCAGGGCAGTCCTCCAATCCTGCTGGCAGAAGAGGAGGGGGAAAATGTTTCCTTGCTATTCTTTGAGAGCTAAAGTTGTGCCTCTCCCCTCTCTTGCAGGTTTCGCGTGCACTGCCATCGCATCGTTAACGATAACATTTTCACCAACCTGATCCTGTTTTTCATCCTGCTCAGCAGCATCTCCCTGGCAGCTGAGGACCCCGTGAGACACCTCTCCTTTAGGAACCAAGTATGCGCCACATCCTCCTTCCCTCACTGGGTATTGCAAGTGTGGGACAAGCTGATCATGGTTTGAAGCCAGGAAAGGCAGAAGAGGCTGCATCAGAGGCTTGGGAGTGCCTGCCTTCCATGATTTCTGCCTTTTGTAGGCTGTGTGTGAAATCATTAGGTTTTTTTGCAGGAAATATGAGTCAGTGCAGAATCTGGCCTCTAGTTCACTTCAGAAGTGTGTGTAGGGAAAGGAAGAACAGGAGGCTGAAGCAAAATTATTGTTCCCTGGGATTAAAGCAGTAGAAATAAGCTTTAAAAACATTGATTGTGGATACAGATAATTCAATTTTGAGGGATTTTCAGGTTCCCTGTGGAACATTTGTTCTGCTGCCACATGCTGTCTTTTAAACTAAAAAGCCCAGGGCCTGATTTTCATTTTATTCACACTGGTGTAAATCAGGAGTAATATTCCTGAATTTGATGCTGTCTCTCTGGGAGAAATTGATGTCATGATGGTTAGAATCAGACTTTTTGAACACAAGCTGCAAAGCTATCATTAAATTTGAGATTACCCTCAAAAAATATGCTGTGCTCCTCTCCTTACCTGCCTGGGGAGAGAAGAGGAAGGCATTCAGCATAAAGATACACTGTCACCCTCTTTCCTGACCATTTTTATTTGCCTTTTGACATGTTCAGTGCTCCTTTAACTTTGCCAGTGGTTGTTTCCATTAGTCAGGGGTCATGGCAGAAATGAGGAGTCAGCAGATATACGCAAGGCCTCTGATTTCTGGTGTCTGCAGTGGCATTTTGGTGCCTCAATGCCTGAAGAGTTTGCTAGGATTGAAGAGTGGGATGGTTTTTCCTTGTTTAATAATACAACCTTAATTTAATGCTCCCTGAAATATCCTGGCCCTGAGCATGCATTTGAACACATATGTGCGTGCAGAGAAGGTGTTAATGGAAGTCTATTCCTGAGCATATCTCAGAGTGGCTTTGCATTTTGTCCTGAAGGAGGATGCTAAATAATCCAGTCAAACCTGTGCCACCCATAACCCACTTGTGCACAAATGAGGGTGCCCACCATGTAGGGATAACTGAATGCCAATATATATTAGTGCTGCAGCATGCCAGCTGGCAGATGGGCTCCTGACATGCCACAGAAACTGTCACAGAGTCTGAAGCAGAGACATTTAAATGAGATGGAAAAAAAGAGTCAGAGCTGGTTGTCCTGGATTAAAGAGCTGAAGGTTTGAGGCAAAGCATTGTTTTGTGTATGTGAAGCTACTGGTGTTGCATGAAAATCTGTGTTTAACTTTTGCAGGTACAGATGTTTAAAATGTATCCTACAAGGGGACACTGACAAGATGTTTGGGTTGCAAATGTGGCCTGCCTTGGCACTGTGACAGTAGAACAGTGAGATCCTGTCCTGCCCTGTGCCCACACAGAGGGCTGGGAGGGAAAGGAAGAAAGCAAGCTGAAAGCAAGCTGAAATCAAGCTGAAAGCAAAGCTGCCTCTGCCTTCACTCAGCATGAGCCTGTGCTCCAGGACTAGTGCAGACTGGGGGTGCTGCTGGCGCAGACCATGCCAGAGCAGGAAAACAGGGACAGAGAGCCCAGCAAGGGCTGGTGGAGAGGCTTGGGCTCTGCTCTGTCCTTGGGCAGGCTGTGTCCTTTTGTGTCACACAGGGCTCAGGCAGAGAGTGCTTGGAAGTGCCAGCCCAGTCTGACCAAACAGCCCTTGAAGTCCCAACAAGTGCTAAGACTGTGCTCTCCATGTTCTCCTGTTAGCACCTTGGCAAGGTGCTCATTCATTTTAATATGTTCTAGAGCAAGTTCATATTTAGACAATAACAAATATGCCAGCTGATAAATGGGTCTGCCTGCACAGGAGGGGCAGAGTGACCATTTTCATTAGGCATGATTTCATCCTTGCTAGCTGCACCTTTGGGGCCACGGTCACCAGTGTGTTCCAGATCCTTTGCAGGCCCCTGGTGAGGTAAAGCAACAACAGGTAGAGCTTAATCACTCACTTTTATAAAGTTTGCAGCTTCTTTATGTTGGTGGAGTCATGCAAAGAAGTTAGGGAGTTCCCATGAATCTGGCCCATTGATTATAAAATTATTCCATTGATAAAATAATCAAATGTCAGGACTTACAAAGCAGCAAGGCAAAAGGATACTTCCAGTTGTAATGTATGTAAGTTAATATAGGTTAAAATCGAGATCTGTCCCTTTGAAGTGGCCCTTTCCTAATTCTCTAAGCTGCAAAAACTTATAGAGCCCAAGACAGCCTTGAGAAGAATCTGGGATTAAAAACTGAGCAGTGACCTGGAGAATTTAGAGTTGTATGGTAGCAGTAAGTGATACATCCCCCCATTTGACATGCAGTGTCTGCAATTCAATCCAGATTTGGATTGTGCTTAAATAGTGCAATGTGAAATAACCCTGGAGCTTTCAGTTGCTGCCCCTCTGCATACCAAGCTGTAAGAATTTAGCCACCTATAAATCTAAGTGAGGTTACAGGCACTGAGATGCAATAAACCCCTGTGGGATGGGAGCAGGCAGTTTCCTGGTTTATGTTTATTAGTGTTTTAGCAGCAAAGGTCTATATTTCACAAATTATCAGTTTTCTACAGCTTCCATATATTGGCCTTCTGGTTTAAGACATGATTGTGGTAAAACCACAGTAAACCATGGCTATGGTACTTCTGATGTTCAACATTTGTAGTGCAGATAGCACTAAAGTGGATTGGGATGTTAAAATATATTGAAAAGAGTTCAATCCTGGTCCCATAAATCAGTGAGAAAGTTCCCATTTACTGTGGGATGCCAACATATTGGCAGTGAAGGACATTCCTGTCCTTGATGCTGCTACTTTGAAAGCCCCTTTACACTTCTAGACTTCTCACTGTCTCCTGTGACACCACTTTTTGTGGTCTGCCTTGCATGCCATGAGTTTCTCCATCACCAGGTTCCTGGGAATGATGAGCATTTCAGCTGGCCGGTTATTCAGGATGCAAATAGAAAGGTGCAGGATCTAAGTCAGGCACCTTTAGCAAATGACCAAATCATGGTTGCAATACAAGGGCTGGGATTCTGTTCAATTGGCAGAGTCTTTGTTATTCATCCCAATCCAGAGCAATTCAGGACAGAGAAAAGAAGTAGCTAGAGTATGATTTTGCAGTTTGCTTTCCTTCCTTTGAGAGAGGCACAGGACAAGACTGAATGGAAGTTAATAAGAAGGAATCTCATGTTTTCCACTGAGAGACCAGGCATTCTTTGTACTCTCAGTTTGGAATCCTATTTGGGAAAACCCTTGAATGTTTTTTATGAGATTTAAAAAAAAAATCCTACAGCAACCAAAAAGTTATTTTGTCTCTATAGTGCTCATGGGATTGTAACTCAGGAAAGATTTCATGTAATGTGCTTCTTGTCCTCTGTGCCAGGACCTTCACTGCATTCAACAGGACCCTGTTCCAAAACCATTCCCTATAGAGTCGTCCTCATTCCTTTGTGAAAAGAACTTGTGCATTTGATTTTAACTGTGATTTCCCACTCAAGTGATCACTCACTGACCTACCCTCCCCACTCCTATCCCCTTTTGTTTTTACAGATTCTCTTTTATTTTGATATAGTTTTTACTGTCATTTTCACCATTGAAATTGCTCTGAAGGTAAAGTGCCCATCTTCTCTACCATTACTTGTTCCCAAGCTTTCTGGTTTTCTGCCAGTCTCTGTTGCTAACACACACGCCTGTTTGTTCTGGGTCACGCTCCGTACCACTAACCCAACTGTGCTTATTTTTCAGATCCTAGGCAATGCAGACTATGTCTTCACTAGTATCTTTACATTAGAAATTATTCTTAAGGTAACCAATCTGAGAAATACACTTGTTTTCTTCTTTTCTTTCTCTTTCTTTCTTTCTTTCGCTCTCTTTTTCTTTTTTTTTTTAACCCCATTATTATCTCTGCACAAAGGGTTGTTTTTCTTTTCATTTGATGTTTCAGTAGTTGCTTTAAAAGTCTCCAGGGAAATTTTGATATTCAGACTTGTAATTGAGGGCCTGTAAGAAAATAATGCTTTTTAGGGGAATTGCAATGAAAGGATGCAATGTTGGGAAATGCAAGAGAGGACCAAGAAAAAGGCCATCCCCTGATAAATTTCTCCCTCGACCCTGGCCAGTCTTTCCAAAACATGATTTTTCTGCTCTGCAAGAAACTCTGAAGGCACACACCTCTTACACAGGCAAAGAGAAGGTCTCTATTCTGCAGAAATCAGTCCAAAGGGGGACTGATGACTTCTGTGAGCACAGTGAAGTAGGAGGCAGGGAGCACAGTGAAAAACCTCTACTTTTTAGGCGTAGAGAGAGAATTTGAAGAGTACAAATCCCTGAGACACGAAGGACAGTAGCTGCCAATGAAAATTGCTTCACCAAAACCCAGCTTCCCATTTCCCAGGAATGTGCTCTATACCAAGGGGAACGCGCAGGAGAATGGTTTAGCTTGGAAGAAAACGAAAATAGGCTGCCTTGTTCTTAACTCTAATTTTCTCAAATTGGTAGGCTAATAATTTAAATAACAGTGATTGAGCAAAGTTCTGGCTTTCTAAATGCTAGGTTCACTTGGCAGCTGTTTTTTTTTTTCTCAGCAAGCTAGTTCTAAGTGCTGGCAGGCAGTGCCTTAGAGTTGCTCAAATGTTCAGCTCAAGACCCTAATAACAGTATCTATATGGAAGGCTGGCAAGCAGGGTGGCCCTGGCATATTTTTATAGAGAAACGTGCTTTTTTTGATATGACTTGAAATTACCAAAGCCATAATGTTCTCCAGGGAGATGCACACATTATGCCTGTGTGCAGTTTGCATCTGTGTTTACACAATAAATCTGGATGTGCACAGATCACATGGCAGATCCAAAAGGCCTGTCAAGAAAAGGAAAATATCCCAACAGCAGCGTTTAAAATGAAATGATAGTTCAATGTTACCTGTTTGGACTCACAATTACTAATTCTGCTTGCTCTGAAGGAAGTGGTAACACTCCTAATTACTTCAGTGGAAGCAGAACTTAACCCAGCCTAGGCCTTCCCAAGGTCCTCCTGTTAATTTCAGTGATTTATGACAACATCCCTGGATATTCTCTAACTCCAAGTGGGAGAATAGTGCAAGGACCATAAGTTGAAGTCACTAAGAGCGTGGTTTCTCAGTACATGTTTCTCTGCTGCCTTCACTGAGCACATTGTTTTGCTAAACAGCAAAGTTAATGTGGGTGGTGAAAACAAAAGAATGAATGGCCATGGGATGTTCAAGGCTGTAGAGGAACAAGCTTCATCTGCCCCCATGCTGCTTTTAGCAACCCCTGCATTCTGGTGGATGCTGCCAAGGTCACTGCCAAGGATATTTAACTGGCATCCCAAAAGGGTGTAAGTTGTTTTGTGCCCCGGGTGGGAGGCAGATACAGATTACACACTCTCTGAGAGTCTCTTCTGAGATGACAAAATCCCTCAATAGGCTTGAGAGAACCACAACTTGTACTGAACTTAAACTCAGCAGAGCTTCCCCTCCTGATTTCAATGGTGTCTTTCTTTCAAGATTGCCATACAAAATCTAATCAGTAAAGGGCATCTTTACCTCCTTTGTTATGGCAAGAACCCCTCCTCCCTTCCCCAGCTGAATGTGTCTATAAGTATAAATTCTAAGCCAAGACCAGAGTTTATACTTCCTCCCCCTCTAATTTCTGTCTGATTGATAGTCAGTTCCCTGATGTCATGGATGTCTGGTGAATAAAATAATCCAATATGCCATGTGCCCTTCCACTTTGCTCTGAATAAAGTTGTCACAGGCTGGAAACTTCCAGCCAATACACCATCCTGAGCGACTGGTGGGAGCCAGAAAACTCCAGTTTGACTTTCCAGTTCACACTTCTCAGCTGCAAGTCTGGCTACAGCTCAGTGTCATGGTGTCCCCCTCGGGTTACTTTAGACACCTAACTTAAATGAGATTCAGAGGACCAAACTTAGAAGCCTGTGTTCCTGGATGGGAATGAGAATTCCTCATGAAGGAACATTAGCACTTGTGGGGATGGGGTTTCTTCAAAGCAGCTACGTTAGATCATCACCAAATCTAAGGTAGGTGGTACAAATACCCCCATCAGCTCACCCTCTTTAACTGTGCCAGGCTCGTTTAGTCACATTGGGTAAGAGAACTCTGTTTACACTGTCACTCAATCCAGCTCTGGAGCTGTGACACCCTCCTCAGAGCCAGCAGGTTTTCAATACCCCATCACACCCAGGCAGGGCAGAGCCTCCCTTGCAAAATATGTCTTTTCCCTCCCTCTGCCCAGTGATGTTGATAATGATTACCTCCATAAAGAAATTGCCCTGTTCCAAGGAGTACAGCCTGGGCTTTGTAAGGAAAACTGAAGGGAAATGCAACTACACCTAGAGTAAAAATTAATAGGAAAAGGGATGTGGGATTGAGCTGAACAGAAGGACCAAGCTGAAGAGAGCAGTAATTCCTCCTGTTTTTTCAGTTTAGCTCTAAAGCATCTTATCCCTGAGGGATTCTGTTCTTCCTTCATGAAGGGAAAAGCAGTCAACTGTCCACTGCAGCTGGTCTAAGTACTGCAAAGCATTACAGAAAAGACCATTTTATTTTGTATTTTCTATTCAATTTTGCTAGAGAGACCTTTATATAACACAAGTATCCTCTGTCACTAGAAAAAGGGAAACCATATGATTGCAAAGAGTAGTTTTTGCAAACAGTCATTCTGCTTCTTTGCTAATTCTAAATGTTATGTACTCAGTGCACTTAAAGTGCATATTTTCCTCTCTTTCTTTAGTTAGGCCTTTCATAGTTATCTTGCTGTCTTTTTCACTCTCTTTTCTTTCCATTGGGGCTCAACTTCTCCTTTGGGGTCTGGGGGTAAATTGTCTGCCAACAATAGAAATACTGCCCCCTCCCCACTTATCCACTCTGAGCATAGCCAGGTGGGTTTGGCTCCCGAGCAGCTGCTGATGGCAAAGTGTGTTTGTGCTCCCTGCAGATGACTGCCTACGGGGCTTTCCTCCACAAGGGCTCCTTCTGCAGGAACTATTTCAACATCTTGGACCTGCTGGTGGTCAGCGTTTCTCTCATCTCCTTTGGGATCCAGTGAGTGAGCTACTTCCAGCTGGCTGGTTTTGAGGGGGTGGGGATTGTAGGGCTGGGCTGGGAGGGTTGGCTCAGGCTTGTTTTATCTGGGTAAGATTTTCCTCATGAGCCTGTTGGTGTTTTTCTTGGATGGTTCAAGGCCATTAAAATTCATCCTCAAGACAGGAGGTAGTAACTGGGAAATGTTACTTTGGTGACCTGGAGGGGGGAGTCTTTCAGAAAGAGCAAATGAGAACAAAAAATGGGTGTATGGGGAATCATGACACTTAGCTTTGTTCCAAGGCCTTTGTTTCACTGAATCAGTTCACGACAGTTCAGTGACTTATGGTTCCCTCCTAGACTTTTCATAACCTCTGGAAAATCAGGTGAATAATGTTTTCCTACTTCCTAAGATGCTTGAAGAGTCTTGTGAGACTCTTTGGAGTGGTAGTGGCTGTTCTGTCATGCTGTTTTCCTTTAGTTCACCTGTTAATTTGCTTAGTAATTTATAGATTTATGTGACTACATGTTGGGTAGGAAGTTCCCTTATTAGTTTCATATCTGGTAAGAAACAAGCTCCCAGTTGTTGCCATCATAGGTTAGCAGCTCACATGAGTTGCACACTAAGTCAAGTAGGACAATTTGTAGGTTCCATTGGGCTTTAAGTCACAGTCTTGAGAATGGCACAGTTCTTGTTTTGACCTGCTGTTTCTTTCTTACAGACCTAAGTCAGACTCTTGGTGTGTTAACATTAAAGCTGTTCCCAAAGTCAGTAGGAGAACATGATGTCATTGAGCACGAGGAAGATTCTCAGTCAGGGTTTTAGTCTTGGAAGGCGCAGAGAGCTCTGCTGCAGTAGTTGTGTTGAGTACTTAAAAGTGAGCACATAAGTCATCCTAATCAATTCAGTGGGAGCTTTCACATCCTTAAATTTATGTACACACTTAAATGATTTGTGGGTTCAGGGGCCAGACACACTGTAGGATCAAACTCCAGGTGGATAGTCTACCTTTTATACTGGAGTCTCCTGGACTTTTCACTCTTCTACAAATATTTCAGTGGAGTGCTTCTTTGAGCCTTATCTGAAAATGCCTTCGTAATGACTACATCTTGGCACAATTTCTATATCATAGATATCTACAGAATCTGTTTGCCTTGCTCTAAAAATACACCTTGCCCATGTTCCATTCCCCCTCCATTAATACAGCAGAGATTATGAAATCCAGAACAAGCAGTCAGACCTCTGAAGAAAACAGAGAAATTGGTTTCCTTGCCCCTGAAGTGCCATGGCAAAGAGTTGAATAAATCCCTTATGCAGTCTCAGGCTGTGCAGAATTTCAAAGGTCTGTCCTTGCTGCACACTCCCCACATTGCTGTGTCTCTCAAACCTTCCAATACTTTCTTCCAGGTCCAGTGCCATTAATGTGGTGAAGATCCTGCGTGTTCTGCGGGTCCTCAGGCCACTGAGGGCCATCAACAGAGCCAAAGGACTAAAGGTTAGAAAAGTCCCAGTGCATTCTATGAACTATAAATTCAGTTTTTTCAGGCTACAAGGGCTTTTGCAGTGGTTCAAGTAATGTTTCAGCAGAATCACAGTATGGTTGAGGTTGGAAGGGACCTGCTCAAGCAGGGCCACTGAGAGCAGGTTGCCCAGGCTTTAGAGTACCTCCAAGGAGAGAAACTGCACAACCTCTCTGGATGATCTGTTCCAATCCTCAGTCACCCTCACAGCAGAAGTGTTTCTCATTGTTCAGATAAACCTACTGTTTCAATTTGTGCCTGTTGTCCTGTCAGTGGGAAGCACTGGAAAGAGCCTGGCTCTGCCTCCTCTGCGTCCTTCCTTCAGCCATTGACCAGATTACATTGACCAGATTCCCCTGAGCCTCCTCTCAGATTAACAGACCCAGCTCTCTCAGCCTTTTCTCACTCCAATCCCTTAAGTCATCTTTGTGGCTCTTTGCTGGACTGGACTTCCTCCAGAATGTCCACAGCTCTCTTGTACTGAGGAGTCAGAATTAGACCCAGTACAACAGGCACAGTCTCACCAGTGCTGAGTAAAGGGGAGGAATCACTTCCTTCACCTTGTTAAAATCTTGCCTAATGCAGCCCAGGAGAACACTTGCCATCTTTGTAGTGAAGGCTCATATTCAACTTTGTGTCCACCAGCTCCTTTTCTGACAAGCTGCTTTTCAGCTGAATGGCCCCACCAGCCCAGAGGTGAAATTATGTGGTTTTCTAGGGTTACAGATGGACCCACAACCCTAAGCACAACCTTTCTGTATTAGATAAACTCCTTTCTATGTGCTGGTGGGTGCCCAACTATGTGGGAAGTTTCAGAGAGCTGAGTTCTGGTATTTTCCTACCCCCTTCTGCCTGCTTCTGAAAACACAGCAAGGAATGAAATAAGTTGGTCCCCTTTCCTCAGATGTTACTTGGGTAATGGGTACTGCTTAAATAATTTTTTCGTGTCATTTTTATTCTTGGGCTTCTTCCTTGGCCAGAGCAGTTGAGAACAATCCCACAAGTGACTTTTGTTGCTCTCTCCCATTTGCAGCACGTGGTCCAGTGCGTGTTTGTCGCTATCCGAACCATCGGGAACATTGTGATTGTCACCACTTTGCTGCAGTTCATGTTTGCCTGCATTGGAGTTCAGCTGTTTAAGGTAAAACCGTTGGACCCATTCCTTCATCCATTACATTGGGCTGTATTCAGGGATGGGGAGAAAAACAGCATAAAAAGCCTGAGGAAGGGAAAATGGGGTCTATTGTGTGTAACAGGCAAGACATTTGGGGCACTGTCAGTGTTACCTGGGCTTCTGCTGCCAGTAGTTCTCCAAAACTGAGCCAGGCATATGCAGAACTCTGGCCCATCATCTGTGATCAGAGGAGATGATCAGTAATGTTGTTCTTCCCTAAACACCTTTACTTTGTCATGACATGGCCCCGGGAAGGTGAAGGGAGCTGCTCAACAGGATTGGTCCCTGCAGGCTCTCTGCCTCCCATCTTGCAGAGGAAGGGGCACACCAGATGACCATGGGGGGTTGTTCATTCCCTTCTTTATGTCTGCTTTTATCTTCCTTTGCCTTTCACCACCCTCCTGACAAATGCTGAGGACATACACATTTGTGGTATCTGTGAGGTGGCCTGGATGGAGGAGGAATTGAGAATCTGTCTCCATGTTCTTAGAAGGCTAATTTATTACAGAACAGAATAGAATAGAATAGAATAGAATAGAATAGAATAGAATAAAATAATACTAAAGAATAGAGAAAGGATACAGCCAGAAGGCTACAAAGAGTGACAATCAAAACTCGTGACTCTCTCTTCCAGAGTCCCGACACAGCCTGACCATGATTGGTCATTAAGTTAAAACAATTCACATGAAACCAATCAAACAATGATCAGCTGGTAAACAATGTCCAAACCA
Source organism: Geospiza fortis (assembly GCF_000277835.1). Classification (NCBI taxonomy): domain Eukaryota; kingdom Metazoa; phylum Chordata; class Aves; order Passeriformes; family Thraupidae; genus Geospiza; species Geospiza fortis. The sequence goes on from NW_005054384.1 coordinate 316,948, forward strand.
CATTCCAAAGCAGCAAAACAGAGGAGAAGCGATCAGATAATTATTGTTTTCATTTTTCTCTGAGGCTTTTCAGCTTCACAGGAGAAGAAATCCTGGTGAAGGGATTTTTCCAGAAAGTATGACGGTGACATGCATAAAAGTACCATACAAGCAGAAGCTTCATTCCTCTTTCTTCCTTTCCTAGGGCAAGCTGTACAGCTGCACTGACAGCTCCAAGCAGACAGAAGCAGAATGCAGGTGGGTCTGAGCTTTTCCAATCCCTGCCCCTGGCCGCCCGCAGTGCTGGCGGTGCAGGTGTGCCACGTTGTGTGTGCCCTCTCCCCCCACAGAGGGTACTACATCACCTACAAGGATGGGGAGGTCAGCCAGCCCATGATACAGCCCCGCAGCTGGGAGAACAGCAAGTTTGACTTCGACAACGTCCTGACTGCCATGATGGCCCTCTTCACCGTCTCCACCTTCGAGGGCTGGCCAGAGTGAGTGTTTCTGGGACCAGTGCAACACTAGCAATGCCCTCATTCATTTCAAATGAGAAAATTCAAGGCAGAGCATAATCTTTCCCTTTCTAAGTCCAGAGCTTTAAATATAGCAATAGTAGCGCTGCAGTATTATGTACTCTGTCAATTCCTCAGGGCCTGCAAGGATTTCTGTTACTGTACTTGTAAACAGTGTAAAGCACCGTCTCTAGTTCTTAAAAGATGATTTCCATTAGTAGCAGTGATACCGGTATTTGTTACCATTATTATGGGTATAAATGAATGTAAAATGCATATCAGGTCCTTTCCAGCATTGCCAGGTTTCAGTCTCCCCGTGGAGCCAGCAGGACAATATGAAACATTTCCTCTGCAGTACTGGCAGACATGGGGTGTCTGTCCAGGCCCTGCTGTCTGTGCCACTGGAGCTGGGGACTCCCCCAGAGTCACTCAGGGTGACGTGGACATGCAGGGGGCTGACCCTGACCTGTGTCACCAGGTGATACCAACAGCAGTGTTAACAACTGGGACTGTGTTGTTATCCCAACTCCTGGGATCCCCTTTTCTCATAAAACTCAGTTCCCAATAACTCTGTTGGGGCTTTCCTGTCTTTTGTTACCTGAAGAGCATGATTTTGTTCAGCTATGAAGACATTTCACCCCTGAACAGGTTCAAATATGGGATTAGTAAGAGCCAGGTCTTCTCCTTTGTAAGTTTTGCACTCAGATCAGTGCAAGTCTGCACATCTCTGAGTGAATTAATTTCAATACAAGTGGAAGAAGATCACAAAGTTAAACTTTATAACACCACCTATTAGGCCTCAAGGCAGTTGCAGATTTTCTCTGCATTTGGCTCCTGTTTGCTTTCAGGTTGCTGTATAGGTCCATTGATTCCCACATGGAGGATGTGGGACCCATCTATAATCACAGGGTTGAGATCTCCATCTTCTTTATTATCTACATCATCATCATTGCTTTCTTCATGATGAACATCTTCGTTGGTTTCGTCATCGTCACATTTCAGGAACAAGGAGAACAAGAGTACAAGAACTGTGAGCTGGACAAAAACCAGGTAATTGACAATACCCTGCTGTCAACAAAGGTAGAAAATGCATTGAGAATAAGCTTTTAATAGATAAATGCATGCAGAGAGGAAAATGTTAAGCTTGCCAACAAGATAGAACTGTAAGCTGGATTTGCTGACATCTTTTAGGAGTCAGATAGAAAAGCAATCTTGCTGTAAGATTTGCTCAAGGTTCAACAATTACTCAAAAATGTTTGCTGTACCATTTGTTTCACTGAGATTAGATGAGCACAACAGCAGTGTCTGGCCAAAGTAAATGGCCAAAATAATTGCATGTAGAACTCTAACAGGTAGAATGTGCACATTCACATTGTGACGTAACAGAAATTCTTCTCCTAAGCTTTTTAATTTTAGAAAAAGTCTTGAGACATTGTATTTTTAATTACATTTGAAGGTAGCTGACCACCCTGATATTTTGGGTTTGAGTTTTAAATGTACCCTGCCTCTCCCACAGCGCCAGTGTGTAGAGTATGCCCTGAAAGCCCGGCCTCTGCGGAGATACATCCCTAAAAACCAGTACCAGTACAAAGTTTGGTATGTGGTCAACTCCACCTATTTTGAATACCTGATGTTCG
>NW_005054384.1:319088-321591 GCF_000277835.1 Geospiza fortis
AACACCATCTGCCTGGCCATGCAAGTAAGTGAGCAAGCAGAAAACCTCCAGGTGATGAAGTAGTAGACTTTTTGTTGGGGGAAATGCACAAATGGCTGAGGTTGAGACCTACTTTCAGCTTCATGCCATGTATTGAGGGAGAGGGACGAGCACATTAAAAAAAAAAACATTTTATCGTGTTCACTTCTGATGACATGTAGTTGAAATAAGGAATCTAATTCTCACCCTCTTCCTGCTAATATCTGACACTTTCAACAATTCTGTTTTAACTCCTTAAAAACAAACAAATTTCTTGTTTCTAAACAGAGTTCTGCAAGTACTAGAGCTTTTCAAGAAAAATGTTGAAAATATCTCAACACTGTATTTTTCTCAGCCTTGCATTCAGCTGCAGCTGAATTGTTTTATCTGAAACTGCTTTGAGTAAATCGCCCTGTGCCAATGCAGATCATGAAAATCCATCCCAGTTCTTTGAAGTTTATTAAAGTTGAGCAACTACAAATGGGCTCTTGTAGCATGAACGGGAAGGTGACCTTAGAATAAGGCAGTGCCATGAGTTCAAGTATCGTGATCTGGAAATGGGGGTATGAGGTGGCAACACTTGCAGAAGACACTGCTTGAATTAATCAATAGAAGATAGAGAGTAACTTCATAAGATCTTAATAAAGTTAAGTGAACGGGCAGCATGATTGCAAATTTAATTCAGAATTGACAAATGCAAGATAGTGCATATTGGGGAAATATGATTTGAGCTGCTCATGTACTTTGCAGAATCCTGAATTTAGTGTAATTACTTGGGGAATGGCTTTGTATCATTATGGACAGCTCAGTGAAACCCCTGCTTGCTGTACAGTCACAACCAAACAAAAAAATAATCCAAGTGTGAGGGAAGGCTGAGAAAAATCACAATTGAAGATTGTAATTATTGTGCAAATTTATAATGAGCCCTGAATTGGAATTATAAGTATGATTTTGGTAGCCACTCCTCAAAAAGATTCTTCCAAAAAGAGGAGATAAGAGCCAGGTGGCAAAAATGGATAGAGGCATGGGAGTGCTTATGCATTAAGGGAAATGGGAATTCCTAATTGAAAAAATGAAACATGCTGGGGTCTTCCTTAGAGAACCTTGGCATGAAGGGAGACTGGGAGGGGCCCTGTGTATTCCTGACTGCTGGCACATCCTATCCTCACACTCCTGCTGGGATGCTATTTTTCAGCACTATGGTCAGAGCTGCATGTTCAAGGAAGCCATGAACATCCTCAACATGCTCTTCACTGGGCTCTTCACTGTGGAGATGGTCCTGAAGTTAATTGCCTTCAAACCCAAGGTAGGTGCACGAGGAGTAGATTTCCCTGGCCTCTGTGTGTGTGTGCATGTGTGCGGGGCAGCTGTGAGGAGAAGGAGGAGGTGAACCTTTCTCATCTATTACCCCACCAAGAACTGAGCTGGACAGTTGCTCTCTGGATTGGAGTCTCACTTATATTTAATAACATTTTCACTGGAGAGTAGACACACTTAAAAAAAAAACCAAAAAAAGTGAAAAAAAGGCAACACCTGCTAATAGAGATGGTTCCTAGTTTTTATTAAGTCATCACAGTGACACTCTGCTAAGGCTGTAACATGTCTTCCATTCTGAATGTTATTCCAATGCTCTCTCTCTGACTTTCCTTATATAATTTAAAAATAGCATCTCATGATTAGTCTCCTGACCCAAGTGAAGTTAATCAAGCATGACTCATTTTGAGTTATGAGCTTTGGAAAAAAATGTTTCTTCTGGGAGGGCTACATCTCAGTGATGGTTTGGATTGCTCTGGTTTTGAATTTAAGACTTCATTGATAATATTCAGTACCCCAGCAGGTCCTGTCTGAAAGTATTGTCCTGTGCATTGGGCCGTGATATTGTGCTAGTTTAGCTGCACTGTGGGATATGATTAGAACCTCCAAGCTCTTCTAGTTACGTTCTCACAGCTGCTGCAGGACAAGGACAGAGATCCTGACCTCACAGAATTACCCAAGACTTTCTTCTGTGGGGTTTAAATTCAGTGATGTGTCATAAAAAGTTGAATCCAGATACCCAAATATAGGTCCCTCATGTCATTTCACATCTTCACTGGTGCCTTGACACATGGAGTTGTGTCTTGAAGGCTGCTTTGAAACACTGTGGAGATGGTCAAGATGCTCTCTGAAGCATCAGTTATGAACTGGTAAAAATGAGAAAATTTATGTCTGGCAGTCATGCTTGTCCTTCCTGTTAAAGTTAGGGGATGAGTGAATTTAGCTCCTCCCAGGTGTAATCTAACATCTTCCTCATCCTCACTTCAGAAACTTTGCTCTCCATTTCTACTGAATTTGGCCTTATTTTTTTCTTTTCATCTCCATGTTGACTTTATTCCCACCCAGCTTCTCTCTTTCTTCCACACTTTCTAGGACTTCTTCTTGCAATAGTCTTGTAATTTTATTTTTCACCCAAGCCCCATATCATTTTCCTATCTTGGATGTAGTTCTC
>NW_005054384.1:321622-332716 GCF_000277835.1 Geospiza fortis
ATACACTTTCCTGGGACATTTAGAAGCATCATTATCTGTTTCAGCAGAGATTTTAATTTTCAGGAGAGATCTACCTTTGATTTTTGAGACTTCATCATGTCTGTTAGCGAGCAAACTTTCTGTCACTTCATAAAAGTTTTATCTGCACACCATGTACCCAGAAGTGCATCTCACAGGCTTTATAATGTTCTTCTGATTTTGCAGTTCTGCTTCACTGGAGATTTATAACTTTCAAGAAGATAAGAATCTCAGCAGAATTTGGTTTAGAACATTTAAGGGAGAAGTTCAACCAGGTCAAATACTGAGTTCTGTACATATACAAGGAAGGCTTTACCTGACATGGTTGTTTCCACCAGTAAGGAAATGGCATTGATGATAGCGGAAGTCCTTTCTACTTCCTGTGGTTTACTTTCCTCTGTTCTATCTCCTTTTCGAGTTTTGCTGCACAAAAAATACTAAAAAAAAATCAACTGAGGGTAAGCAAGTATCGCTGGATGACAAAACATTGAAACAGATTTCCTTAAGTAATTGTGGAATCTTTATAGTTGGAGGATGTAGAATTAAGTTGGGGGAATCTTTAAATCAAGACAGTTTAGGAATCAATGATCTGTCTTGAGACAGGCAAATGGAATAGACCACAGGGCCCCTCTCAGCCAAATTTTCCATGATTCTGTAATTTCCAAACTAAATCCCTAGCTACTACACTATAGAAAAAGTGACAGTAAAAAAGAAATTTTCCTTATCACGAGAATAGTAGAGTCTTAATGAAGTCTTTCAGACAACAACCTCAAGTAAAAGAATAGCCAGCACGAACAATAAATGTTTCAAATCCTGGTCTGGCCTGTAGGCCAAAGATGGAAATAACTCATACCTCTATTTTAATTAAATACCGTAATGAAAGAAACCCCAGCTTTTCAAAAATTGAAGCAAAGGATTACAGGGAAGAAAAACAGGACTGACATTGTGAAAACAGCTAACACAGCAAAAAGACTTTCCTCCTGCAGCATATTCACATTGAATTATGTTAAGGACCAGATCAGTGACTCAGGTTTGGAAACACCTAATTCCTTGTGTAACTTAACATTGTTATGTACAAGGATTTGGCTGCAGCCTTCGTTCCCTGCTCTCCAAAGAAGGCAACCCCTTCTCCCACATGACCACTGGGACTGATGGGGACCAGCACTGGGGAGCACTGGCTGCTTCTCTTCAGGTTGCATACCAGTACTGAAGATGAACTTGGCTAGAATATTTTCTGAAGTGGGAGTTTCCAGCATGGAGAAAGTAGTTACCTCCATCTTCTGCTTGGCTAGACCTTGTGGCCAAACTGCATTTGCAGATGGAAGTTGTCCCCAGGAACACCAGCTGGGAAAGCCCAAAAGCATTTCTTTGTCACCTGGGAGAACATCATTACCTATGCCCTCTAACCAACCAAGTGCCCCCAACAAAGAAATGAGATGCTGAGTGTTATTAATGTTTCCCAGATGGAAAATGGCAAGATGAAATGCTCATCTCGGCTGCAGACAGATTTGTCTGTCATTTCCTGAGCAGTAAAACACAAACCAGCCTTTGTTTAAGCTGCTTTGTCTCATTTTGAATTTGTGCCCAAACATCACTCTTTTCTGTGAGAAGAATACCCTAAAATAAAAGAGCTGTAAGCTTTATGACTGACAACAAGAAAGGAGGAAACTTGGTTAGCTGAAGGTGTTGTGTTCTAATGACAAGCCCCAGGAGAGTGTGGCAGAACAGAACGGAGCACAGAATTGAAGCTGGCAACATTCAGTCTGTTTTCTCCTTTTTTTGGGTGCTTAACCCAGTCGTGGATGCTGCAGCTTAACCTTCAACTGCAGCAAGACAAGCAGGAACTGAGCTGTGGCTCTGAAGCAGCCACCACAGAGCTCTCCCTTGCACAGCCCCTTCCTAAAGGATCTTGGAATGAAGGGTCTGCAGCAGCAGCAACAGAGAGATGAGTTTTTCTCCATCTGCACAAGGTGGAACCAGCTGCTGTTTATTCATACCTTCACCAGGGAGGGCTGGAAAAGGAACTAGGACAGATCCCTGAGGTACTGGGAGCTGCTATTGTGCTACCTTCTCACAGAAGCCACTCCAGGGATGTGCCCATGTGGAACAGCTTTAGGGGAAGCCCAATCTGCAGAGTTCCTGCTGCTGCCCATGGTGTGGCATCCACGATTACAGACACACAGATTCAGCTGGAAATGGGCTGGGAAATCATCAAGATCCTTCAAGATCATCAAGTCCAGCTGTTAACCTACCATTGCCATGGTCCACTAAATACAATGCCCACCAGTGCTACTGTGAATTACCTGCTTAACAACAGAAAAGGTGGCAGCCTGACTGAATAGGGTTGTTTTGGTTTTTTTTACTGTATCCCTTTTTTTATTTCTTTATTTCTTGTGGTGCAAGCAAGGCTTTGGTTATTGAAAGGCCAGCTGCAGGAAAAAGGAGCCAAGTTCAAGTCAGGGTTTGTCTCCTAACACTTACAGAAAATATGTGAAGGGAGTAGGAAGACAAGGGCTTTCCTAGCTAAACATACTGTTACTCCTGAGATTTCTTGCTCTGGTCAGCAAGTCCCTTTGAAACTTGTCCTTTTAGCTGGCCATCCTCTGTGAGCTGTGGTCTGCCTGGTCTCCTGGAGGCTGTAGAGAAGAAGGAGCAGCTGCTGCTGTGGCACAGTCAGTGCATGCCAGGCTGGGACAAGGCTTCTGAGCCCTGTGGGTTTGTGACACTCCTTTGGTGCAGAGGGTCACTTTCCCCATTTTTTTGCAGGATTAATCTAAGCACTGTGTCAGACACAGCTCATCCATGTCTGCAGTTGTGTCAGGAGGCTGTGCTAACAGTGAACTCGAGCAATTTGGGGTGATTAGGGCTGCTGATAAAGAAAACATCCACTCCATGCCCTGCATCTCCTTACAGAGTATTAATGTGCTGCTCTGAAGCAAAGCTCTCAAATGGACCTCAGTGCTTGTTTTGGCTGATGCTCATAAACTGATTCAAGACTAGTTACTTCAAAGAGACAGACAGTCTAAAAGTAATGCTGTTGAGCCAAGGCCTTTTGCTGCTTTGTTTTTCTAATTTTATAAATTCTCCGGCCAGTCTGCTGAGCTATTTTCCAATTCCTGCATGGAGAAACCTGCTGCTGCTGCTTCAGGCTTTTTCCAGAGAAAACTACTGAAGGGAATGAGGTGCTGTGCTGTCTGTGGTGCCACAGCTACCACCGTTCCAGCTTCTTAAAGAAGAAATCCCCACAAGAACCAGTCCAGGAAGGGCCAGCTGCTCTACAAAACCTGCCTGGGGTTTATCTTTTCAAGTTAAAAGACAGTGACTTAAAATTCCTATTCATATGAAGCTTCACCATCTGTCAATGTACATGCTAATGTGAGGATGGATATTCCTCCAGGAATTGCAGATCTTTCTAGCTCCCTGGAATGGGCTGTTTTCCTGGTGAGCCACATCTACTTTTTCTTTCAGGAAAACACTTCATCTGTCCCCTTATTAGCTAGGGCAGGACCACTAATCCAAGAGTTATGAATTTTCTCCTGCTGTGCCTGTCATCTCAAACTAGGGAAGACATATCCATGGAACTACTGCTATGCATGAAGTAAAGCATATGATCATATATTTTGTCACATCTGTGCCTGGGTGTGGAAAGGGAATCTTGGAGATTTCCTCTGTGGAATTATGACTATCAGAGAGACTGCAGATCACAAGTCTATTCCATTTACCAGACACTGTCAGCACCTTTCTTCCCTGGGTGTTTATGGATGTTACTTGCAAAGCAGCCTGTAACAAACGCCATCTGTCCTGCCTCAGAGAGTTCCTTCAGTCCCCCGTTTATCACTGCTACTTTACTCTGCATCCCTGCCATTCTTACATGTCATTTCTGTGCAGCAGTTTGGACTTCAGGGGGCTGTTTCAAGCAAGCTTCACACTCAGCACAAGGCACACAGTCCCATGTCATCCCAGGAGGAGCTGTGACCCTCTGTGCTGTGGAAGTCAGAAGTGCCACCCATGGTTATTTCTCAGCCCCCATGCACTGATGGATCTACGTGTCCTCAGTGTTTCTTTCTCCCCTGATGCATTTGCACCTCTTTATTCCTCTTTAAGCTCCTCTCAGTCAGCGTTTATCATGCATTTGATGTACTGATATTTCTTCTAAAACCTGCAAAATGACTCATCTGTTTTTGTTCGCTTTTTACCAGTACATTTCTCATGCTTTTATGCCTATAAACAGATCTTTGAGCAGTCTCTCCTAAAGTCACACTGGCTGCTTCATACTACTCACACTCTTCTTTCTCTCCAAAACCATAATCTGTTATTCCTTGGTCAGGATAGAGGCTTCAACATTTTCACAAACAGCTGAAATTTATATTCATAGAAACAATGCTGTTTAATTTTGGAAATCTAATGCTTTTTGTACTTCTTCATTCTAGTACATGTAGAAATACCTGTATAGCTTAGGATGGTGCCCTGGCATCATTCATCACAGTGTTTTATTTCTCCAGCTTATACAGAGAAAGGGAAGCAAAGACATTCTGCATAGATAAAAAACATCAGGAAAACTGGTTACAACTGAGTGGTCTTTTGCTCAGAGCTGAATAACACTTCAGCTCCATCCAACAGGACTCATATTTAGTTTAAAATCACGGGCTCTGGGATGCAGTATGGTGGCATAAATTAGTGGTTTAAGCTGTGTAAACGTGAGCCCGTGGTGCAGGCAGCTGCCTCCCTCCATGGACTGTGGCCACACGATGCTGTGTGGCCAAAAGGGATGGTTGTCAAGTGGCTCTTACTTTGCAGACTTCCTTTGCTGGTTTTGGCAGGTCCTTAACCTTGGTAGCCACCTAATTGTTTCCTCAGCTTCAGTATCATCTTTTCTGTTTTGTGGAGTATTTGATGATTGAGTCATGTACCCCCTGCAAGAGGAAGGTCAGCCTCCAACCACCACCCTGGCTTTGGGGGAAAGAAATGCTTTAAAAGGCAAAAGAAAGCTCAAGAAAGCCAATTGTGTGTCAAAACCTGTGGGTGGGGAATAATGTACATCATTTAACAAAGAGTGAGCTCTGCTTGATGGTGGGTAAGGAGTAGTGAGGTTGGAGAGAGCTAGGAATGATCAGATAAGACAGTTTGTTAGCTGAAGAAAAGGAAAGAACAAAACCAACAAGAACCAACAGGTCTGAGAGGAAAAGAGAGAAAACCCAATTCCATGGAGTAAGAAAAGCCATACAGATAATGAAGAGTGGGAAGAGATAAAAAATCCTCAAAGGCAGAAAGAAAAAGATAAATTGAAGACCTTGAAATAGTAAAGTATCAATAAGATGGAGGAAGAAGTGATTGGACAAAAAGTGATGCAAGGAAAACAAAAACACAAACAGGACTGAAAGAAAAAGTAAACATGGGAAAGGATTTTTAGAAAATTGAAAACTGAATTAAAACCCATACCTTTTAAGCTAATGAGCATCTTTATGTGCTTCTAAAGTTCCCTGGCAGGCATCCCAGGTCTCCATGTTCAAGCACATTAGAACCTCAGCCACAGAGCCCCCCTGTGCACTGTCTCACCAGAATAAGTCGCAGTAGAAATTGGGTACAGTATGTTTCCCTGCTTCTGTGGCTTAAATTCAGCCCTGTTTCAAAATGCATCATCAGGTTACCTCAGAAAGTCTTTCCTTTTCACCCCAAATTTTGTTGTGGTGAAGTCTGAATGTCTTGTATGTTCCTCTGGGTTTTCTATACCACCAGTAGCCCAGCTGGAATTAATCTCAGCTGCTCCAGTGAGCCCAGCAGCTGCCATACACCCAGAAATCCCTGAGGTCTTTGTCATGCCCAGATAAAGATACCAGTGACTGCATTTCATGTGAAGTCAGCCTGAGACTCTCAAGGAGTTGCTGAATCAGCCTCAAGGGCTTTGGAAATAAACTAGAAAAAGGAGGAAAAAAAAATATCTTCTCCCTTCATTAATCACTCCTCTGCTTTCTCTTTCCTGTGATTACCTGTCTGCCAGGATTCCCATGCGTTTTGCACAGGATACACATCATGCAGAGACTTGAGCATATTGTCTTTCAAGTCCACAGGTCTGGAAGGAAGAAGGAGCCTCTTTTCTAAGCCTTTCTGAAAAAGTAAATACTAAAAGTACTGTGTGTCAGAGCAGCATGTTTAGGGGACTTTGGTGGGAAGAAATACTTGGAATAATTATTCTGGACATGGTTGACTAGGTCATCCCAGTCCTTTATGCACATCAGTGGGTTGGCACAATCAGCTGGTAGACTTGCTCCTGGGAGCTGCTTGCTTGACAGAATTCTATCTGCCCATATGTCCAGGAAAAGGGAGGAAAAGAGAGGCTAAGGAAGAAAGTGAGCCTCTTGCAGCCCAGTCTGTGCCACAGCATTCTCCCAGCAGTTCAGCACTGGGGCTTTCTCACAGACCCCTCTAGCCAAGAGCCAAAGCCTGGATTTGTTATTCCAGGTACTTAATTGAAACTACTCAGGAGAGAGTGCTGCCAACATGTTACAAGGCAGTGAAATTTGAAAAAAAAGGAACTACAGGAGCATTACTCCTAGTGCTTCAGACTGCTGGCCCATCAAGTAGGGCCTTGAATAATAAATCTTGCAGTTAATACAGAGAAAGGAAATTTGCAACAGAATGCTCAGGGATGAGGTTGATTTAGCTGCAGTTTCTACAAACGAGGAGTTAGCTAGCAGATAGCTGCCTTCTCTATCATGTGAAAGCGCAGGGAATCCTCTTTGGTGGCTTCTAGATTTCACTGAGCTCCTCACCAGTTCCTGAGTGTGTGTGGGAGAGGAAATCTGGCCCTTCCAAACACTTTAAAGGAGAAGAAAGTAGTGCCAGACTAAAGTTGTTCTATTGTGCATATGCTTATATTCTGAGATGGCACAGGCGTGACTGAGCCCAAACAAGTCATGCAGTGTGAAAAACACTTGGTAGGTGAATGTAACAGAAGAAGAGATGGATGATGAGAAATTAAACTATCACCCTAAATCCTAGCTCATAACTCTGCTTGAATCTGGGTCAGGAAGCATCAAAGCCTTCCTTGTCAGCACCGGTTGACATCCTGTATAAAGTGGCTCTTTCCCATTTTGTTGCAGAAAATAAATATATCTGGCACAAAGATATGAGCAGAGTGCACCTGATTTGGTTTCTTTGTTGTTGCCCCTAAGAAAGAGGCCAACAACAAAATAGTATCCAGAACAAACTTCCCTCTTCAGGAAAAGAACTTGTCCTTTCATATTGTGGTGGAAAGAGTTGGTGAGGGACAAAAAGGCTGTTTGATCTGCTGCTGCCTGTGTTAGATCTGTTGTTTAAATGCAGGATGTTCTCCTTCCTGGAGGACAAGGCCAGCAATTTTCTGCAAATAGATCCTCTAATTACTATAGAGAACGTGTGAAATCTCTAACAAGGATCAGCCAGAGCTGTGCAATCCTCCAGCTTTCTGGAGGATCAGTGGAGAATTCAGTAGGCAGAAAAGGCTGTTAAAGGAGCTGTGTAAGAGCTTCAATGATAGAGGACCTTTTCCCTCACAGCAAACATACCCAGAGAATTTGCATATTGCTGCAACATTATGACAGATGTATTTTCAGTCTGGCACTTGGGGGTTTTAATGTCGTTATAAATGATCAAAAATAATTATATGACTGCACAATGCAACAGTGTGGGAAGCACTGTATTAGCTATTGCACTTAATTATTTAATACAGAAAATTATCCACATGATGTTAAAAGCCCAGTGGGATGGTGAACCAGGGCCTCACTCACAGCAGCAAGAGGCTGGAAAGGGAACAGTGCCAGGGAAAAGCAACAGACAAAAAATCCCAGCCCTCTGTCACTTCCTGTGAGGTTGTTTTAAAGGGTCCAAAGCTCTCAGAGATGTGAATCTTCATGGAAGAATGGTACCAGATAATAGGCTGTGATGCAGCACCTGTTGAGAAGCATTTTTCATGTTAGAAAGTGATGTTTCCACTGGCAAATGGAAACCTGGCTGACATCTAAAAGAGGTGATCTCCCTTCTCTCATGCATCTGGCTTTTGGAGACCTTGGAAACTTTAGTTTTCTTTGTTTCTGCTTCCCCAAGAGTCAAATGAGAGTAATCATCCTCTTTTGGCAAGTTATGATTGATGGATTACATAAAAACAAGTATTATTTTACTACCTACTCTAATCCATATAAAATTAAGCCTTTTATGAAAATGAAATAACTTAAGAGAAACTATCTAAAAACCTACAGCTCATACCTACTGTGCTGTTTCTGGAACATTGTGCCTTTCTGCCACTCAGCAGCCACATCAGGGCAGTCTGCAGCCTCTTCCCCTGCTTCATACAGAGACAGGGAAACTGTTCCAAGTCCAGCCCCAAATTCAGAATGCTTCTTCACCCACTGCTTGCCCCTGTCTCATCTCCCCACAACTTGCAGTGACTCTTCACTCTGAGAGATGTGGCACTTCTGTTCTTGTAGCCTGAGTTTTCCTTCTTTTGAATCATTCTTGCCTGGGCTGGGATGTCAGTCCTGCTTTAGCAGACAGACTGTCTTAAACAATAAAACCCATCCTTTAGCTCTTCTCATAGGACTGTTTCATATTGCTGGGTTGGTTTATTGCCTTCAGGAGTTATTTATTGGCCCTCATCAGGACATGCTGCTTCAAGACCTTCCAAAGTCTTTGAGCACATGCAGCTTCTTCCAAATGGAATTTGACAGCAAAGTTCTCATGGAATGCCCTTTGTGATAAAAGATCTGTTCAGCCATCACATTCATTTTTCAGTCTTTCTGGTAAAACTGGTGCTGATTTTGTTTCTCTTTGCTGAGAACAAGTCTGGTTTCTGGCTGCAGGGCAGTAATTGTTAACTGACTGCTGTGAGCTTAGTGCTCATGAGAAAAAGGGCCTGACTCCTCATGGGGTATTGCTGTGTCACAAAATACCTGTGGGAAGGTCAAGAATGTTTATCTGATTTTCTAGGTGGACAGTAAAATTTATAAGAGAGCTTCCAGCTATTCTGCCACCATTTTCATGCATTTATATCAGGAGGCCTTAGTCATTATTGTTCAGAGGCATTACTCACCCTTCTTTCAAAGGCACTTAAGAGCAATCCAGGCCAAAAATTACATCAGGATCAGCTAGTTGAATCATCTAGTTTCAGCATGCTTTACTGGTAATAGTTTCCTCAGGCCTTCTCAACATATTGCCTAGAAATATTCTCTTTGCTCTGTCTAAGAGATGCTTTCATAATAAATGCTCCCATCTTGCCTTTGTCGTGCTTCTTTCTCAGTCTTTGGAGGACCTGGGACCAGAAATTGCACCTCAAGCCTCCCCCATGGCTGAGAGCCTGTGTATTTCAACCACTTTACAGTAAATGAAATAGAGGGAGATGTAAGATGACTGTGCCACCAAGTGCCAGCACCTTCAGCACCTGAAGGGGCCTGCAAGGAGGCTGGACAGGGTCTTTTTGCAAGGGCACATAGTGACAGGACAAGGGGGAATGACCTCAGACTGAAAGAGGGCTGGGTTGGATTAGAAAAAAATTCTTTGCTGTGAGAGTGGTGAGGCCCTGGCACAGGCTGCCCAGACAAGTTGTGGGTGTCACATCCCTGGAAGGGTTCAAGGCCAGGCAGGATTGGTGTTTGAGCAACCTGGGATAGTGGAATGTGTCCCTGACCACTGCAGGGGTTGGAGCTGGATGATCTTTAAGGTCCCTTCCTGCCCAAACCATCCCATGAGTCCATGTAGATGGGCATGGAGGCACTCACAGGGCTCTTTGGAAAATATAATTCTGGTGAAATGAACTGGATTGCAAAATCTGGAAATGGAGATTCTCCATTCACAGATATGATACAGTCTTTTCTAGTCATGTGTTCCAGACATTATCAATTATCATTAGGTGTGTAGAGCATAAAGAAGAGATTCTGTATTTCCAGCCTCCATAAATGTTAAGAGCTTTGTCAAATAGTGGCTTGGGAACTTGGGCTCAGGCAGTGGGGTTTTTTGGGTTTTTTTTCCTGTGATGGAGGTATTTGTTCCCCAGAAGCACAAGTGAGACCTGTAATTTGCTTTAGGACCTACAGGATCTCAAACAATAATCAGAAGGTGTCCAAGTGGTCAGTAATAAGGTACCTCAGTTTTCTATCAGCAACCAGAAATAAACATCTGAGGTCTTTGTCCAAATCACAGAGCCATTCACATCCTCCAACTCTTTTGTTTCTTTCAAGAAGAGTGTTCAGGATGTCCAAGCAGCCCTCAGACCTCAAAGGACACCTGTCTGCTTTCACAGGTGCCCTCATTGTGAGAGAGAGCATGAAACAAGTGAGGGAGGTTAAAGGGAAACATCAACATTTTTGTGTCTATCTTGGGCTATAAGTTGGTCTTGTTTTCTTATGGAATAAGCAAAGAGTCATGAGGCTCCTTCAGAGCTCACCAGAACAGTCTGGAGGGATGAAATGCTCCTCTTTTCTTTGCCTGTCTGTGGAAAGATTTGAAGGAGTAGAAGGGAGCCTTGTTTAATTCCCTGCAGCAGTGACTCATTACAGTGACTGGTAGGTGAACTGCAGGGACTCTGTCTCAGAATTAATCCATCAGTGGATGAGAGCTGATAGATAGTATGCAAATAGATGCTGTTTTCCTGCAGCCTGTCAGGAACTCCAGGCAGCTGCATCCTCCACTTGATTCCTTCTCTATTAACATTCTGCTAATTTCCCTGATTGCTGTTATGGCTAAATGGTATCTCAGCACAACAGAATTTGCATCTGACACACATCTCTGGTCCGTGTCAGGAGCTATTGTAGCTTTGTAAGATTGTTCAGGACACACATGGGTCCCCCAAATCTGCTGTGAGAGCATGTGCCAAGAGCTGTGGAACTGTGTAAATGTCCTTTGACTCAATCCTGTCCCTTTTGAAAAAGTACTTTCAGGGAAAGCCTCTTTTAATGAAGTCTGAGAACTGACTCTCACAGCTCTAGAAAGCCTGCAGCATTTTCAAAAACGAGTCCTTGTATTAACTAAATATCAGCCAGACTAGCAGTTCATCTCATTTTGCAAATCCCCAGCAAAGTCTGCTTTGCCCTTTACAATCAGCAGGAG
>NW_005054384.1:332726-335235 GCF_000277835.1 Geospiza fortis
ATCACCAGGAAATTTTCACTACGAAATCCCACTGAGTATCAGGGTATCAGCCCCTTTCTCTCCTTCCTATGTACTCTCTTCAGCTGATTTAGACTTGATGCTTCCTTTTGTTGTTTTAGCATGCAGGATTATTTCAGAGAAGTGGTAGCAAGGTCATCCTGCAGTTTGCCCTCTTTTTAAGCTGTGCAGTTATCTCTGTGTCTTAGTTTCTCCTCCTTGATGCTTCATTCCTGTATTCATAAATACAAACCTGCATGCATGTCCTTCCCTTTTTTCCTTCTGCAGCATCACCTTCCACTGGGGACCATCCCACCTACATTCAGATCCCACCCAGTGAACAGCCTTGACCTTGCTGGGCTCTTCATCTTTAGAGAATTTTTTTCTCAGAAGGGTTTGTTAAATTTTGCCAGCTGCATCAGAAGAGGCAGAAATGAAAACCTGTGACTAAGCAGATAGAAAACTGCATGGAAATTAACACACAAGTGACCCTGCAGGTCCCACAGGGCTCAAAACCCAGCCAGTACCACAACTCAGCACCCTCCCCCTGAGGACTTCTGTGCTTCTGTGGAGATGCACAGCACTCCAGCTATCACATATTCTTGTTATGGGCTCCAGGTGACTCTGAGCTTCTGACAGACCCCCTTGGGCAATTTTCCCTCTTGTTATTATTGAGGCTTCTTAGATGTCTTATTTAGGATCTCATATTCACAAAAAGCAGAAGAAATGGTGTCCAGAGATGTCAATGCCTCTGTTAGGACCTAAATAAAGCCTAGTTTCTTTAACAGCTAATCTCAGCAGCTAGGAAACCTAAAAATGATTGGCATGCTCATTTTGAAATGTCTGCTCCTCTCACACAAATGAGATTCCATTCCAGTCAGCTACTGCATATTTATGCTCAGCCTTTCATGAATTTATTGATCATGTGGTGATACACTATCATTTGCTACCTTTGGGGGGGAAAAAAATGGGGAAAAAATGTGCTCTACTGGTGGGGCTATTTCATGCTTCCTGAATACTCAATCCAATCCTCCTGGTCTCTCTCTGTCCTCTTTTCTCCCCAAAAGCTTCATGGATCTCCAAAGTCATCCCACAAGAGAGGGTGACTAGCATTCCCCAGTAAACCCCTGAGGATGCCATTATGTGGCATGCAATAATAGCTAAATCAGGGTCAAGCCTGTCCCTTTATGGGTAAAATATGGTATTACACTCGAAATTCCTGTACTGCAAAAACAAACAGTGCCATCAATTCATTTCCAGTCAGACCTCCACCCTCTTGGGAAAAGTATGCAGAACTTTCTGGTGGGAAAAAATATTTTGGAAATATGACCTCTTTATTAGAGTGAAAGCTCTTCCCTCGTTCAGTTCATCTTTCATGAGCCACCCTGGTACACTCCAGTGGGGAATGTGGCTTGAAGAGGTGCTTTGAGGTCGCAAGGGACAAGTCCTGGAGGGGTGTAGCTCACTCTCATTACACACTCATAGCTGGTGACCAGGTTATGAGGTCTGATCCAAAGCAAAGTCCCAGGGGGCCATTTGTAGGTAAATGTCTCCAAGGAGGGTGGGTGGCTTTTCAGGGAAGGATTCCATCACCTTGCACCCCATTGAAGCGTCTGTGCTCTCTGTGTCCTTGAGCTCTCTTCCTGTGAATATCTTCCTGCTTTTCACCCTTCTGTTTGAAACACAGAGGGAGCAGGTGAGGAGGAAAGGAAGGTTTTAAAACCCATGTGTTTCATTAATCCAACATTGGCATTTTGGATGTGGGGTTGAGTAAAACTTCATTCATACCCATGGTTCCTCTCTATCACTCATCTGAGAGACACAGGAGGAAGAGAAGAGCTCTCTGTGGTCACCTTACAGCCACACAATAACAGACTGGGATAATGCTCTTTCTGGGAACCCAGAGCAGACCAGCCCATGACTTTCAAGCAAGGATCTTGCTGCTGAGACTCAGTAGAGCATCCCAGGAGAAAGAACTTGCAGTGTAAATTTGGAGCAACACTGTTGAAGTCAGCAGAGTGGCTTCAGATACACTGTGGTGTCTCAGAGGTCCAAAGCAGCTATTTTTGATGGCAATGAAAAAGGGACCTTTTCTTTCCAGGCCTGAATCCCTCCTGAGATGTGCCAGCTCTGTCAGTGCAGTGTCATTGCTTCCACTGAGGTTGTATTACTACTACTGGGAGCAACAAATCACTGAGTGGCTTTGGTGGTCATCTGAGGACAGGGTTTGATGCCACTTTGTCACCTGGGTTCTATATCAACAGCAAATGCTGTTTTACCAGAGCAATGATTATTGGGCTCTATGTAAGAAGCTGCTCAGAAAAAAAAAAATTGTAAATTTGGTTACACCAAAAACATTCTTTGCAGTATGATGCCAATCATAGTAAAAATACCAAATGTCTGTCACTAGAGATTTGAAAATCATGAAAAGTCATCAGCTAAACAACATGTTTTGGATCTTTACCCTTGCAGCTGCCCAAAATCTAACTCTTGGGTTTTTTTGAAGTTGTTT
>NW_005054384.1:335301-357636 GCF_000277835.1 Geospiza fortis
TGCTATTGAACACTTGTATTCCTTTGGCATGTGGGCAGTGCCATTGCCTTCTGCAGGACTGGGCCCATGGACAGGGGCAGGAGGATTGGGTCTGTTGTCTTCTACTCTCTGCTTTGATCCTTTGATCAAAGCAGGATCTCTGCTTTGATCCTGCAAGTGCACTGTCTGCCAAGGTCGCATCAGGCTGCAAAGGCACTTTGTGTAACTCTGTATGAGCTGTGTCTATCCTTTATTTATTCAAAATGCGTTTGCCTCTACAATTTAATCTGCTGTTCTCTCCCTCCCCTTCCTCTTGGTGAAGTCTAATTACAGTTTTATTCCAGGTCCATCTGGTTGTTAATGATGCTGGACATCACCGCTGAATCCATTCTAATATTTGTTGTGTATTTCTAGGCTGGACGCTGAATAATAATATTCTCTGAATTTGCTTTTGCTCCTGTTTGCTTCCTCCCTGTTGTAGCTAAGTGTGTAGTAATGTGTAGCCATGGGATGGTTGCTCCTTCCAGTGTAGATCTGCTAAGAGAGTTGCCTATTTCAGGCTGCAGAATGAAGGGGTTTTATTCTGGTTTTGAGGAGAAGATTTCAAAGTCCCCTCTACCAGCTCCCTTCACTGGCATGGAACCAGCTGGGCAGTGGCTTTTTCTGCTTCATATTTTCTTTTTTTTTTTCCCTGCCCAAAGTGTAATGTTGTTCATAAGTGTGAGTCTCAAAGTCTCATGGAGGCAGTGTTTCAGCAGATAGAAAGACACTTTTTGCCAGTGCCTGCGCCTCGTGATGGTTGAACCCACAGTAATCTGAGGTTCCCAAGCCTGACTTTGTACAGTGCCAGTACTGGAATACGGTTTTTTTCTTTCTTGTCTTTAATTTTTTTTTTCTTTTCTCCTTTTTGCTTTCTGCAACGCTGCCTGGGAACACAGGCTCACACTTTACCCATGACCTGACTCTTGGACTAAGAATAGCAGTCACAGTGCAGCTCGGGTTCAGTCTCACAGGAGACGAGCTGCAGCTGGGAACCAGGGAGGTCAGGTTAGCCCATGCTCACTAAACCAAACACATGAAAGGAGCATAGAGGATTTTGCACGTTTGCCTCCTTTGAAGACTGCAGAACAAGGGCAGGAGATTGGCACAGGTGCTCAGTGAGCCAGGATGAATTTTCTTTGCTCATGACATTCACTTGTAGAGGAAGTTTTCATGCAGAGGTTCATCCCCTAGGCTGAACAGGACCTTCTCCAAAATGGTCCTGTGTCCTTGCAGCCTATCCACTGAAAGATTATGCAGGATAAGGACAGTAAGCAGTGCTGATTAGCATCTCCTGATCTGTGCTTAGGACAGCGAGATGTTTGGGGCAGCCCCTGAAGTGACCAGCCATCCCTTGTCCTGGACAGCCAAGGTGACAGCACTGCTGTGACAATGTCCTTAGCAGGAGTGAGCAGCAGGTCTGGCTCTGGGCAATGCTAAAGCAAACTTTGCTCCTGCTGGGACAAGCCAGGCTACATTCACAGCTCCATTTTGTGGTGCAGGTGTGCTTTCAGAGTAGCAGAGACACCAGTCCTGCTCTGTATCATTGGGACAGGACCTAAAGCATTACTGAAAGAAACTGCAATGACTGAAATGATACTGACTGTGGCTGGGTATAGAGAAAGGTGAGGTTTAGATAGCACATCCCCAGCTTGACTGTGCCCTCTCCTCCATGGCACAGCAGCCAGCTATTCCCTGTGCCAGCACAGAGCTCTACAGCTGGAGCATGGACTGGGGGATTGATACTGACAGTGGGGAGCCATTTTTTGAAGAAACCACATTACACTATTCCTGTACTCTCCCCACTAAGTCAAATGGGAAGGGTGCTGCATTGCCAGGAATGGAGATGTCTGGAGGAGCTGGTCCTGCAATCACCATTCCTGCCAGCAGCCACGCTCAAAATGATCTGTGTGACTTCCCTTCATCCCCTGTCTCAGAGCTGGACGGGAGGGGTGGCTTCTCTGGAATCACATGAGCTGGAGAGGGGCTGCTCACGCAAGTCAGGGAACCCAGGCCTAGGCTACAGCTTGAGACACCTTGTTGTCTCCTTGTTGTCAACCCCTTGAGGTGTCAGAGCAGAAATTCTAATGGTAATTTTGAACTGTTTTTGTCTGTCTAACATTCCTTTTTAATCCCCATCCTGCCTGCCCCTTCCTTATGTAGGGTTACTTTAGTGATCCTTGGAATGTTTTTGACTTCCTCATCGTAATTGGCAGCATTATAGACGTCATTCTCAGTGAAACTAATGTGAGTATTACTCTACCCTCCCCAGGATACCACCACCTCCTCCTCCTCTGCTGTTCCTTCTCTCTTTCTCTCTTTTTTTCTCTCTCTTTTTGTTTTCTGGTTTTTTTCCCTCTAGTCATGCTTTTATTGAACTTGCCGTCGTCCTTCTCCTTCTCCCAGGGAAAAAAAAAGGAGGGGGGGAAATGCCTCCTTCTTTTTCACTTGTCATAGCTGGCCCCAAGGCTGTGACTGGTGAAAGCGCACAGAGTTTGGGGTGTGTGTGCTTTTTTTCCCTCCAAAAGGTAGACATGCTTGAGTGTAACTTTCTGACTAACCAGGCTTTTGTTGATACCCTCCATCATGTGAAACGTTACAGAGGTTTGAGCAACCAATACTGTAGAGTGGTAAGAGACTATTTAATATGCCCACATAACCTCTTTCTTTTCTTATTTTTTTCCTCTTCTCTCCCTCTTTCATGCTTTTGTTTCGTTTTTTATTTTCATTTTATTTTATTTTACTTTTTACTTTTTTTCCCCTCTTTTCTCCCTTTCCCTCTTTCTCTCCCTCCTCTCTCTCTCTCTCATTCTTTCTTCCTCCTCCTTCTTTCCTCTCTCTCTCTTTCGCTCTCCTTCTTTCTTCCTCTTCCTTCTTTCCTCTCTCTCTCTCTCTCTCTCTCCTTGGCTTCTCTGCCACATGCAGCACTATTTCTGTGATGCATGGAATACATTTGACGCCTTGATTGTTGTGGGTAGCATTGTTGATATAGCAATCACCGAGGTGAACGTAAGTAGCTGGCGTCTGTCCATGATCGTGCCTGCTCTAACATTCGTCTTTCCCGGGTTCTTTTATATTTTTTTCCCCTCTTCCTCCTTTCTTTTATTTTCAGAAATTTTTTTTGTTTAGTTTCAAAGCTCTTTTTTATTTTATTTTATTTCTTTTTTTTTTTTTTGCATTTTATTTGGTTTGGTTTTCTTCTGTTTTAATTTTTTTTTTTTTTGGAACGACTTAAAGGACTTTTTGACTGTTGCATCATTTTCTTCCCTCCATAATCCGCCTGGCATGAATTAAACTGTATAGCAGGAAAAGTGATGGGAAATGTGGAGTGTAAGTGGAAAAGCTCTTTGTGCCATGGGAAGCTGCTCGAACAGGACTTTGGTCTGCCCAGTGTTATGCTGTGCTTCCCATGGCAGCTCAATGCTCTCCACCCCACAGAGAGATAAAGGTCAGTTCTTTCGAGGTGGAACTGAGGGAACCAAAACAGGAATCCTCCCTGTGCCTCCTCACTCAGGCTTCCTCCAAAAGAAATAAATACCAAATTGTCCCTGTTTAGAGAAATCTGCTCCTAATGTTCTGTTTCAAATGTGAATATAATAATAAACTAAGGTAGATAAAATAAAAATAAAGCAGAAATCCCAAAGGAAAACAAAGCACCAGAGTTCCAACCCTTTTTTTTGTTGTTTGTTTGCAACCTGATTTGGTCCATCTCTCGAATTGCTCCAGCCCAATTGGCACTGATTGGCCCCACTCGTGCCCATCTCAGCAGACAGGTGAAGGACTGAGTGAGCCACAGAGACTGAAATGAGCATCTGGTGTGCAGGAAATAAATCACACCAGGCAATTCTTTCCTATATCTCTTTTTTTGGAGGTAGATGGATATAGAATTATAGGATAAATAGACAAAGGACAGGCAGGAACCAGATTTCCAAAAGAAAGACTGTGATGGGTTTATAAGCATGGACAAAAATTACTCTGAAAAATGCAGCTTATAAAGGCCAGGAAAATAGAAAAATTGAAAGAAAATTGCTGTAAATATCTTAAAGAACAGCAAATCACTTGTGAATTTTCAAAATTATGTGGCTCTTGAATAAACATTCCATCTTGGAATTGTGTGCTGTAAAGGCAACCCATTGCAAGCAGAGAAGTGACAGCATAGTTTTCACTCATTGCTGTGTTTAGGGAAAAATAATCAGGCAGCATTTTGAAAAATAAAAGTGCCTCACTTGGAACTTTCCAAACAAAATATTTTCATATCTTGGTTCTAGTTTAATTTCTGTTCAACTTTTTTTTTCTTTTTTTCCTTTTTATTCTGTAATTCCAAAACAGGAATATTATTCAAGCTGTAACATCTTGATTTTGAATAAATAACTATTTTTTTAACTAGTTTATTTTCCTTGTCTTTTGAAAGAATGGAAAATAGTTTTTAACTAAAAAGGAGCTTTTATTTTGCATCTCTTAAACGTCCTGGTTTCTGGACACAAAAAGTTGCTTACAACATTTCCCACAGAATGTTGTAAACAATTTTGGTTACCTTTTAAGATATTAAATATTAGTCTTCTATCAGATATCTAGTCTTATATTTAGATATCAGATATTAGTAGATATCAGTATTAGTCTGACTTTGTAGCGGGGTGTTACATTGAGGCTGAAGTTGTTAATTTTTAAAAGTGAGATTAAGACCTTTTCTCTGCCACACTTGTCATAAGCAAACTAAGTAGGGAACCTGGCAATAGGCTTCAGGAGAAGTTCAATACTCATCCCTATAGGGAGAACTGTATATGGCATTGTAGGGAATAAACACTGTTAACTGGAAATGAATCATATTAAACATCAATAAGACTTCCCTGACTGATGTATTTGAATCCATACAAAAGTCTTCTAAGCAGAAAGGAAGGAAATCCTTTTGTTTTGGTGCATAAATAGTCTGAAATCCTAGACTGCGGGAAAATCCAACAGGTCCTTTTGAAGAAATTCAGATTCATCTCCTCATTAGCTCCCATTGTCTGAGAGGAAGAGAGTCACAGCCAGGTGACCTCTTGCTGTTAGTGGTGAGGGATGCTCCCCTCCCAGGCACCCTGGACACATCTGTGACAGGGAAATAAATTGCTATTTGGAGGTGCCCACTGGTGACTGGTGAGTGTCTAGCTTTGTTAGGTTTGTCTAGACACCCGGCTCCCAGACATCAAATTTAAGCAGTATAAATCACATTCATCCTCAGCATCTTGCTGAGACAGACATGCTGCTGATGGTTGTTGTGATCCTCAGTCTCCAGGGCTGTCCGTGC
This sequence comes from Geospiza fortis, assembly GCF_000277835.1. NCBI lineage: Eukaryota > Metazoa > Chordata > Aves > Passeriformes > Thraupidae > Geospiza > Geospiza fortis. The sequence continues at coordinate 340,607 of NW_005054384.1, forward strand.
TGCTGTGCTTAATTGCCAGCCACAAGGCTCTGTCTCAATTCCAGTTCATGTCAGGCAAGGCCCAGGATCCAGTTCTCAGTTACAGAAGCCTACAAAAAATGAGGGCATGCCTCTGTCCAAACAACCAGCAGCTGTCTTAGGTGAGGAGGCAGCAGGGTTGGCCCTGACTCTTTTAGTCAGGGCTGTGAAAAGCATTGTATGATGGTCCCTCTGTTTCCTCTAAAGAATCCTTTCCTTCTATACAGTTTTACAGATCTCTGCACACATCTTTTTGTTACCTGGCATGTTTAAATCTTCTCTTTTTTATCTAGGCAAGTCCTTTGCTACTAGTTTCTAATGTTTGTTACTAAAAACTTGCACAACCTTTTGATGCACTGATAAATAAGCGGCAGCTGTGGATTGAGTTTGTTCTGAAATGTTCTGAAATCCCTTTGCACTTATAACCCTTATTGAATAAGAGAATGTTTTGTATGTTGGTTTGTCCTGTCAGATTCCCTCCCTGCTAGCAGCACTTGATATGTTACAGCTGTAGAAAATGGGCTTTGGAAGTGGCAGCCCATCTTGGACGGCTGGTTGTCATCTTGCCAAGCAGTGTGAGGCAGTTTATCAGACACACTTCTCCCCTCTCCTCGGGGGCCTGTTGCTTCCTTGCTGTCTGTGGGCTTGAGCAAGCCCTGCCCTGTGTTTCTGTACACTGTCTTGACTTGTTCCAAGACACCTGGGGTCTGAAAAGGACAAAAGCAATAAACCCTAAAATGCCAACCAGCTCCACTGATAAGAGATGTTTAGACTGGTCAGGTGCAGGTAAAATATTTCTGCTGAACTCCTTAGGAGCTGAAGAGTGCTTGTGGTAGGATCTTGGAAGGTGCTGCTCCTGGAGTGCAGTGAAGGGTCAGTTCTCATTGTGGTCAGTTAGAAGGGAAGATGGACACTCCTGGCCCAGGTCAGCTTGACCTGCAGCCTTTGACATAAGCCTGAAATCTGTGAGGTTCAGCACACTTTTGCACTCAGGGGAAGCAAACCCAGCAGGCACAGAACTGTAGTTGTGAGGAGAGCCCTGACTGACTGACAGCCTCCACAGTGTGTGTGTAGGTATGTGCTTGCTCTTGTTTGTGCAGTTCCCCATGTTCTGGTTTGTCTTTCATTTTTTCTGTTGACATTTATTTTTGTTTCTTGAAAAGGGATTTCCCAGACCAAAATCTTCCTTAAGATATATGTGAGTGTGCATGGGTGGGTGTTTGTGTGTGCACTCCATTACTGGTGCTCCATGTCCCTAAGTGTGTTTGGATGGGCTACAAATCCACAGGAGAGTGTCCAGACATAAATCCCTGTGTGGGGGGAAAGGAGTGTGAATGCAAGCCCAAGAATCTCACGTGTATTTGGTGTTGATGGATTCAGAGGTTGCTGTGTGTGTAACTGAGCCCATGTGACTGTCTCACTGTGAGAGCTGGTTCTGGATGAGTGTGCCTGGGAGTTTCCTGAATGCAGGAATGCTCCCCTGCATGCCCATGGGTGAGTGTGCACCTGCATGCCCAGCTCAGCACTTCATTAGCATGGCTGTGCATTCCAAAGTAGTGGGAAGCCATGGGGTGGCAAGCTAGGCCCCCCTCAGCATTTCTGAGTCCTTCAGGAAGCCTTCACGTAAAACACCTCCATGGTGGGGAAATATGTCAAGCAAAAAGCCCAATCACGTCAAGCAATAAATCCATCTTGCTTCCTGCATCCTGGGAACATCTCCCAAGTCCCTCCAAGGGGCTCCACAGACGCACAGAGGCATCTCACACAACTAAAGAAGTGCAAAGAGCACAGAGAAGGTCAAAATCTGGTGGGTTTAAAACCTTCAGGGTGGCACAGTTTCTGCCAAATTCGCCTTTAAATTGCATCACTCTGAAGCTGCATTTTCAGAGCTTTCCTCTCAGTGACTGCTGTACAGCTAACTTTCTAGTCACAAAATGAAGTTCTTTTTTTAATATTTTTTCCCCAAAAGTTTTTTTAAATATTTATTTTGGGGGCACTCTCATGCCACTTCTTAAGTAAGTAAAGGGGGAGGAAAGGACTTTTTAATCTTTTGTTAAAAAAAAGAACTTCCAAGGCAGAGACCACCTCGACCATGTGTCAGCTGCCTTCAAGACAAAGAATGACTTTTAGAGAGTAAGATGAAACATGGTATAATGTGTGAGGCCTGGGATGTAGGGCCTGTGGGTTATATTCCTTGGACTTTTATTAGATCCCTGTACCTCAGTCTTCCCAACAGTGGAGACTGCTATTATTCTTTATGTTAAAAAAGTATTGTTATTAGAGTTTGCAAAACCTTTTAAGCTCCTTAGAAGAAAATGTTGAGGTGGTAAAAATTATTGCCCTCTATTATAATTGGAAATAAATCTGATAGGAGTTGAATAAAACCCAGCAGGTTTGGACTGTATCATCCCAGAAGCTCCAAGCACAGAGTAGCACTTCCTTCCTTTCCACATCAGCAGGCACAGCCTGGAGTTGAGCGCTGTAAAGGTGACTAACAGCCTGCTGTCCCCTCCTCCTCCAGGCAAAGAAAGTTTCTCATTATTGTTTGTTGCTCTGTATCAAATGGGAGAATCAAGCTCCATTTGTGCTGTGCCACGGTGCCCAAAGTAATGAAAGAAACACAGACCCTGAGTCGCTGGGAAAGGTGTTCATGTGACCTCCTTCCCCTTGGCCAGAGAGGAAAACTGACTTTGCCTTGGTCCACAGGGTCCTTTTTCCTTCATCCTTCCCCCTGCCAGGGTCAGACCAAAGGGACTGCATGGCTCAGTCCACATTTGCCACCAAAACAAAGCTCATATCAGCACCCACAGAGCTGGAGGAGCCTCTGGGGGTTGCTCATGGCCTGTGAGAGCTCCAGGGCATGTCCAGGCAGGAACACCTGTGTCTCCAGAGCAGCACAGTGACAGTGGGGGTGTTGAGTGTTTGATTCCATGTGTCTGTCTGGAAAGGCTGTCAGGGAGGGAGGGTTTGTGCCTATCTGTGAGCCTGTCTCTGAGGGCTTCTGCTGGTGCCTCTGAGCACGTCTGCATGCGCAGGAGCCTCTGTGTTTGTCAGCTGTGCTTGGGGTGCATGAGGATGACTGAGAAAACCATCTGGAGTGGTGGCCACCCTGCCTGCTCGTTCAGTGCCACAGCTGCCCAGCGTCTGAGTGTGTCTGTGAACCCTGCAGGAGGCACAGGGGAGGAGGAGTTACCCAGCACAGGTACCCAGACAAGGCCATGCAGCAGATGTGATGAGCCAGGGGGTGAGCATGGTTACAAGATGAGAACTGTCAGGGATAGGGAACTGGTGACTTGAGGGTTTTTGTGAAATAATGGAATATTTCCGTGCATAAAATGCACTCCTGTTGCAGCAGCACACGTTTCCCTGAGGAAGATTGCAAGTGGTTTGAGGTGGGTTTTAACTGGAGAGATGACAGGAGGGGAGTGCAGTGTTGTGTGTGGGTATCTGGGAGACAAATTTCTTGGGTGCCTCAGGAAGCAGCCACCGTGTGAAGAAGGTTAGGGAAACACAAACCCCACCTCGGTGTATTACTTCCCTAAAAAATATTGGTCAGGTCTGCCCCAGCCTTATGGGTAATGGTTTGATGTTTGGCCATCAGGTGTTCAGGAGAGCTGAGTACTTTATACCTTGCACTTCTGGAAAGTTTTCCAAATTCTGTTAAGAAGTCAGCAGAGGGTTGCAGCTTGATTGAATCCTGAGTACTGGTGCAGTAAGGCCAGAGAAATACCAAAGCATTGAGCTCCCAAGAATTGGAGACTTGTGCAGTGGCTTCTCATTTAGTCTATTTCATTTCTGATGTTTAAACCAGGCGCATGAGGCCGTTTTTTACAATCATCTTGCTTTTGGTGTCCAGAGGCTTCATATTATTTGCCACGAGCTCCTGCTCCCATTCTTTAGAATATCTGAAAGCCTATACTTAAATCTCCCTTTCACCCTCTCCTGCACTCCTCCCTTTTAACCCACACCCTGCCTCTCTTCCTTTTCTCCCTCACTTTCCTCTCCCCTTCTCCAGCCACACTAAACCCCCTGAGTTCATTTCCACTCCCAACCAATGTGTCTGAAGGCAGAGAACCAGGGCTGAGCCCCTGCAGTCCTCGTGCAGGCGGCGCCGCCTGCGCCAGGACTGCAGCGCGTGGCCCTGCCGCCCTCGTGGGCACACACCCCTCCCTCCAAGGGAGCAAGGATCGCGGGAAGGACGACTTGCATCCAGCCTGCACCTCACTTGGGACTGCCATTCATCTCTGTCGCTGTGCCTGTCTGTCTGTCTGTCTTTCTCTGCCTGTCTGGTTCTCTCCGCTTCCACGCCCTTTGCTGCTCAGATTTTGGCCCTCGGCTGCCGCCACCAAACCTTTGCGGTTCCCACAACTCGCAAGCTCGTTTAACCAAACCTTCTGAAAGAGGCAGAAAACATCTCCCCCCGCTCTCCTTTCTCCCCCTCTCAAATGCCATCTGGGTAGCAGAGGCCTCCAAATTATGTAGCAAAGGGCTGGAGAAGCACAGTGGCTTCTTTTGACATCCTGTGTTGTCGCTCCCTTACTGCTGCCATCCCAGAAGTTGTCCGTAGTCCTGAGCTCTCCCTGTGTGCGTGTATATGTATGTGTATATGGCTTGTTTTCTTTTTGGAAAAACTACTGCTAAAATTGATGGGGGGGCGGGGGGGTGGATTGAGTTTTCCTTTTTTTTTTTTTTTTTCCTTTTTTGTTTTAATCTGGTGGTGGTTTTATCACTGGAATAATTCAGGTAACACACCATGGTGGCCCCAGCTGTAGGAAACCATGTTGAAGCATGGTTGTGAGCTGTAGCAGTGGCAAGTGCTTTATTTTGCCTTTGAAGAACTTCAGGAGAGCTGCCCTGGACTCTTCCACAGATTAGGCTTAGATCAATTTGAATTTGATCACTTCCTATGCTTAATCAACAATTTTAGTGCATGTTTTTCACCCTGTATTGGTGAGAAAGAAGTATGGTATGACTATCCAACCACAACCATGTTTGAACAGGGTTATTTTGGGTTTATTTATGTATATAATTGTCATGATAATGGGGCCTTTTTTTTTATTATTTTAATCTCTTGTCTTTAAAATGTTGGTATTTTGGGTGCATTTCCAGAGTTCATAATGTGATATGCTCTTTAAAAGAGGTGATTTTGGTAACTGCACAACTTTTTCTGTATGGAAATCTATATGAAATATGGACAATCAGAAAAAAGTATGTATTTTCTGCAAAAGAAGGGGATAGTAAATGCAAATGACTCCTTCCTCAGTTTACCTGAGTATTTGAGCTGTTGCTAGCAGTGCTGGCACCATAAGAAGAAGGCAGGTAGTTCCCACTTTGAAAGACTCTTCATACCATCCAATTTTAAGGATGTACCTCAATATTGTGATTTCCACAAAATTGTTTTACTTGGCTTCTGACATCATTCCAGGCCCACGGAAAAATCAGAATGTATTTTAATGCAGGCAAGACTTGAGAGTAGCATAAAAATAAATTTGTCTTACTGGAAAAATTTAACCACACACATTCTCATTAATTAAAATAGGAGAAACCAAAGATAAAGAATCCAGGAGAACAAATTTTTAGAAGTTAAATGTGAAAGCAGCAAAAAGAAAGACAGCCCTATGACTGTAAGACGCGATGCATAAACCTGTCTGGAGTCCTTCTGAGTGAAAATGTTTAAAATGGTGGCCCACAGCATCTCACTGACTGCCCTGAGGAGTGAATTGTGCTTTTAATTAGAGCAGGCTTGCACATACCCAAAACCTTGCACGGTTTTAAGGCCTTGAGAGCAGAAGTCCTCTTTTCTTATTTGACTGTAAATTATTGCTATAATAATAGTAAAAGCTAATAGTAGGAACACAAAGAACCACAGATCTTGTACTGTGTTGGTTCAATAGTAAAAATAAGTGTATGACATCTACATTTCTGTACAAAGAGCTCTTTTAAAAGCCTATATCCAGGTTTTCTGACCAGTATTTAATTTTACTTGTCATTTTTCTATCACAGTACTTTGAAGAAAAAACCCACTACAATATTCTGGCATCAGCATCTGTGATATATTACAGTCATATTTCATTTTCCTCTTAATTCCAATGTGTTTTTCCACAAAGCTAGTTAAAACACTCAAATTAAAAAGAGCTACCCCAAGCTGATTATTTTTTTCCATTTTGGCTTGCTAGCCAGGATAAATCATTCCTTTTGCCTAGCAGAAGTTTCTTTTAACTTTCCCTGAACTCTAATAGAGATTGTATCTTTATATGAATCCACAGGAAAATCTCTTGATTTTTTTCCTTGACTCTTGATTCCTTAGATCGTCTCTAAATATATTAATGTTAATTAATGATCTCTAAGCACCCTAAGTTCCATGGTCAAAAAGGTGCTTGGGTGAGTTCAAATCCAGCTGGTTCTGCCATCTTAGGCAATTCCCTGAAGCAGTGAAAGATGTTTCTGGCATTTATTTCTCTTTTTTCTCAGACCTACCTTGCTGAGAATGCCCAAGGAATTTTCCAGTGTCACTGTTCTCCATACACAGGCTGCAGTAACAGAGAGGGCACAAACCCCTGCATTTCACTCACTCAGTTTTGCTGCAAAAGCTCTTCATGCAAATCACAAGAGCTTTTAGAATTTGTGCTACAAGACTTCACTTCTTGCACCATCTTGAACATAGAGAAATTCTAACTCATCCCAGGCTGCACTGCCAGTTGCAATGAAAGCAGTGGAGGTGATGGAAGAAGGGAAGACACACACAAGCATTTTTTACTTGTTTTCCTCTTTAACTTGCTCTTCTCCCCCATCTTGTTTTCCCTGGTGATTTTCTCCCAGTTTTGCTGAAATCTTGGGCGGCAGACATTTGCAGCAAGGCAGTAGGAAGTTCCCCTCTATGTTACCTAGCAGTAGATTTTTCTCTCATCTTCAGCCAGGTCCCATCAGTCCAGGGGAAGAGCTGCTCCCCTTGGAGAGGGTTTTTGTGTGAGGCACTGGGCAGCCTTTCAGCATGGGCATGGTACCAGTCTGCAAACCCAGAGGTACAGATCTCCCATCAAATACACATCCAGTTGTGCAGGCTTTGCTGCTCACCCAGATTTGTAATCAAAGGTAAACACATATAAATTAATTCTACCCTTTCTAGTATAGTCAATATAGCAGCCTCATTTAGCTCTTGCCTTGCTTCCTCTGCATTCTCATGCACCAGCCAGGCAAACACAAGAGGGGTGGTTCTTTTATTATTTCTTCATAGACATCTGGTTTTTAAATGGCTGTGCTCTTACCTTCACTCCGTGATCTGTTCTTTGAGGAGACTGTCTGGCACAAGATGCCAACAAAACCACTTCAGCTTCATGTATCTCCCTGGGCATCTGCTAAATGGGACCCATTCCCTGCTGCAGCCAGATGACCAAGCTGTGGGGACTGGAACCAGCTTATGGTCAGCTGATTGATGGCCAAAAAATGTGACTTGGTTCTAATTGCTGTTGCAGAGTAGTGGGACATCCCAGCTGGTGGCACCCCAGTTGTTCTGCCCAGCTCCACTTTGAAGCTCTGAGACACCAGCCAGCAGTGCTGCCTGCTGGGCCTTGTCTGAGTGGCTGGGAGAAAATCTCCTTCATCCAAAGCCAGACATCGTTATATAAGATGAACAGACATGAAGGCAAAGATGCCTCAGCTGTAAAGAAGCACTTGTTAATAGGAAAACATCAAAATAAATTGATGTTTAGAGACAGGGAATTTGAGACTCAACTCTTTGACCATACTTGAACACAGTAAATCACACAGAATGAGCATTACGTACCATCTCAACAGTCCCTATCCTTGTTTGGTTTTTTTACCAAAGAATTCATCAAATCAATAATAATTTATTCTTGGAAAGATGTGTAGAACAAGAAAATGTTGCTAAGTAGCTTTGTAAGATCTATTCCCAGTCTCCATATGACCATTTCTAATGTCTTCTGATAATGCCTGTGATTGGCATTTCAAATCCCAGAATGACACGTACAGACCTCACTGTATCCCATAACATCATACAGAAATCAAATGAGTCTGTAGGCTGGTTTTTTCCTAGGAAATGCTCTGCATCAACATTAAATAACTTTCTAATTTAAAAGGCAATGAAAAGACACAGACTGGGAATTAAACACTAGTTGCTACAAATCTCAGATGAAAATGGTCCATAACAATCTCTGTTTGGGCTGCTGGTATCTCTGGATATCCTCCCTTGAGCAAAGATTAATTATACAAAACTGACAGGGCTGATCGTTCACCTACAGTCATCCAGAGCTTCTTGCAATCCACAGATCTATTGCTTTGAAACCAAGGTGGATTTGGTTTTCTCCTGCTTCCACCAGCATGTGCAGTTTCTTTAAGCACCTTCATCAAAGCACAAGATGGCTCATCCATCTTTACACTGTCCCAGAGCCTCTGGGCTTCCCAAAGGATGGGTCCTGGCAACACTGCATGTGTGATCTTTCAGCTGGTAGCCTACCTGCCTCCCTTCCCAGGAAAAGCTGCTCCTGGTCCAGTGTCCCTGTGGCTCCAGCAGTCCCCAGAGTTGTGCTGAGGAGTGGGGATTTTGCTGCAGACCACAGACCTCCTTCCAACCTTACCACCCACAGTGTAATCAGGGCTTGTGCAGTACAACAAAGAAGCTACTGAAATTTCCTTCTGGACTCATGTGCTTCTGGAACCCTACAAATGCCAAAGGTCTCCCTCTTCCTTTCAGCCTGAGGCTGACCAGAGAAACCCCAGAAACACCCAATACACTGAGAGCACAAAGTTTCTTTCTGTTCTTCATTTTTCCTTCTTCCTTGTCCTTTTCCCCCACCATGAAATCCCAGCAGCTAATTCAGAAATAATTAACAAATATCTGCAGAAGTGCTCAAACATCCAGTGCAGAGAAGACAAACACAGCCATGGCAGCAGAAGGACATGCCTCTGGGAGTTGGTTTAATTCCTCATCAATCACCAAAATCCTCATAAATCACCAGTCTACAGGGAAGAAGAAGCCTGTAGTGCCACTCACCCTCTCAGTACAAATGGAGCATTGCAAGGTGTTTGACACAAAGTGGCTCAGGAAGTTCATCTCAGAGAAGAGCTCTGTTGCCATTCTCATTTCCAAGGCAGGCTGTGGGATGCTACAAGAAATGGAAAAAATCAGTTCTTACACTGTGCACAACAAAGTCATTTGGACTGGCATGGATGTTTTGAACAGTCTTTTTCTTCTGTTTTATTTTGACAACAAAATTGGTGTCATGGTCTTAGTAGACAAGAACCTGAGCAGGCCAAGTGTGTCAGAGAACATCTCCCAGCTTGCAGCCCTCCACAGCAGCTGTGCTTTCACAACACTGCTGCAGGTAAGAAGTCAAGATGATGGATTTATTTGGGTGTTTGGGATGGGACAACCTGGATTTGAAAATAACTGTTACTTGGAATGAAAACCAGTTACAGGCTGTGCTCCTTTTGGAAAACCTGTCCCACAGCTTTCTCTCCTTCTTCCCTCCAACAATGAAAAAAAAAGGGTAATTCAGAACATAAATCTCTCTAAAGAGGTGGAGGAAAAGAAGACTGTCCTTTCCAGCACAGTGATAAATACACTGCTGAGTTTGATGTTTACAAGCCATGTTAACTTTGCCTTAGGAAATGCAGTGAAGCACATTGGACTGCTCAGGAACAGAAATGAGGACACTGTTGGCATGGATGGTAATAAAAGTGATGAAAGCTGGAAAGCTGAATTCTCCCTCTTGCTCTCTCTCCATCCTGCTCAGTGGCCTGTTCTGTTCCCAAGGTCATCCCCCTCAGGCTGCTCTGGGCTGGGACAGACTGATCATCTCCTTTGGGAGCCATTGCCCTGTGAATCAAGAACTAGTCAGATGAAAAGCCAAGTTTAATGAAAAAAAAAATTCATCACACATGGCTCCTGGCAGAGGCATTCAAATCAGCCACACCTCTCCTCTCTTACTCAAACAGAAGATCCTCGAAGTCTCTCCACCTGTAAAACAAAAAGCCCTGCACACATGTAGCCCTTCAACATTTATTTTCATGGTTCAATTCATCTTTAGCACCTTCTCATCGAGATGTTCTAGGGCTTCTTCTGGCTGCCTGTCCCACAGAACCCAAATGATGAAGCACAGGCAAGCTGCACCTGCCTCTCTGAGTCAGACCAGCAGCTGTACCTGAAGATGAGCACTACATCTCTGATAGTGGTTAGTATCTGCTGCTTTCTCAGGAGCCCCCAGGCTTGATGACCATAAGATTTGATTTCCCAAAACTAATGAGAAAGATTATTAAAACATCCTGAAAATTAAGAATAATTTGCATAGATATACTTTACCAATTGTTCTACTTTTCTGAAAGTCATGGGGAAAAAATAGAGCTTTCAGCTGTGTGAAAAAGCAGCCCTTTCATTACTTGTCCTCTAATTGTCAATCTAGGGTAATCTGCATAACCAAATAAAAGCAGTTGACTTTCTTTATATTTACCTTAAGCACTTGGAGCTGTAAGACTTCTGTCTGACAATTTTGTATGTATATATATATATATATATGAAAAATATTAACAAGCTATTCAAATTTGTACGATTTGCATATTAGAAGCTAATTAGAAAAGCAAGCTCCAGAATTTCAAAATCTTAGAATCCATAGGAAATGAAGGGGAAAAAACTGATAGCTGCAGGACTCATTTGCTTAAGAAGTTACCTTGCCCTTATTAACTGTATTCAAAACAGGCTTTTGTTGCACAGGGATATGGTAATGTTTCCCCTGAGGTCTGAGATCATGTGGAATCAGTGAAGTATAAATGCATATATATTGCATTTGGATGAGCTGACTCTTGGTATCTCTTGGCCCCCGTGAGTTAATGCAGGCAGAAATGTAATGGCAAACCTCATTGCAGATGTTGCATTTTCCCCAGTTCCCCTCCTTGCAACAAATGAAATTTTAGCTCCCTGCTGCAGGAGAGCTCAGTCTCCACTGCAGAGCTGAGTATCAGCACTTTATATTGCACTGGAACACCCTCAGAGCTTTTTCCAGGGAAATCCACAAGGTATTCGCCATTTGCTCCAGTAAAGGCAGCATCACACCCCTCAATTCCCAGTTTTCCTGTAAGATGGTGGCCTTTTCTAATAGGCATTAAATTATCAAAAAAAGCCTCCAGTGCTTCACCCAGATTAGAGCTACAGGGAGGCTGGATTTTTTTTTTTTTTTTTTTTTTTTTTTTTTTTTTTTTTTTTTTCAAAACCCCCCTTTCCCTTGTAACATTTTTTTTCTGTTTTAAAATAGAAGGCAAATTTAAAGTTGAAAAACTTTCAGTAAAAGATCATTTCTATTGAAATAATCAAGATTCAAGACATATGCTTAAGTAAAGTAAAAGCAGTTTAATCTGGCATTGATTTTTTTTCTCAGTTATATATGATTTATAATGGAAATGTAAACCAAATTAAAATGTGTGAGGACAAAATGTGAGATTTCAACCTTACATTTCTGAAATGCCTCTTTCAGAATTGGCATGTTTCTACAGAACATTTGACTTTCAGCATCAGCATTCTTCTAACAGAAAATATTTTTGCAGAGGGAAAAAAAATGAATTTTGGCTAGTTTTATTCAAAATGTTCCCAGGAATTTTCAAAGGGTTCCGTACTTAAAGGAAGATGGCACAGTTTGAAAAGCTTTTCTGATTTGTTCTTGTGGGGTATGTGGGGTATTTTTTGGGGGGGTACTTTTGGGTTTTTTGGGTTTTGTTTTGTTTTTGTTTGTTGTTTGTTTGTTTGTTTGTTTGTTTGTTTTGTTGGGGATTTTTTGGGTTTTTTTCCCTGCTAATAATTTGATTTCACTGTAAGATTGTGGGAATTTACAATTATGCCATCTGCAATCCCGTAGTATTCCCTGTCAGAAATACCAGATACATTTCTGCCTGGCCTCATAATAACCTCACAGACTTTTGGTGGCTGGTGGGTTATCTCCAGGGCTCTTGTGATTAAAACCTCAGACAGCAGTGGCAGACAGATGGCTCTGGAAGGGGCTGTGGTAACTCCCCAGTGCAATGGCAGACTATTACCTGCCAGCAGTCAGGTTGATCTGAAGCCCTGACTTTTTCCAGCTCTCCACATAGACTTGTGCAACTCAGCCTCCTGAGGTCACTTCAGATTTTTGACACTACAAATACAAGAGGATGTCTAGTGCCTTCTTTTACCATGTGTCTATGGCACAGATAACTTCCAAACCTCTTTTTTTTTCCCCATACTTCGGTAAATTCTTGTTCTTCTTGAAACTCAAAACCTTGCAGATCCCATCTCAGTGTAACCACATGGGAAGGAAACATCTCCAGAAGAGCAGTGGGGTTTCTCAATGCCAAATGTGTGCTTTTAATTCCCCTCCACATCTTACCTATGGCTTTGATGAGTTCATTTCCCCAGAGTGTCTCTTGCCACAAGTCCAAAGTCACAGATGCAGCATGGCTGAAGTAGGACCCTCAGAGGAGACCTAAAGACCTTGATCTAGAAAAGGCCAATATCCTACAAATATAAAGGAACTACACAACACTTCAGCCTGCTCAGGAGGCTCTGCAGAGCAGGTTCTCAGCGGCACTCTTCCTGCAGTGAGGAGAAAAAAGCAAGAAGTGAACATGTATCACCCCTTCCTCATGGGACAAAGCTGACAGACTAAATACCAAGTTTCCAACAGATATAGCATCTTCATGGGCAATTTTTCATTCTCCAAATTCAACAATCAAGGGAATACCTTGGCAGACATCCATCACCAGCAACCAGTGCTCTCAGCGGGCTCCTAGAAGTTTCATCCATGAGCCACAGTTTCCTCAGTGGAGAAAGGCCATGACAGATTGTTTGTCACAAAAGGCAGCATAAGCATCTGACCACTCATTCTCCTGAGAAATATGGAGCTACTCTGTCATATTGTGGTGTCAGCATCTCAAACACACATTTGCTCTCATCTCCTCCAACCTAGGGCTATCAGGCAGAACTGGGAGGCTGCAGTTGTACCTCTGCATTGACTGAGACAAGTCCAGTGAAGCAGTTATAGCATTGTGCATTCAGCTGCTCAAATGCTCTCCACAACACAAAGGTTGAATTATCTCTGGCAAAAAAGAGATTCCTCCCTACAAATGAAATTGTTGTTAAAAAGTAAAAAGCTATCAGCAAGGAAGTTTTGCTCCTCAAACTTCAGGGAAAAGATCAATTTGGATTTCCTAGCAAAGGCTAGATCTACTTCAAGGGAGTTGAACTCATCTTCAGTGTGTCCTGTGGTGTAGAAGAATTGCTACCATCAGCAATGGGAATGCTGCCTGCCTGTGTGTTTAATCCATGGTGATATGAATTAAACACACACTGCACAGACCTAATGAAGCTCCCTTTCAGACATTTCCAGGGGCTGCTTCTCTGCAGAGCCATTACAGTTGTCAGCAAACCAGCCAAAAGGAGCTCAAACCTCCCAACATGGTCCTCTGGCTCCGGTGTTCCACAAGGATGAGGTGGGATTAATATCTCCTCTCTGGAATTTCCTACTGAAACTTTCATTTGAATCTGCCTATTAACACACTTTCTTGTTTTCTTCCAAATCTTTATCCATAAAATATTCTAACCCATGGATATTTCAGGGAACTTTGATACTACTATGAATATACAAAGCCTTTTTGCTCATATTTTTGCTGCTGTATTTACAGGTCTGAAAACCACATCATCCCTTCTCAGAATTTCAGAATGGCTTGCATTACAGCATAAATATCCCACTACATTGACTCTGTTACATATTGCTCTTGAAAGATTGAGACTGGTTCTTCTGGAGTGCAAATTTTATCCTCTCCTGGCTTCCAAAGCACAACCCATTAGAAACTTTTTCAGACACCAGGTTTGATTTGTGGGACATCATGGAGGTTCAACAGGACCTGGAGGGGTTTTGTTCCTCACAAGCAGCTCCCAGTAAACCTCACTGCCACCTACCCAGGCAGAGCAGGATTGCCAGGAACACAGTTCCCTCATCCAGTGCTGTGGCCTCTGAGATTTAAGTGTCTCTCCATTGAATAAACCTGGCTTCTTTCCCAGAGACTTCGTTACCTGGGATCCTGACTTCATGATGGGCACAAGCTTTGGCTTCCTCTTTTGTGCCTGTAGGGGCTCTAAGAATGCTCACAGGTCTGCAGCAAGTGAAGCAATTTATCTGCCTAAAAAGCAGGTGTTCTGGTACACTCTGAATATGAATGAGATGTATGCAGGCAACAATATTCTGAGGAGGTTTTCAGATATGTTGCAGGGATCACTCAGTCTTTATCCTACTGAATTTTTACTTGGGCTTCTAGAACCTTGTGTTCTCTTTCTTGGGCTCTTCTGCTTCCTTAACAACTCTGCTGCCTTTTTAAATATAGTGACATAAAAAGAAAGAAAAAAAACTACCCTAACAGTTCTCATTGCACTCATGCCCCTGAGTGTCTTTACACAGGTGCATCCTGCCTCAGATATTTCTTTTTCCACTCAGCCTGCAGGTTCCCTTCTGTATCACTCCAAATATGGCCTTGGACTTATGATTTATACTTCAGATCCCTTTTCTCTGTGAGGGAAACTGCTCAGAACATCACCTCTGACTGATGTCCCTGCTGTGGACCTTTCCCTTTCAGTATGTTCATGCTATTCATGCCCCAAAGGAGAAGGGCAGGACAGAAGTCTTGTCTTGAAGTTCCTTTGCAGGTTAAACCCCATGCAGGAGCAGGGACACAGCCAAGAGTGCTTTCTGCTCAGTGGTGTAGCTTCTCCAAAAGCTCTTCCAGAGACATCAAACAGATGAGGGTTTGTTTTTCCACATTGTTCTGAGATTTGTAGAAATGAAATCCTGTTCACTTCAGATGGGCAATAGACACTGGCTTTAATTCCAAGTACTTGTCACCATGCCTCCATCTCTGGGAACTGCTGTGACCACTGCATTCTCAGGTGCCAGTTGCCTGTCCTTGTCCTAAAATTGGCATTCCACATCACTGGCAAGGCTGAAGATTCTTGGATAATCTAGCAGTAGCTCTCTCAGCTTTAGGGCTTGGAATGGCCACACTCGAAAGTTCCAGTAATGGGTTCTCAGATTCCTGTGCTCAGGTCCACAGGGTGCCCCTTTGGCACAGCTGGTAGGATTTGTCTCCTTTCTGAAACCTTTGGGGATATCCAAAAATGCATTCAGCAACCCAAAGCTGGGGATTGATTTCCCCCTCATGAACTCACACAGGCAGAGCAGGAACCTCAGCCCACAGTGCCACAGTTTGTACAAATGCCACCTGCCAGCATCAGCAGAACCTTCCCTGTGCTGCTTTTGAGCCTCTACCATAGGTAGTGATATAATTTGGTACATTTTTGGCCACAGCTTAAAACACAGCCCAGTTAGCTCAGGGAATAGGAGAAGAAATGACAGTGAAAGCACAATATCCCACAGCGCCTCAAAAGACTTCTTCAGCCTGTCAGTCACAGATGCACAAACACCATCAGCCAGGAAGGATGGAAAATCCTGAAAATTTTCAGTTATTTTGAAGGACCTTTGTACCTTCTACCAGGAATGCAGCAAGCAGCAGAATAAGGGTCCTTCCACAGTTAGAAAAGGTGATTTGCAGAACTAGAAAGAGGAAGGGGGATGGGACTTTGCTGGAAAGATGTTTGCCTAGCAACACAAAATCAAAATCTATGCCTGACCTGTAAGAAATGTCTCTATGGGCACTGCTTCTTCATTTGGTATTCAAGCCAACTTTTGCCTGTATGTGATCTGAAAACACAAGAGCAAACATGTGAAAGAGGAGGATGAAAGCAATGAAAGCTGACACTACCAAACCAAGGAGTTAACCCAAATTATTAAATGAGCTGGTGTACCTTGGGTTTTTAATTGCTCTCAATTGCCCATATCACCAAACTAGGCTGTGCATCCAAACTACAGGGGTTTTTTTTAGGTAATACAATGCCAGTTTGATTACTGCAGCATCCTTGGAGAGCAGCAGCATGCTGCAGGAGACCTCCATGGCACTAGAGGGGAATTCTGACACTGGCAGAAGAAGAAATACATCAGTTCCCACTTTGCTAAAGTAGCAGACAGGTTTGGCATATGGTAGAGGTTAGGCCTGAAGGATTATGTTACTGTTCAACTGAAGGACTCCTAATAAAGACAGTTTCATTTAATTTACAATTCTGCTTCTTACACCTAAGGATACTTGCAGCCTTGGGTATATTTTAGAATTGCTCTCAGTATTGGAAATGGCCCAGAGGTTAATCAAGGAATATCAGGCAGAGTGTTTGCAACAGTTTGACTCTTCCAGGCGTGACCAGGGCTGGGCTCAGCTCAGCCTGGCCTCCAGGAACACATCCACTGAGTGCCTAGGGCTTTGCTGTGAGGTGGGTAAAGGCAGAGTCAGCTAATTAGCTGCACCAACCCACGTTCCACAGCTGGTGCTGGGTGTTGCAGGGCTGCCAAGAGCCAGTTAGACTCTCCCAACCCAGAACTGTGTGGAAGGGAATGGGGATATATAAACAGAAAGTGTTGCTTTAGCCCTGGGATGTTATGGGTTTATAAATCAGATGGATGCACTGGAAGCTGGCTGGTCCCTGTGCAGACATGGCCTGGATCTGAGCTGGAGAGCCAAATCAGCCCCTGTATTGAACTCATAGTGCTGAGACAAGAAACATTTTACCAGCACAGAACCTCCACTGCCAGGGTGTCCAGCACTCAGGAGACACTGGGTGTGACTCACGTGTGGTGGTAGTGGAGAGAGCTTACATCAAATTCAGAGGCAGTTGTACCCGCTTCTGCCACAGCCAGCCTTGATCCTGGGCATCCTAGGGAATAAGCCCAGCCTCTCGTGCATTTCTTTCAAATCCCCTTTTGCCCTCTTCTGCCATTTTGTTGCTCCTGTGTTAGCCAAGACCTAGTTTACTAGGGCTCTTGATTGGAGACTTATTACAGCTTATTTCTGTCTGCCTTTCTTTAAAGCCAGCTGAACATACCCAATGCTCTTCCTCTATGGTAAGACCAAAAATACAGACCACCCTCCCAGCT
>NW_005054384.1:357649-380149 GCF_000277835.1 Geospiza fortis
TCTCCGTGATCACAAGTTCTCTCTCCAAGCCCAGCCTAGTTATTTGTGCATGAAGCTGCCATGTCATGTATTGGTGTGAGTCTGGTGTTCACATGAGCTGTGAATATGCTGCACATGTGTATCTCTTGTGCATCCTGAGCTTTCCTTTGGTCAAGTTAACTGTTGTTCTGCCTTCTAATGAACCACCAAGAGAGAACTGGACCTGGTAAGATTTCTTGTGAGTCACAGTGTCCCTGTGTCACTGTCAATGTGACGCTGAATGAGTTTGCAGTGTGACTTCATGTCCAAGCCTCCAGAAAAGAAAGGGTTGGGACTCTGAAGCTCCTCTTCAATGAGGTGATTCATTGTAACACTTGAGTTTGTATTTTGCACAAAAAAAAAAGAGTAACTGGTGCAATGGTGCATAAAACACCTCTGCCTTGGTGTGCAAGGCTGTTCCCACACCACCCCCAGAGAGCTCCAGTTTCTGGATTTTCACTCTGCAGAACCTCCCTCCTCTGGCAAGGATATGCCTTCAAAAAGCTGGATGAAAGCCGGGAGGAAGTAAGCAGGGCTACTCAAGCATCAGCTAATCTACAGCCACCTAGTTTTGAAATGACTGTAATCTTCTGAGGCACGGCTGAGTTTTTGGCTAAGTGGTTTGATGCCAGTAAGTTGCAGATTTGCGTCAGGGAGGGATTTGTTCTATTTTATCTGCTCCAGGACACTAGGAGGGCAGAGATAAACTTCTGCCTACAGTAGCTGCCTCCTCTCAGCAAGGAAGGACAAAGGAATACTAAAACCTCTGTCCAGACCCATGTCCCAACTTGCTGCCACCTAAAGAGCCAAGCCAACCAGAAGAACAACAGGTAGAATAAGAAAACTCTGGTTTTTTAGTCACAACCACAGCATGATTGCTGTCCATACAACCTCTAGATTGGTACCTCAGCTCTGTTTTAGATGGTATTAGAGCTTGGCTTCTACAGAACTGGAAGAGGTATTTGACCTTACAGTTATCCCTCTGGGACTGTAGCACTGAGTATTCAGTGCCATGATTTTTGATTCCTTGGAGGCCACATTCCCTCCTTCACCTCAGAGCAACTCCCTGAAATCTGCTGAAGCCCCTAGCCTGATGTCCAAGTAATCAAACGAGGATGATGTGAGGTGTAGGGAGCACTCAGGCTTTTTGTGACACAAAAAATCCCAAATCTTTTTCAGCCAGTTACTCCATGGGCAGCAAGTGTCAGCCTTTGGTACAGCCTGGAGGAAGTTACCTGGTGACAGACACGCCACAGACAGACAGACTGCAGCTGGGTGCAATCCTGATCTGTTGCACACAGTGCTGAGCTCCCTGTGCAAGCAGGGGTCACACCCAGCACCCAGCTACAGCCCCTGCATTGGGACAGGGACAGAGCTGAGCATCAATCAGCTCAGAAACAGGGGCACACCCAGGTGCACATCTGCATCTGGGCATTTCATCCCAGAAACATCCACCCAGGCTGCTCCTGTGCCTTGGCTTTTATCAGAAGCAGACAGGCTGCTGTTTTCACTGCCCAGTGACAGGAAATCCAAAGGGTCTGTTCTCTCTTGGTTTACACAGTGGTGAGTAGTTAACAGCAGGGGTGATCTGCACTGTTTCTTCCTCCTAAATGTTGCTCTTTTGGTGGTGTTTAGACTCAAGCTGCAGTCTTTGCAGCCTGGGTGGGGACAGAGAGGGGGTTTCCATGCACTGTGCTCCACAGCAGGTCAAGTGGCAGGGTGACAGTGTTATCTCCCCCTGTGACAGGAGGTCACATTCCCACAGTGCTGCTGCCGGAAGGCACCAGCTCCACAGGCTTGGCACAGTATTTTAGGGGGTTAACAAACTGGAAAACTTGGCATTTGCTGTGCCCTTGAGCTAGGCAGCAAGTCCTGTGCCAAGGCCAGGTGAGCCTGCTGCTGCAGCAGCCTTCAGACGGATGTTGCCTTCACACATGTGAAGGCTGAGGAACGTCAGAGCTGGTTACAGCCCCAGGGGAAAATGCTTAGGGACAAAGCAGATGCTGTGAGAAAAAACAGGCCAGAAGAAAGACTATTTTAAAATACTCCACGCTCGAACAGTAGCAGCGAAGCCAAAATAAAATGTTTTTAAAAAACCAGAAGTCAGTGCGCAGACTGTGGGAAATACAAAGGGGTCATGAGAAATGAGAAAGGCCCAGCAGTGGGAGCGAGTGACCAGGGCCAGCCCGCAGGAGCACGGCCACAGCAGCACAGGGACAGCCAGGCTGGCAGTGGTGCCAGTGACACAGCACACACCGCGGGGTGCCCCCGTGGGGTTTTGCAGCCAGGGGGGCAAATCTGAGACCTGCTCCTGTTTCCCAGCAGAGCAAGCAGATCATGGCTGGTGCCTGACACCAGATTGAGCAGAACTGCTGGCTGAGACACCCACTGGGGTGAAACACTCAAGGCAGGCCAAAAGGGAAAGTGTCTTTCTCCTCCAGTGCAAGGTCAAAGGGGAATTGCCTCTTTCCAGTGTGAGGAGATGTATTGGAGGGTATGAGCATATCCTATCCCTAATCAGAAAGGCCAGGCAAACTGAAGGGAGAGGCTGATGGCCTTGAGAGGCCCCCTAGAGCAGCCTCACCCCCATGGGGGACAGGGCAGGCTGGAGCAGCCTTGGCCTGTCCCTGGGGTGCCGGGGAGTGGAAGCCCAGGGAGCAGTAGCAGGACAAGGAACAGTGCAGTGAACCCTCGGCGTAGGCTCCTCTGTGGCCCAGGGCCCTGGTTGCTCTCGTGCTGTTGTAACTCCTGCCTCTGTGCCAATGGCTTCCAGAACGCAGAGGAAAACTCTCGCATCTCAATCACCTTCTTCCGACTCTTCCGCGTGATGCGCCTCGTGAAGCTCCTGAGCCGAGGGGAGGGCATCCGGACACTGCTGTGGACCTTCATCAAGTCCTTCCAGGTATTCCTTCACTTATCTCTGAGAAAGACCCCACTCCTTTTCATTTCCCTCGGTGGCCTCTTGGGGAGAGGTTTCACCCCAGTGCCTGAGCTCAAAGGTGCCGGGGGAGAGGCGGCACAAACGAGTCAAGTAAATGGAACTCGCAGGGTATGAGGAATTGCTTGAGACCCTCCTGAACAGCCTTTATAGTTCAGTTCAACTCAATTACTGCCTGTCTGTAACCCTTCAATCTCTTTTCTTTTTTTCCTTATTTGAGCTGTGTTTCATATGTGTAACTCTAAGTGAAATACACAGCTATGGGGGGAAGGCCTGTGTTTCAAGTTTCCTTTAAACCTTGTTTAGAGTATTAGAGGTGTGTGGCCTCCATACTTTCATCCAGGAAGGATTCACCTTTTTAGCCCTACTCTTTTGAGCTGGTAACAATGCCAAGTTATTAAATTGCTGCTGCTTTTTTCCCTGGAGACAGGTTGCATTTCAATGGTAGGTAAAGTTTCAGAGTAGATAGGAGGAAGTGAAGAATATCAGACTGGATAAGAATCATCACCTTTGGAGGAAAACAAACACCGCAGTTATTTGCTAGAAAAAACCTAGCCACACATAGTAAAATGATAGAGATGAAGCATGGCATATTCCTGCATTCTAAAAGTACTTGACCTGGATTTACTGGACCAGCACAACCTGGATGTTAGCTGGGGCTTATCCAAAGGAATCAGCAGAGAAACACAGCACAGGAATACAAATGGTGCTCTAAACATGAGCAAATATGCAGAACACACCACTGGGCAAAAGCATGAAAGAGTAACTTGTGCAACACACAAGCCTTGAAACAGCAACTATATAGCCCTCATATAAAACTTAAAACTTAAACCTTAGCAGTGACAACACAAGCTGGGACCAAAGCCTGCAGTGCTGCAGCTCATTGCAACTTCTGTCTCTTCTCAGCAGAAGCAGCACACGTGCACACCAGGGACCAGCACGGAGTTATTCCAGTGCAGCTCTCAGTGGTCCCAGTAGCCAGACCACCAGGCTGATGCAAAGGACTCATTTTGCACACTCCTTGACTGCCAGAGGACCTAACCCTGCACAGCAGGTTTCTGGCACATCCACACCACGGTGACTTTTTCCATTGCTTGCAGAGCTGCCAACTTCCAGGTTGTTATTTGAGCAGTGCCACTGGGAACCATTTTGTTTGCATGCGTAGGAATGAGATTCCCTTGGCACAGCTCAGCCAGCCCTGATGCAGGGGACAGAGTCACACTTTCCAGTTCCTGCCTCTCCTCCCCTTGCCCTGTGCCCCTGCAGCCTCTTTGGCAATAGCTCGCCCTGAGCTGAGCTTGTCATGGCTCATGGCTGGAGAGGAGGAGATGGATGGAAAGGGAGCACCTGGAACTTCCCCCCTGTGACCTCCAGACCTCTTCAGCTGCAGGGTCACTTCAGGCAGGGCTGTCGGGTGGTGGGAGAAAGGATGGAGGGAAGGATCCTCCACCACAGCAGGGGAGGGGGAAAAACCAGGCAGCATTGCAAGCAAGTGCCTTTTCCCTTGAAAGCCTTTAGCCATTTATATCATGGAATTCTCTGCTCCAAGCTCCTCCTCTTGCAACTACTGGGAGGCTCCTTTGGCAGCTAAGAATAGCCACTGTGCCGCTCCCACCGTCAGAATGTGGGATCCCAGCAGACTTTGGCACAGGCTCTCCAGTGTCCCCACATGCTTCCAGGAAGCATCTCTGCTCACACAGGGCAGCCCAACAAGCAAGGAACCCATGGAGTGAGATCCCATGGTCGCCTCCACGTGCCCTGGGCATGGCATGAAGCGCTGACGTAGGAGCTGGGGCACCGGTCAGAGCGGTGGGAAAATGCTCGGCGGGGTTTCCTGCTGTCTGCAGAGACAGCAACAGGGTCAGCCTGGGCAGTGGGAGGAGGAGGAGGAAGTGAGAGGGTGCTGAGGGCACGGCAGGGCCGTGGGAATGACAAGGACAAAGTGGTAACGCCAAGGAAGGACAGAGCCAGAGAGGACAGAGACAGAAATGGAGAATACAGGAAGCTGAAGGAGCCGTGGGGAGCAAGGGGCAGGGATGAGCAGGAAGGTGTGTTAGTGGAGAGGAATGGACTGAGCAGAACATGAAAAGGAAGTGAAGAGGCAGACAGACAGGACAGAAGACACTTTCCCACCCCCATTTGGATGGGAAAAAAGCAGTACTGTCAGAAAACAGTTAAGGTTATACACCTTAGAAGTATTGTTAATTTATACACCTCAGTTCCTGTCTGGACACTATCCCAGGAGCTTTTAGGTATTGTGTGTATCAATTCCCAACTAAATCATCACAAAATGTTTGGAGCCCAGTTCTGAGCTGGTGGTCTCTTCAGTGACATTGTGAGGTAAATATATCAATTTGTCTGGCCCCCTAAAAAGCCAGAGGAATCTGTCCTGAGACGCAAGGTGATGATTACAGGCATTGTCCAAAGGATTTGATTATTTTTTGCCATTTTAATATTCAGATCTCTTTGAGATGATTTATGCAGATCTTAGTCAAATTTCCATCGTTTTTTCCTGTGGGATTTAGTTGTGTTGAATTTAGGATTACAGAGGGGTTTGGGTTGGAAGGGACCTTAAAGATCACCTAGTTCCAGCCACTCTGCCATGGGCAGGGACACCTTCCACTAGACCAGATTGTTCAGAGCTCCACCCAACCTGGCCTTGAACACTCCCAGAAACAGGACAGCCACAACTTTGAGCAACCTGTTCATGCCTCACCCACTCATATAGTAAATAACTTCTTCCTAATATTTAATTTAACCTGCCCTCTTTCAGTTTAAAACCATTGCCCCTTCTTCTATCACTGCATGCCCTTGAAAAAAGTCCCTCAATGTCTTTATAGTAGGCCCCCTTTAGGTATTGGAAGGTACTCCTAGGGTCTCTTTAGGTATTGGAAGGTGCTCTAGAGTCTCTCCGGAGCCTTCTCTTCTCCAGGCTGAACAACCCAACTCTCTCAGCCTGTCTCCATAGCAGAGGTGCTGCAGCCCTCTGATAATGTTGTAGGCTTGTTATATTCTCTGAAATCGGGTGTTCAAAATCTAGATCAGGGACTGTGCTCACATTTTCAGAGCGAATGTGTCCACCCATTTCCTCTGAATCAAATTCTGAAAGCCTCTGCTCTGAGTGCTAGATATTTCAAAAGATCCCTGCTCAAAAGCCTGAGTCCATGAAGTCCCGAGCCCTTGATTCCTGTCAGAGATGGGGGAAACCGGGAGCACTCAGCACTTGGCTGATTGCACTGACCCCTTCCCTGGGAGGCAGCTCTGCTTATCAAGGCTCTGCATTTCCTCTCCAGCAGCTGATCACCGACACTCAGTGCATGGCAGACACCATCAGGGACACCTAACACCGAACAGGAAGGTGCTGATGCTGCTTTAGCTACTTAGGGTGGTACCAGCCATTGCAGCAGAAGCCTTGAATTAAGATTCCAGCAGCTGTAGCATCTTTTATTTCACCATTCCGGATGCAGGGAAATATCATTAGTGCCAGAGTAGCGCTGGCTGTGAGAGCTTTCTCCTCCTGGTAAGCAGGTGTAGACACTGGTTTTCCCTCTTTCCTGGCTCGGTCAAGGGCAGGAGTGACGGGAAGGCAGCGGAGCTCCATCCATCTATCCATCCATCCATCCCCCATGGCTCAGAGCCGAGCCGGCTGGGCTGGGCGGGCAAACCAAGCGTGGGCTTGCAGAGGCATCTAGTGGCTACTGCCCGCACTACAGAGCCACAGCCGCGCCCCTGTCCCAAAGGCAGCCGCACGAACCAGGCAGAGACACAGCCCTCTCTTTTCTTCTTTCGTTTCCAGGCTCTCCCCTACGTGGCTCTTTTAATAGTGATGTTGTTCTTCATCTACGCTGTGATTGGGATGCAGGTGAGTGATGCTTAAAGAGCTCGGGTGTGTCTGTCTTCTCCTGCTAGAGCATGGGAAGAGGATTACAGGGTAACTAGATCAGTGTGTGGTTGTGGGGGCTTACAGCAATGTTTTCACACAGTGAGGTGAGATGGAAGCTAACCTTGGCTGGAGAACATTGTCTGACTGGGTACTTCCGACATGATCCAGAAAAAAAAGCAAGCAAATAAAAAAACTGGCCCTTTTAAGGGCAGAACACAATATGCAAACAGTAAAAGGACCGTGCCTGCCTTCCACATTCTCAAAGGAATATCCACAAAGATTTACTGCCTTGCTTGTTGGTCCAAAACAGGTTTTTAAGTGGGCTTATGGCCATGCTGCACTGAGCAAACCAAAATGTTCCCTTGCATCTCTTTCACACTGGCACAACTTCCACTGAGTTGTAAAGAGCAGCTTTTGATCTACACCCATGAAGGGAAATATGGGATCAAACCCAATATACCAACACTCACATCAACACAACATCTTATTCAGTCTGCAAAATGTGCTTGGAATCATCCTGAGCATTCACCTGTGCAAGGAACTGATGCTGCACAGACACCATTGAGGACAGCACAGGATGTAGGCACAGCCTGTGACTATCCCAGCCTCGTTTGCTGTGCTGCTTTTCAAGCTAAGCTTCACTTTCCACTTCCATGTTAATCAAAGTTCTCAGACAAGTCAGCCATCTGGGATCAGAGGCCACAGTATGGAAAGGCATGGCATAATTGCTTCCAGAGGTCTTCAAACATGACAGGCTTCTTGGTTTCACAATGGCAACAGAATTTGTAATGAAATTCATCTGACCTCTGTGACCTTGTTTTAATTTGTTTCCTGTTATTATAATCACATGTTTTCACAATCTCCATCTACACTGCCCCACTGTGAAAGATAAAATTAATGTTTTCTTGAATTATCACAGGTTATCTCAATGGCCCCAGTAATCACAGCTGTCATTTACTCTGCTAAGCTCATACTGTAAACTTGCCAGTTTTGCCTCTAATACCTAAGATGGCCAAGATCCTACAGAATTACCTGCACTATACAGAAAATCACTTCAGAGTATTAAGCTGATATTACATCACTGTACAAAGCATTATAAGTGACCTCCAAGCACCCACACAGATGGGGTATACAGTGGTCAGGGCACCACCAGGGCCAGATGCTTTATTCTGTAATTCTACTCCTTTTTCTTTCAGCTAGTTCTAAGTTACCTATTTAACCCGTGGCTTACATTCAAGCCTCTGTTTAAATCATCTCAGCAGCCTGAAGATCATACATCTGTCTTTCACATTAATCTAGATTACTAGGTTGCTTTGTGCCCTCATGTCTTCCAATATGAAAACCAACTTTTTTAATTTTCCCTGTTTTACCAGAGCCCACAGACCTGTGATTATCACTTTTTGTCCAAATGGCATCTCAGACATTTTGTGTGCAGCTCTCTTGAGCATGCTGACACACAGAGTTCCCTCACACACAGGGGCACATAGGAAGGAAAACCATCCCTCACTCCATTAAGCAGCTACCATGAAAGACTGGATGGACCAGAACTGATAAAAAATATCAGAATTTCCCATATGAAGGAGACCTACTACTTTATGTCAGCTACTGCCACAACCTGGAGCGTAACAACATTCAAGCCTCACTACCTAATGTGCTCGAGTGGAAAACATCCAGGTTGAAGTTGATGGATGGAGCTGCTCTAGGATGGCCCAAGAGGCACAGATTGGAGAGGCTGTGAGGGAGGAACCCCCATTTGCAGCTCCTCCCAGGTGCCTAATGCAAAACACCCACAGCAGCTGCTGCCTCCTGTGTGAGGGAAGCTGTAGGGTCGAAAGGAAGATCATGGGGAGCTCCCTTATCTACATTTGCCTGAAATGATAAATATGGGCTGCCTCAGCTCAAGCTCTGTGCAATGGGGCAATCAGAGCTGCCTGTGGCATGGGGCTGGCCAGGCAGGAGAAGTTCCCCTGCATCCATGAGGAACCCCTGAGGAAAACTGCCATGTGCTGACCCTCCCTCCCGTCTGGCAAAGCCATCCCACCATTGTCCCTGTTTCTCTGGGGGTGCTAATTATCGGTGACATTTCCTTGAAAAGAAGCTGGGTGTTCTCTCAGAGCTGCTCTGTTCCTGCTGCTTGTTTTGGCTACAGAGAGATTACAGCTCTCAGCCCCTGAGATCTCTGCCACGTTGTTATCAGTGGGGAATAAATAGTCCTGCCTGTGCTGTATAGAGACCTTTCTGCCACACAAGGTTTGTTTAAACTCTCAGTCCCACTGCCTGAAAGTACCACAGCTATCCAAGATGTTTTTAAAGAAGCCTGAAACTGCTGCACTGGGGACTTCACACCCCAAGACAGGCCCCTATAAAGGTTTGCTGATGGTTGCAGGCTTGGTTGGTGTGGCATGGGAGGAAGCTCTAGGGCATCCTTGTCTGGGCAGATCTGGTCATCATCTTCACACTGCTGCAATGTGGGAGGACCCCTGAAACACCTGCTGGAGACAAGCATGACTATAGAAGGGCAGGCATTTGGACAATTGCAGATCCAAGGCAATGTATTTACATTGTTTTGTGAAGATCCAAGGCCCCCCCCAGAGCTGGAAGCTCAAGGCTTTGCAGCTGCTGGTCCTTTGCTATCATTTTGTCCTGACAAAGATAGATAAGCAATGAAGGAAGGAGCCTTTTCTTCTCTGTTTCTGATGTTTTTCAGCTGGACTCCCTTCCCAATTGAGTGCTAGTTAAAACAAGGCCCCACATCATGTATTCAGTGTCTGAATAAGGAAGGACACCTTGTTTTGACACAAGATGCTTCTTATTGCAAAACCAGTGTTTTTCTGGTTATAAAGCAGAAGCCAGGGAAGCAACAACAAATATGAAAGACACAGAAAAAATTCTTTTGATAGAAGAGCAGATTCCATTAAATATCAGAGTCAGGGTGAGGCCAAGAGCTACGGGTGACAAGAGGTTTGGGGATTTTGCAGGGCTAATCTGAAAAGACCTCTGCTTTCTGCCAGGTGTTTGGTAAAATTGCGCTGAACGACACCACAGAAATCAACCGCAACAATAACTTCCAGACCTTCCCCCAGGCAGTGCTGCTGCTTTTCAGGTGGGTACACCACAGCTCTGCACTGTGTCAGCCTGGGAGCACCATCCCTCTGCTCTCAGGCACAGATTATCTCCTCCTACCGTGTTGTGTTCCCGAGGTGAGTAGTAACATGTTGTCCTTCGGTGGGGGAGCCTGGAATTATGTCAGATGGAAGGAGCAGTGCATTAAGTCTCTTGTAGCCCAGCAGCTCACCCTGGTTACACTCAGTGCTGGGGAGGGACACAAGTATTCCTACACAGAAGGAAAGTAGCCAGTTTTCAGCGCTCTCCAAGGTTGATATGCATCAAAACCTTCTTTGGTTCAAATCTGTCCAGTGTAACTTCCAGCAGAGAAAGGGACATGATGAACTCGTGCTTAGGCATGGCCATGGCCAGCTCAGCTTAGCACATCATCCCACTCCAGCTGGGGCAAGGGAGAGGTGGGGTGCTGAAGGGGTGGGAAGTTGGCACAAATTCAACACTGTCACAATTTTGAAGGGCTTCTTTACATTAAATCCACAGCCATGTCACACATATCTCCATGATTCTGCTTGGAATGTGAGAGCCCCAAACCCACAGCAGCCAAAGCCAGTCAGAAGTGATAAGCTGATGATGGCAACAAAACCAAATAGAGGAGCAGTGTGGTATTTTCGGGGTCCCCCATGGCAGGAAGGAAATGATGAATCTGACTCTATGTTCTTAGAAGGCTAATTTATTATTATATTATATTATATTATGCTATACTAAAACTATACTAAAGAATAGAGAATGGATACAGACAGAAGGTTACCAGGAATGATAATGAAAACTCATGACTGACTCCTCAGAGTCTGACACAGCCTGACTGTGATTGGTCATTAAGTAAAAACAATTCACATGTTGGATAAACAATCTCCAACCACATTCCAAAGCAGCCAAACACAGGAGAAGCGAATCAGATAATTATTGTTTTCATTTTTCTCTGAGGCTTCTCAGTTTCTCAGGAGAAGAAATCCTGGTGAAAGGATTTTTCCCGAAAATATGACAGTGACAGAGCAGGATATGCCAGGGGATGTCAAAGCCATCGGCATAACTTGCTCATAATTGACCTCAGTGGCAAAACTCTCATTAATGTTCACGGGATCAGGAGCAGGTTGCTAATGTGCCAGTCCGAGGTCACTGCTGTCTCCCCCTGCCCTCTGCCTTGCCCAGGTGTGCCACAGGTGAGGCCTGGCAGGAAATCATGCTGGCATGTCTCCCTGACAAGAAGTGTGACCCGGAGTCGGAGCCGGCCAACTCCACAGAGGCCGATCACTCGTGTGGCAGCAGCTTCGCCGTCTTCTACTTCATCAGCTTCTACATGCTCTGTGCCTTCCTGGTGAGTGCCCAGCACAGACCTTCCCTGGCAGACTCAGCCTCTGCTTCCCCAGATCAGCAGTGCACAAGGATGATCTCAAATCTCCCCATGGGTCTTTCCCAGCAGAACCCTTTCAGTGACAACACCCCCTCCCTGCCTCCCTCCAGCTCTGAGGGACGCTCTGCTTCCAATCCCTGTCTTTTGTGCACGGCAAAGGAGTGCTCTTCCCCACCTCCCCCTAAATGAGAAAACCAAATTAGTCTGTTGTGGGCTGTGCTGAGGCTAGCAACGCCTCAGCCACACTTCCCACCTTCCCTCCTACCTTCCTTCTGGCTGCTGAGCAGGTTTTTCCTCCCCTGCCAGCAGCAATGACTGTGAGAATACACATATCCCACTTGCATCTGCTCCGTGTTGGCAGTGCAGCACTGCTCAGAGCGACAGCACACGCTCTGCAGCTGGCAGCAGTGCCCAAAACCCTCCCAGTGAACAGCAGCAGCATTTCTAAACTTTTGGTCTTGGGCCAGAAGAAAGGACTTTTATTTCAGCCCCACTGGGTATTGAAGATAAATCCCACCTCATTCTGCCAGGCAAAGACACAGGTAAATAAAAAGCCACAACAGCAAAAATAAGAATTCAGCAAATTTGTGCCTTGTCCATTTATTAGGGAGGAGAAAAATGTAACCAGCTGAGAATATTCCACCTCTGGGCTCTTCCAATTTAAACTGGGGGGCTGGCATGTGGGAATAAAGAAGCTAACCCCAATGGCTTCCTAGTTTTGTGAGTCAAAATTCAGATCTTAAATGGAGAACCTGGTAAAATTTACTGTTACTTGCTCATCCATCACATCATCTCTGTCCTTGTTTGCAGATCATCAATCTTTTTGTCGCTGTTATAATGGATAACTTCGATTACCTGACACGGGACTGGTCCATTTTAGGACCACACCACCTGGATGAGTTTAAAAGGATCTGGGCAGAGTATGACCCTGAAGCTAAGTAAGTAACCCAGCCTGGATATCAGAGCTCCTCGGGAGAACAGGCCCATTATTTTCTGTTCTCTAGACTCACTGCAGTAAGTGCCATGTTCCCCCTACAGGAACTTTTTTTTTTTTTTTGGTACAGAACTCCTAAAATAGGTATCACCACCAGGTACTGCTGGTGAATCCATAAGCCCAAAGTGCAAAGACACTCACAGAAATCTCAGCATTTAGGCTGCACTGTTCCCTGTCAGGCCATTGCTTTACTTTCTGTCAGAGAGATACAGACTTAGCAGGAGACTGAGAAAAAGAGATTAGGGAGTTGGATTATTGACGTATTTGTTTGTGATATTGAGCTGTGACTCTTCTGCTTGACTTTGTACTCACAGGAGAGCTGCTCTGCTCAAATCTGTTTTTTCCTATGTCATCTATGCCCACCACAACCTGTACATCCACATGGCTGCATTACATTGTCTGCAGGGTTATTCACAAGAGCAGACTTGCAGGGACATAAAGTTATATCACAACAACTCACATGAGGGCTTAACTGGCATTCAGTATTATATGCTCTGTTTGACACATGCTTAGGCTTAAAGTGCATTTTGATCCCTGTGGCATTACTGTACAGTTGACAATTGTAATTGCAAAGCCCCCTCCATAATGCAAAAGCCATGGAGAGAGATTTGGGTGTAAACTGAAAGCAGATCTCTTTAGGAGACATAGTGTTGAGATTAGTCTGGGCTTAGGTTCTGCCATACATGAGGATGTGTCACATTATGAGAGTGATACATGAATTTAAACACTTCTTCACCTTCATGGTGACTTCCTGGGCTGGGAATTTTAATATGGATGGGGAATAACCACAGACTTGTAATCAATACAGCATTTGTTAACAAAACAGATGCTACTGTGTATGCTTCCTTGAAGGCCAGACTGCAGTGGCTGAAGCCATATGATGGATAGCCACTCAGTTCAGATGGCATCCTGCTCCTCCCTGTTTATAAATGGGAATCTCATTCCTCTTCCCCATCCATGTCCCATGCCCCTCCTCTGGCTCTGCTAACTTTCCTCCCTCCCTAAGAGAATTCTTCTTTTGAGATGCCATTTACCAAACTTAAGAGAAACCCAACTGCTGCTGTGAAGGAAGTTCAGTGCTTTATTTTGTGCTCACAAAACAACCCAAAGCATAAACAAGTATGAAAAGGCAGTGGCTTGGGGCTATTTATGTGGGAGGTAAACCACAAAGAAATAGACCTATTACACCTCTCTGCCTGCTATAGTCTTCAACCCAACAAGCAAATAAGCAGATATTTATTTTGAGCAGGTCAGTGATAGGAAGAGAACCCCAAATTATCTGTTCCTGCACTAAGAAACTGCAATGTTGAAATTGAGGTCAATTCTTGCAAGTATTGACTCAAGTATGACTGACAGCTGGGATTTCTGCACTAGTAGAAGTTATATGATTGTTGTATTTGTGGGGTGCCCCGTGGCAGGAAGGAATGATGAATCTGACTCCATATTCTTAGAAGGCTAATTTATTATTTTAAGATACTATATTATATTAAAGAATACTAAACTAAACTATACTAAAGAATACAGAAAGGATACAGACAGAAGGCTAAAAAGACACTAATGAAAACTCATTACTCCTTCTAGTGTCCCGACACCGCTTGCCCCGATTGACCAATGAGTCAAAACCAATTCACATAAAACCAATGAAACAATCACCTGTTGGATAAACAATCTCCAAACACATTCCAAAGCAGCAAAACACAGGAGAAGCGAATCAGATAATTACTGTTTTCCTTTTTCTCCGAGGCTTCTCAGCTTCCTAGGAGAAAATCCTGGGCAAGGAGATTTTTCCAGAAAATATGACAGTGACATATGAGTGCCAGGCAAATCCTGCAGATGCAAGAGTCCTGAAATAATACTTTAAATTATGCCTGGGCCACAGGGAGCAGCAGCATGAGGCTGGGGAGGCCTTAGTGACACCTTTAGCTGTAGCTGCACTCTGCAGACAGGCCAGCAGGTCAGCCCTGGTCAGGATGCAGTCTGTTATTGATGGATAATGAGATGATTGGCTCTCACAATTAAAAGATAACTATTGTGTGGATATTAAGAGAAGCTTTATTGATGTATAGATATGTTATTGTAGTTTAGATGTCCTCTGTTCTCCCCATAGTTCCCTTTTCTCCCCTGTATCATTGCCATCAGACAGCCTGGGCTGTCTAGGACAGGTACAAAGAAGGCTGCACAGGTGTCCCTTGTCTGGGGCAGTTGGGAATGGAAAAGCTTGGTGCTTAGGGGGTGTGGCATGGCAACACCTGATCTCCAATCCAGTTACAAGAAAGCAGTCTCCACTGATAAATGGCAAAGAAGAGCTGACTGACAGACTCTGGGAGGGGCCAGGGCTGGCTGATGCAACCCCCAGGGATATAAAAGATGGAGCATCCATCTTGAAGATGAACTTGCAATGTGGTTTGCATGAGAGGCAGTTCCCAGTGCGCCAGCTTTTTCCTTATGTAGTCCTTTTGTTGTATTTTTGTTAAGGCTTAATAAACCTTTTTACATTTTCAAAGTGAGCAGTTGAGTCTCACACAGCCCTCCCTGTGCTCTCCTCCTCAGGGGACGGATCAAGCACCTGGACGTGGTGACGCTGCTGCGGCGGATCCAGCCCCCGCTGGGCTTTGGGAAGCTCTGCCCTCACCGGGTGGCTTGCAAAGTAAGGCACACTGCTGCTCTGGGAGCCTGGGCTCACAGCAGCTAAACCAGAGCACCAGACAGAGAATACACAATGGTTTGGCCTGAAAGGCACCTTAAAGCCCATCTAATTCCAGCCTCCGTGCTTGGCAGGGCTGCCTTGCACCAAACATGATGTTTTACACTAACCAGCCTGCCGTGGCATTTTCCAGCTGACCCTGCCTCACTCACTGGGCACATCACTGCCCACCAGGCAGAGCCAGCAACAGCATGTCTGAACAACCCCTGGGCTGCCCTGTGCCTCTCAGCAGCTCCTCTGGGCTGCAGCCACCCAGTCCAGGGCTGGAGGGTCACCAGCAAGTGGGCTGTGCACTACTCAGGGCCATCAGCCTTTTGTCTGGTTAGGAGAGCACATCTGTGCTAAATTCAGCTCTCAAGTACCAAGAACATACCTCTGCTTGTACTGTCAAACTCCTATCTCCAGACAGATTAGGAGAGGTAGAAATAACAGGGCATTCTCATTGTGGAACTAATCCACAGGCCATGGATAGTCACATGAGAGGGACGGCAGGTCTGGAGAGCATCAGGAGGGGCATGCTTCAGTCCCTGTGTGGCAGTGTGATTGTTCTTTCTCCTCTTCACCCCACAGCGCCTTGTCTCCATGAATATGCCACTGAACAGCGATGGGACTGTCATGTTCAATGCCACTCTCTTTGCACTGGTCAGAACAGCACTGAGGATCAAGACAGAAGGTGAGAAGCTTGCTCACTGCAAGGATACAAAGGTCTTCATGTCCTGAGTTGGAATAAACCAACAGGCACATCTTGTTTAGAATGATACAAAGGTGTTCATGCCAAAGTGTCCAACTGGTTTCAAATGATCCAAATTACTCATATGCAGCACGTGGGACAAAAAGCTATGTAAAGAGGTTTGGAGGAATAATATCTTCTAGGGAAAGCACAATGTTTCCCACTGCCTAGGAAGCTGGTGCTTCCTGTGTTATCATCTCAAATTACTGATCACATTCTTCACAGTGGTCTGAAAGTTTAAAGTTTTAGATCAATGTGTGCTCACACAGCAATTAGGAGAAGGGCAAAGAAGCCTCCTTTTTGTACCCTGTCTGCAGAGCTGAGCCACTTCTTGACTGCTGTTGCCACTGATCTTCCAGTCCAAGGGAGAAAAAAGAGCTTGGACTTGAGGGTCTCATCTCACAAAAACTCCTCCCGTGCTTCCATTAGCATGAGTGAACATTACATTATACTAACAGTGGTGTTGTAAAGGGAGATGAGGAGTAAAGGGACTGTTAATAGCTTTGCATAGACAGCAGGTATATTTGAGGAAAGCACACAAGATTCGGGGCTCAGCTTGTCCTCTTTGTGGCTCTCTGTCACCTGCTGTAATGAAAGATATTGGTCCTGAGTCAAAATCTGGCTTCATGTATTAATGAGATGCATTAAAAGGGAGTGTAGGTCTGTGATTCACAGCTAAACACCTCTGCCTCAGGAGTGGCTGAATTTCATTTCAGGCATGGGGAAGCAGTGACCAGCAGAACTCTATCTTACAGTGCCAGCTGTACCCTGCTGAGCCAAAAAATAGTGGCAAAATGAAAAGTTATATTAAGGCCTTGAAAATTGTGCTAAACAGAATTTGACTTTAGTCAAGAGACTCTCCTGAGGAAAAAGCCACCCACAATCCCTGTAAGACATCTTGTGTCTTATGAAACAGAGACCCAAAAAGGTTTCCATTTTCTTGTCTGTCTGAGAGAGCCTCAGACTCTTGGAGTCATTGCCAGTGAACTCCTGGGAAACCATCTAAAGCCTCAAACTGCTTGCTTTCTTTCTTGCCTCAGCAGGATCTTTTAAGTGGTCGGGGCAGGAGTTTGGAATTAGCCCTGCTGAGTCAGATTTCTGCCTTTGATGCTGTCCATGTGTTGCACCCTCAGCAAGTTATTCCACGTGCCTGTCTTCACTGCATCCTATTACAAGAACTACTGCCATGCAGAGCCCTGTGCAGCACCCTCAGGAGCCTCAGTGCTGGGGAGAAATAAGAAAAGCTGCAGGAAAAACACCTTTAGGAGGACAAGATACTGGTTTCAGACACCTAGAGAGAGACAAGAGAGGGGTTTGAATGTACATAAATCAAGAAATACAACTGAAGATGACTCATTTGAGAGGAAATGTGTATCTAGAAGGAAAGTCACCTTCCTACCCAGAGATGACTATGCACATTTAGGAAGAAGACCTCTTGCTGTGAGGGAGCTTTAGGAATGGTCAGAGCATCTCTTGGCCCAAAACTTTCCACTACTGAAAACACTCTGATATTTACCTCCTGAGACTTCCATGCCAGACATTAAATTGCTCCTCTGCAGGGTCTGCTTAATTCCTGTCTCTGATGATTTTCACCCTGCAGGTAACCTGGAGCAAGCCAACGAAGAGCTGAGAGCAATAATTAAGAAAATCTGGAAGCGCACCAGTATGAAGCTGCTGGACCAGGTGGTGCCTCCTGCAGGTGGTGAGTGCAGGATCTTGTCCCTGTCTCTGAATATCTCTGGTTTTTTCCCCCACCTGCCCTGTCCTTCTGCACCTCGTGGTCATCATGTAGAATAGGGGGGACAGGCTTTCTTCTCAAAGCTATCAGTGTTTCCTCAGGCTGAGGTCTGCTCTATACTAACATGAATATGCTGTTCTTACTGCTGAGAAATCAGGGAAAGAAAAAAATGTGCACAAAGAGGAGTTGGTGCATAGGCATCCAGTGTGGCATTCACTGACTTTCCAGGTGGCCCCATGGGCACAAAGCAGCCCTTGGCAGTCAGCCAAGAGCAGCAGCCAGGTCCTGAGCCTTGCTCAGCCTGCTCTGAACTCAGTGGACCATGTCTTCTAAAATTTCCAGTGGGTTTGCAGAAAGGAGGAGAGCTACCTGGAGAAAAACGTAGTGCACATTTTGCCTGGCTGACAGTTTTTATTGTGTGGGAACACAGCTGTGACTGCATTTCAGGGGAGAGGTGATCTCCTCTGTTCACTCACACCCATGGTAGGCACAAAGGGACAGAATTCCAGTGCAGAGAAGGGTCAGGGCAGGCCTGGGATGGATGATCAGTCAGAGCCTGTGAATAAGTCTTACCCCAGGCTGTCACAAGACAGCAGCATGTGCTGACCCAGACTGGGAGGCTGCTGCTATAACAAGATCCTTTGTGGTTAACCAACACCAGAGACTGCACAGGTTAGATGTGCTCCTGCTGCAGGGGTTCTTGCCAGCAGAGCCAGTCTGCCCCAATGCCACCTGCACCTCTGCTCCTGACTGCTCACAGCAAGCTCTGGCTGCAGAGCAGTCCCTTCCTTCAGCCCTGCATCCTGATGCCATAAAAAGCAGAGATGAACTGCAGTGCCCAGTGTTTCTGCAATACATGAGCAAATACACCAATAAATCAGCTGCTTATTTAATTTACTCTTTCACCCTCCCCCTTTGCAGATGACGAGGTGACCGTGGGGAAGTTCTACGCCACTTTCCTGATCCAGGAGTATTTCAGGAAGTTCAAGAAGCGCAAAGAGCAGGGGCTGGTGGGGAAGAAAGTACACCAATAAATCAGCTGCTTATTTAATTTATTTTTTCACTCCCCCCTTTGCAGATGACGAGGTGACCGTGGGGAAGTTCTACGCCACTTTCCTGATCCAGGAGTATTTCAGGAAGTTCAAGAAGCGCAAAGAGCAGGGGCTGGTGGGGAAGCCCTCCCAGCGCAACGCGCTCTCCTTACAGGTGACAAGCGGGCCCCGAGCGGACAGGGGTGGTACAGTAGAGACAGGTGGTCCCACCTCCCTCTCCAACCATTCTGGGGGTTGCAATGGGCTATCCCTACTGGAAAGGAGTTAGTAGACCACTTGAATTATCACCCCAATCCTTTTGGATAAATACCTGTGTACCATGGGCTCATAATCCCTTAGCTCTGAAAGGCACAGGTGAGGCATAATCATAATTTCTCAATCTGCCAGTAATATTTGAAATTTGGGATCCCTTGAACTGGTATGAAGTGTCCTACAGACATTTGCTTACTCCCACATACATTTGACCCATTCTGAGTGCATGCTGCCAGGAGACAAAATCACTTAAAAAGCAAAAAGCATACCTGGATGCCAAGGCCATCCAATGGACAGTAAGGGCTGTAAGGACTGGGATTTGTTCCCCACTGTGAAGCATGTTCACTCAGCAGATTACCAGGCTGTGTGACAGAAAGAGAAAACCCTGTTGAATGTACAAGCAGTGCTATTTATGTCCCTTGAGGATACATTGAGAAAAAAGGGTGGCTCTGGAGTTTCAGCAAGCTGAAAAGTGCTGTGATGTGGGCACAAACAGAGAACAAGGCCTGAGTACACCCACAGCTTACCACCCTGGATGGACTCTTTGGAACAGACTCCAGTCAGTGAGGGGTTTGAGGACTGAACAGGTCCAAATGCCAGAAGCTTTGTTGTTAAATCCATATTTAAGCTGCTCATTAAAAAGAAGATATTTTCTGAGGCACCAGACTACATGGTTCAGCTGGAACTGTGGCTGCTCTAGAGCTTCTGGTTGTGGATCTGAGAACCCAGAGCTGAAAGCACAGAGACCTGCTTAATCAGGCCTGTGGATTTATGTCTGTGTCCTGCTGTGATGAAGCCAAGGATGAGCAACAAACATTCCTTGGTTCGTATTGCCAAGAGTTTCTCTCTCCCTGAGGCGGAGATGCAAGAACAGGGTTTGTTGGTGTTTCTCCAGGAGCTGGGGGTGCTGCTGTTGACTGAAGGGGCCCCACAGTGTTGAGGAAGGAATGGCAGTGCTGCTGTCTCTCCTGTGCCCACTCGGAGATATGAAGCTCTACAGTTTGCTGTTTTGCAGGCTGGGCTGCGCACGCTGCACGACATTGGGCCCGAGATCCGACGGGCCATTTCTGGAGACCTGACCGCGGAAGAGGAGCTGGACAAGGCCATGAAGGAAGCTGTTTCTGCTGCCTCGGAAGATGATATCTTCCGGGTAGGTTCTGAACCAGTTTGCGAGCTGAGGCTGAGCTCAGAGTGCTTTGGAGACAAGTCCAGGCCTGCAGGAGCTCTGGTGGTGGTGGGATGGAGCTTCCTCTCATGAGAGGGTCTGCTCCTCAGGTTTTACCTCTGGCAGAGAAGCTTTAAGGCAATGGTGAAGGAAAGGAGTTGGTTCTGATGGAGGGTTTCCATCCAGACCTTTATGCTGGCCCACAGGCCTCTGAATCCAGCAACAGCTCCAACAGAACTCCCCAAACCGCGTGGTTGCTGTTCCTTTTAACCCAGGGAGAGGGGCAGGGAAGGGGTAGGGAGCCACCAACCAGGTACAGGAGAGAAGGTCTTAAGGGACAAAGGACGCCTGGATGGCCCAATGCCCCCTCCAGGGGTAGAGGGCATCCTTTGAATCTGCCAATCACTTGATGCCCTTCTGGAATTCCAGGACTGACAGACAGTGCTGGGCAGGGGTCAGGGAGGGGAAAGGAGAGATAACTGACACACCTGAGAGGGAATCTTCAGGGGAGGGACCCGAGGTTCTGAGGTAAACCCTGAAATCACAATGCAACAACATTCTCTTTTGTTCATTCTGCATTTCAGCTGGGCGCTCCTTGTTTGGTAGATCTTACTAGAAAACAGTGGTGGACCTAGGTCCTAAGTGAAAGGTCCTAAGGTCTTTGCACAGTTTTATCCCAATTCCTTCTCTCTTTCTCTCAAGGGAGATTTCTCACTGGAAGATTCCCTCAGGAAACCTAAATTAAAGAACAGATCAGTGCAGCCATCTTGCAATCTGCAGAGCAGCAGCCAGGCACACTTTAGTGTTTTGTTCACTCCTTTCAGTGGCACTGGTAGCATCCTTCCAAAAAGTACACAAAGACACAACAGAGCTCCTATGGAAGGAGAAAATTTTCTCAGCAACTTAGCTAAAACATTTCTTTCTTATTTCATTCCTGTTTCTTACAACTGTTTTCTTCGTTAACTTTTCCTCTCCTTTGGCATTTTCCTCCTTTCTTTACAGAAATATGCTGTCAGTCCCTTTCATTACCCATCTAAACAGTACATAACTGGCTCATTAAATTTCTCTTCCTTTCTTCCTCCAGGTACTTAATAGTTTCTGGTGCTCTTCTCAAATTCCCCCTCATACCTAAATGTTCCTTTGCAACTGTGCTGGAAAACCAGACAGGTCCTTGTATCCATACCCTGTCCTGGACTCCCAGGTCTGGTGGGAGGTGTAGGGACATACACCTGCCAGCCCTCTGAAGTCCCAGCCTGTGTGTAGCCAGTCTCTGGGACAGAGAAGTCCTCACAGTGCCTTCTGGAAGAGAGAGCACCAGTGCCATCATGCTCACTTTGGTTCTCATTTTTTCTCCTCAATAACAGTCTAAGCAGGAAAACACCGGGGCCCTTGCACATCTCACTCACAAAGGAAAAATCCTTTCTGTTTCTCTGGCAGAGAGCTGGAGGCTTGTTTGGAAACCATGTGAGCTACTACCAAAGTGATGGCAGGAGTGGGTTCCCCCAGACATTCACCACCCAGAGACCTTTGCACATCAACAAGTCTGGCAACAACCACGGCGACACCGAGTCTCCATCTCACGAGAAGCTGGTGGACTCCACCTTCACTCCCAGCAGCTACT
This sequence comes from Geospiza fortis, assembly GCF_000277835.1. Classification (NCBI taxonomy): domain Eukaryota; kingdom Metazoa; phylum Chordata; class Aves; order Passeriformes; family Thraupidae; genus Geospiza; species Geospiza fortis. Next base: position 379,219 of record NW_005054384.1, read on the forward strand.
CATCTTCAGGCTCCAATGCCAACATCAACAATGCCAACAACACCGCCCTGTGTCGCTTCCCCAGCCCACCCAGCTACCCCAGCACTGTCAGCACGGTGGAAGGCCACGGGACCCCCCTGTCACCCACCATCTGCGTGCAGGAGGCTCCCTGGAAGCTCCCCTCCAAAAGGTGAGTGTCCTAGCAGAGAGGGAGCCAAGGGAGCAGGTGTTGGAAGGTCCATGCAAACACCAGAGCACTGCTGCCGAGCCAAAGTCACTCCCAGACATTGCCCAGCCTGCCCAGCCTGGATTGAGCCCTCTGGTTCTCCACTTGTGCCAAAGCCCACAGATACGCACCAATTGGCCACTGCAAAGCACAGCACTCTTACTGACCCACACACTCGATTTCTTTGGGATTTATCAGGAAGAAACCTTTGTAAGATCCAAAGGGAACCTTATTTATCCCTCCTTCACCACAGGGAGGTGTTTTATCAACTGGTAACTGAAGGAGAGTGCTGTTCATGTCCTAATAGCCCAATAGGGAGTTCTGTTGAAGTCAGTGGGTTTTCATTCAGCAGGTCACATCCCTACTGTGGTCACCAAAGACATTCTGGGAAGAGGGAGGCAAGGTTTTCAGAAAAAAAGTGAAGAAAATCCCCTTCTCTGGAGAGTTTTCAGGCTCTCTACACACAGATGACTGACACAAAAGGAATATAATTTTTCTCAGTGGGAGATTTCTTTTAATACTTTCAGAAACATCAGGAAAGAGATGGATCTTTTTTTTCAGTGCAGAGAGTGAACAGTGTGAAAAGGTGGCCAAATGCTGCCCCCAGAAAGGACAGAATAGGACAAAAAGCCAGAGGAGCTTCAGTGGGTGCAGAATTGCCCAAGTGAAGATTCCCATGGTTTTTCTATTTCATGCTTCCCTGAGGGAGCCCACAGGGAGCTGCAC
>NW_005054384.1:380162-396984 GCF_000277835.1 Geospiza fortis
TTCTTTTCTCTCCTTGCTTCCCTGGGCACGTTCCGTGCATTAGGACACATTACTACGAGACACTGGCACGGTACGTGTTCTCCATACCCCTCCCATGCTGCCTGGCTGTAAGACCCACTGTCTTCATCCTGTTCAAACTCCAAATTCCCACTAATGCTGAATATGACCTCTCCTTTCTGGTGTCAGTAGGGCTGGTATAGAGATACTGAGCACCATGACAGCTCCAGAAAATATTCACCACTCAGGACAAGTAGCAGTCCATGTTCTAGCTATTTTCTAGATTTGGGGGTTTTTAGAGATTCTAGCTGGGCTCACACATTTATACATCCTCTGATCACAACACAGTGACGTACAGCCTGGCATGTTCATGCAAAAATTCTGTATGGGTTTGGCTAAACACAGACAGTTGAACAGGAGGACATGCCAGGTACTGATTTTGTTCCCCTCTGCACCTCAGCAGTTTTACTTGCTCCCATTTCAGAGGAGAGTCACTGCAGCACTGTCCTACAGGCTCTTTCACACAATGCATACCCACATTTCTCCCAATGGTTTTTGCTTTAACCACATGACAAGATAATGTTGCCCCTCCAGAACCTAAAAGATTTTAAAAAAATGCCACCTTGCTCTCTTCTGCAAATGGTAATAAGAAACTGAAATAGTTTCCACTACCTCCATGTTCATACCTCAAGGATTCAAGCTACCTCCAGATTTTACTTTACTCCTCAGAAAAAGCAAAATCCAAATTAAGTGAAATATGACTGCTGAAATGTGAAACAGGGGGACAGTGAGGAGGCAAGGAGGGAATTAAGGACTGGCACACCTGAGGCTTTGAACAGATGCTGCTGAATTCAGTAGAAGCACTCTGCAGTTAAAAAAGGGACAAAAGGTGGAAGAGCCAGCAAGGATGAGAACATGACCAGGAGGCAGAGGGCAGAGCTGATGCAGACTGAGGGATTTGGGAAGCAAAGGCCACACATCACAGAGATGAGAAGGTTACTATGAGTGTCCAGGAGGCTTCTCTGAAATCCATAACCAAGTCTTTTCCAACAAGAGAAAAAGCTTATTCATGAGAGCCCATCTCAGATTTTACTGTGAGTTCAGTGAGGTGTATCACTGGAAATGATCAGTGTGATGTGCACATTCACAGAGTGCAGGTAGTCACAAAGGACAAAATACATTTGCAGTTTAAGAAAGAGGACACAGACAAAGATTGTTGCCTTGTATTTGTGAACTCTGCAGCTCTGTTCAATCGTTGATTTTCCTATGAAGGCTCTTCAGCATTATAATAAACTGGGACAGATGGAGCCTGTCATTCTTGTCTTTGTAACAGGTTGTCTTTACCATCTCCATATCTTGACTTGTCTTTTTTGCTCATTAGCTCCAGTTCCAGAGACAGCCAGCTGGCAATTGTTTGCCAAGAGGAAGTGTCTCAGGATGAGACTTATGATGAAAATTTGAATGAAGACATTGAGTACTGTAGTGAACCAAGTCTGCTCTCTACCGAAATGTGAGCTTTGCAGCTTTAGTCAAGGTGTTTGGGTGGTTCTTTAATTAAGGGGGAAAGGTGGGAAGAGGTGACATTTTTCTACAGAAATTTCAATTTATGGGAGAAGGTCAGAAAATTTTAGACAACTCAAATATGAGAAAATAATTTATCTTAAAAATGCAGTTCAGACCTAGAAGTAACATTAAGAAGGTTATTTTTCACCTAGGGTTTTCTTTCTCTGAATGAGATATCTTCAGGGCTGCCCCCCACATTCAATTCTACCTCCTGATGTTCCCAGAGCTTGTTTTTAGAGTTCTCTGTCTCGTGGTCTCTTGTTGCTGTTTCTGGACCAGTAATAGTTTGAAGCTAGCTTGCCTTGCATCCCTTTGCTAGCATGACCTCCCTGGCTTCCTTGCTGGAAGAGGGGCTTTTTCTGCCCAATATCATCATTCCTTTCCTAAATGCCTCTGCTCTCCTGCCCAGGCTTGCATACCAAGATGATGAAAACAGACAACTCACTCCACCAGAGCACAGCAAAGGAGAGGACACCCGGCACTCTCCCAAGAAGGGGTTCCTGTGCTCCTCAGCTCTAGGTAAGCTCCCAGCAGGGCTGGGCTGTGCTTCCTCCACCTTGATGGAGTTCCCACATGTCCCTGAAGGAATCCCAGCCTGGGTGGGCACTGGTGCTGCTGTTTGCTGCATGCAGCCCGTGAGAGCAGGAATCCCAGCGTGTGCAGACAATCCTGATCAGGCACATGTCTCTGCTGGCTTCAGCAGATGAACCTGTGGCTGTTTGGACAGTCCCTGGGATCTGTTTGACCAAGCCTGCCTGTGAATTAGGACAGTTTATTTGAGAGCTGTAGGCTCACCAAGCAATCACCAGGGAGTCACTGAATAGGTGAGCCTTGAGCCTACAGAGTTCTGCTCTGTGTGTATTCAGCAAGGAGAAATGAGAGATTGTCTCCTTTGGCTGCTGCCAGGAGCACACTGAATGTCAGATTAAGTTAATACAACATGCATTTGCCTTCTGCTCTAATTGTACCTGGAGATTTTCAAGTGCTTCACTGGGAGATGAAACCCACGAATCACAAGGTTTTATGAAAGTATCAAGAGTGACAAAATGAACTCTTAGGTATAGCATTTTTCAGCCTTTTTCTGAGTATTGGTGTGGTGGAAAACGGCATTGAAGGGAGACACTAAAAAGAATTGTGTGTATAAATACATTTTTACAGAATAACAGTGACAGACTGGTAGTGCCGTGTTTAAAGTGAGGCTACTGAGTCTTCACTGAAATCCTTCGGGGTGCTTCACCATTCTAACAACATTTACTTTATTTCAAATTTTAAAATATTAGGCTATGACAATTTCTATATCTATCTGTAAGGCAGTCAGCCCTTGATACAATGCTTCACTAACTACATTCTAGTCAATATTTATATACTGATGTCATACTCATTTTAGTAGTTGGGTTTTTTCTCTAAAAGGGGAAATACTTTTAACCTGCATTGTAACATTCATTGTCTGGGTTATAACATATTTTCTCCAACCCTGAAGGGGCTTTTTTCTCAGCAATTCAATATTATAGATACTTACTATTTTCAGAATTCTCATTTTCTTTACTTCTTTAGAAAAATGTCAACAAAATGAAGAAGACCACAAAATATTTTAGTGTGCCATGAATCTTTAATACTGAATTTACGTGCCATTTTTCAGAAGTAAAGCACTTGATCATAAACATACTTTTCAGTAGTTTTAAATTCCTCATTGGGAGTACCTTTCTCACAGTTAGAGAAGTTTAATGTAATTATATTAAATATATTATATATAAAACTTTAATTATATATTATATAATATATAATTAACATTTTTATAGCGAGTAAACAACTGTGAGCTCCCTCTAAAATGTTTTTTTCTCTCTTCCCTTCCTTCCAAATTCCAAAAATGCTTCATTTCTGTCTAAGTCACCTTCCATTCACCAGTAAATTCCCCACTGATGGATTCAGTTGCACTTGACCTTGCTCTAGACACAGTCTCACAAAGTGTGGTGTGTCTGGCAGCTGAGGGACACAGATCACATGCAAGCAGGGTGCCAGTGTCACCTGAGCAGCACAATGTCCCTGCCTGCCCAGCACCAGAGTCTCAGCTGTCACATCCTGCTGAGGGCTCTGCCTCAGCCACACAGGTCTGAGAGCACTGCCACTGCCTGGGAGGGAAATCAGCTGCACGTGTTTTAAAGGAGAAAAGTGTTCAGGAAAAAAAAGTGTTCAGAATCTACCTTGCAGCAATCCCACCTTGCAGCTTGCTTGGAAGGTGGAGTTGATTGGTTTGTGATGCCTGAGTGCTTTCTGTAAATACATTTGTTTTGGAAAGGGCTCAGTGTTGAGGGGAAGAGCCTGAAGCTTATGTGTCTTTGCTGTGTGTCCAGTGGGACTGCACTAAAAGAAACTGCAAACAGATTTCCTGTAGTGTGCTATGAGTGATGGGCACGTTGTGTGTGTTGCTGTTTCAGGTCGAAGAGCATCTTTTCACTTAGAGTGTTTGAAAAGACAGAAAAACCAGGGTGTGGATGTCTCACAGAAGACAGTCCTGCCTTTGCATCTGGTCCATCATCAGGTGAGTGTTAATAACCAGACATGGCCCCTACCACCTGCAGTGCCCCCCAGAGCATCCCAACCCACTGTTTAAAAAACATTTGAGATAGAGTCTCACCCATACCAAAGGCCCAGGTTTTAGCAATCAGGATTTTTATCATTCCCAGAATGCTACAGGAATAAGTCCCTTGGAGTCAGCCACAGTTATCATTGCCTGATGCTCATGAAAGAATAAAATAAAATACTAGCAAAAAGATAAAAATAACTACCCAAACTGCATGCTGCAGTGCAATTACACTGGCTTTGATGGCAGTATGCACATGAATAAAGTGTGCACAGTCTACTTTAATATTAAGTAAAGGTAACCAGTAAGTGTAATTAACCATTTTGAAACACAAACTGATTACATGTCATCAATCAGCTTCTAAAGCCCTTTGTAACTGTGTTCAGCAGCCTGGCCAATGTATGCCTGAACACTACCTGGCTGATCAGCCAGCTGTCAGGCTCCAAAGGAGAGCTGTGTCTTCTGGTTTGATGATGCCTCTTTTTGTCACCCATAAAAGAAACAGGTGCAGATGGCAGTGCCAGCCTTGCAGGTGTGGCATCCTGCTCTGTGCAGTCCCCCCAGGCAGGATAGAATGGCCCTGCTGCTTCTTTAGGCTGCCACAAGGGCAGAAAATGCCACACAGCAAGAACGGGAGGAGTGAGAGAGGGGTGGGCTTGAGGCTCCCTGGCTTTTCTCACCTCCACTTCCAGAGAGTTATCCTTTAATTCTTGAGCTCCAGAAAGCAGTGGTCTGCAGAGAGTTACAGCTGTGGCAGGGACACAGAAAACAAGTTGGAGCAGGGAGGGTTGGTCAGGAAACAGATTCTCACATTCACCACAGCATCAACAGCCCTCCTGAGACTTCCTGCCTTCCCACGGCAGGCTAGCCAGAGGGAACACAGGCCTTCCAGCCCTCCCAACACACACAGCTGACAGAATCACCTCCCCCCAAACCTCTTCACCCTTCCCCATCCCACCATTCAGCCCAAAACCTGGAGGGATGGGGCTCTGCCCACACAAGTGTCACTCAGCCAGGCTGAAGGGCTACCCTGAAAGAAGCATCTGGCTGCCAGCTGACAACACTCAGCAATGTTCCTGTTTGTAAATTGTTAACCAACAACAGGGCCTAAAATAAGACCACAGAGTGGAAAAGTTGCCTCTGCTAAACCTAATGGATTCTGTTGCTGTGGAGGCTTGAAGAGGTGTTCTCATGGAATACCTGTACATCATGATATGTAAATGTGTTCAGCTGAAGCTCAAAGCAATCCTACAGAGCTTCCTTCAGCTTCCTCAGAACCTTACATTTTTGATAAAACATTTTGGGTAAGTTTCTGCCAACAAGCTGGAAAATTGGTTCTGTTGTCCTGCCTGACAGATCCAGGTCTCTCCTTGAAGTCCTGGCAGTTTAAGGGATGTGCTGAGGCCATCAGAGCCTGCAGGGTATGACTTATTCAGAAGTTTTAAGGGCTTTCTTCCTCACTGAAATTTGATAGGAGTCTGACATCTAATTACTGAGAAAACCTCAGTGAACTTGCAGGTGACTAAGAATTAATTTTTTTTTTCAGAATGAAAATTTCTTTTTTTCTGACACTGAAGTCACCAGCACAACATAATTATCAGTTCCCAAGGATTTCAGTGGCAGATGGACTGAGCTTCACTGAACATTAGGTAGCTTTAAGTGAGCTGTCTAATTTAGATTAGTCAGTTCAGCCCCACTGTGGTCAGTGGAGGGAAGGAGCATCACCAAAGGGCAAGTTTAAGTCTTGTGGAAGTCATGCCTTTGAGGCAGTGTTTTCAGGCAGGCATTGAAGAGCAGGGAGGCTTGCCAGTGCCTTTCTGCACAGTTAGCTTAGGCTAAACACAGAGCCTTGCCCCAGCTGAACACAACACAGTCCACACCCTTTTGTAGTTTCCATGCATTTATTTCATGGCTCAGCCACGAGCTCTGTGAGATGAGTTCATGACTCTGACAGTCTTGCTCATAGAACAAGGAAGCAGTCACCATCAACAAGGCATCAGATCAGCCCTGTCCACCAAGAGGAATTCATTTTAAGAGGAGGCTGAATGACTCAGAGGTTGTGTGTATGATTACAGGAAGGACTGGATGGCTGAAAGTATAATCATCAGATATTGATCCTCCCACCAACAGCAGATGCCTTAAAATCCAGTGGTGGATTTCAAGCTATTGCCAACTGCACACACGCCTAAAATTCATATCTGGTATCTGTTCAGGTTCCTCAGCAGACACTTAAAACAACAACTGGGAATAAAAGCCTGTGCTGTGTGTGGTGTCAGTGGTGGGAAAATAATTTGCTGTCTCCCCCACTGGAGAGGAGGTGGTGTTTCTGGCAGAACTGTGGGGAATGGGGCTGCATCCCTCCTGGCATTGCCTGGGAATGGGGCTGCATCCCTCCTGGAAGTGCCATGGGAATGGGGCTGCATCCTCCTGGCATTGCCATGGCAATGGGGCTGCATCCCTCCTGGCATTGCCTGGGAATGGGGCTGCATCCCTCCTGGCAGTGCCATGGGAATGGGGCTGCATCCCTCCTGGCAGTGCCATGGGACATCCCTCTTGGAATTGCCTGGGAATGGGGCTGTATCCTCCTGGCAGTGCCATGGGAATGGGGCTGCATCCCTCCTGGCAGTGCCTGGGAATGGGGCTGCATCCCTCCTGGCAATGCTATGGCTCCCAGGCTAAAGGGCTGCAGTTCTGATAATTTCCAATCCAGTGCTTGGCACTAGCACAGGGCACACCATTTAAAGGAAAGCTTGCAAAATGAATTTGCAGCACACATCCAAACCCTTGAAGGAGTTGGCAGCTGTGTTCACAAGCTTCGAGACTCTTCAGGCCTTTCCTGGATGGTTTCTCCAGCACCTTCTTGTGTAGCCACATTTCTCTTCACAGAGAAAATCTGAACCTCAGAGAAAGGAAAAACAATTCTTATCTTATTTGCTGTGCCTGTGTTGTGCCAAAGTAGAATGCAATATGGAGATTGTTTACCCAGAGTGATGGTGTTTTGTTTCCTCGGCCTGTCAGGTCCAGGTGTGTGTGAGTCAGGACAGTGGGCTGACAGTCATGAGATTCAGTGCAGTGTGTGCAGAGTTGAGTGCTTGGCAGATTCAGCTTAGATGTAATGTAATAGAGTGTAATATAATACAGACTAACATAGTATAATCAAGTAATTCATTAGCCTTCTGATAAGATGGAGTCAGTTGCATCATCCTCTCCCCCTCCTCGGAGGCGAAAATATCCACTATATCCTTGTTCCAGCGCTGCAAGCCCTCACTCACGCTGTCCCTCTGTGTCCGCAGGCCCTGGCAGTGGCTGGCCTGAGTCCCCTGCTGCAGCGAAGCCATTCCCCCACCGCGTTCTCTCGGCTGTGTGCTACGCCCCCGGCCACGCCCTGCAACCGGGGCTGGCCGCAACAGAGCATCCCCACGCTGCGCCTCGACGGGGCGGACTCCTCGGAGAAGCTCAACAGCAGCTTGCCGTCCGTGCACTGCGGCTCCCGGTACCCCGAGAGCGGCGGCAGCCCCAGGAGAGCCCGGCCCGTGTCCCTGACCGTGCCCAGCCCCAGCGCAGGGAGCAGCCGGCAGTTCCACGGCAGCGCCAGCAGCCTGGTGGAAGCGGTAAGAACGCACGGGCACCGAGGATGCTGAGGCACGGCCAGCTAGGAACTTGGCCCTGGAAGAGCAGGGCAGCAGATCCGCTGCTGCCCGCAGGGCCAGGAGTAGGAGAGCCCTTCTCCCAGGCTTAGAAGCATGAATGGGAGGAGGAAACGCAGCAGTGAAGAGGGTTGTGTTGGAGGTGTGGCGGGGTTGGCGCTGCAGGGTACTAACACGTGTCTTTGTGTTCTGGTTCCCCACCTGCTTTTGAAGGTCTTGATTTCGGAAGGACTGATGCAGTTTGCTCAAGATCCAAAGTTCATTGAGGTCACAACCCAGGAGCTCGCAGACGCCTGCGACATGACGATAGAAGAGATGGAAAATGCAGCAGACAACATTCTCAATGGTAACAGCAAGCAGAGCCCCAATGGCAACCTCTTGCCTTTTGCTAACTGCAGGGACCCAGGGCAGGACAGTGCAGGAGAGGAAGAGGAAGAGGTGCAGAACCCGGATTGTAGGATAAGTCAGGAGGAGCTCAAGGACAGCAGGATTTATATCAGCAGCCTGTAGTTGCCAGGGCTGGAAGCGATGCTGGTTTTTTATTTGTTTCAATGTTCCTAATGGGTTTGTTTCAGAAGTGCCTCACTGTTCTCGTGACCTGGAGTAACCGGAACAGCGTTCTTCATTCATTTCTGTTGGGACGAGTCGCAGAGTTGGGTGGTGTAAGAAAGCTTTTCAGGAGCGGATATAACCCCAGCACGTGTCCATGAGGGAAGAGTGAGGAGGAGGAGGAGAAGAAGAAGAGGAGGAGAGCCAGCTCCCTCTTTTTTTCAGTCCCTGCACAAGGAACGACAGCTGCCTCCGGAGCACGAAGGGGAACCTCAGCTTCCTGTGGATCGCCCTAGCCAAAAGGACCCTGCGCCAAACGGGTGTCTTTCAACCTTGCTTGTAAAAATCATTTTGCACATGTTCTGTATGAGCCTCACCGTCTCCATAAAGCCAAGGCCCTTTGATTCGGAAGGAGAGGAAGACTTCTGCTGTGGATTCCCACACGGCCACGGGGAGGAGGAAGCAGGAGAAGCCCAAGGCGCGGCCCAGCCCTGCCGAGACTCCGGCAGCGGCCCCTGCCGGCCAATCAGAGCTCGGGCGGTCACTCGCCAGCCAATCCGAGTTTAGGCGGTTTCCTGCTGGCCAATCAGAGCTAGCGCGCCAACTGTGCCAGCCAATGGGAGAGCAGGCATGGCGGGGGGGGGGGGAGGGCGCCAGGCCTGTGCAGAGTTCTTCTTGTTTCGCAGTTTGGTATTTTCTTGAAAGCATGTTGCAGTTTTTATTTTGACTATTTTATTATTATTATTATTATTATTATTATTTTGAGGGAGAAGGGAGTGTTTACAGCATTTTGTAATCACCTACCTTTTTTGTTTTGGTTTATTTTCACCTTTGCAGATGTTAAATTGGTTTGATCATGTTGTATTATTATTTAAACTGGGGTAGGGGTGGTTTCTTCATTGGAATTTGGTAGAAGTATAATGATAGATGAGTTTTGCCAACCATTATGTACACCGAGGATTTGTAATTTTATTTACTAGCAACTGAAACCTTTTGTTGTTGTTGTTTTATAATTTAAAGATAGTAGGCAATGCACTTGATATAGTCTTGCACATTTGAGTGATTGATTTGGGTTCTTTTTAGTGCTAGGTGTATCTGTGAGTGTGGGAGCAACGGGAGCGAGTGTGAGTGCATGTGTGTGCGCGTGCGTGCGTGTAAGAGCAGTTCTCCACGTCCTGGTTTGAGCTGCAGGAGATCTGTATCTGGGGCCATTCGAATGCAAAAACAAACCACTGTCTCTGCTTTCGAAAAGGGAATCAGTAACTTTGCATTTTCTGTTCCACAAGATATGCAAAAACAATGCAATAATATTAATTTTGAAATAAAATTGTAAGTTGTGTCGGCATTAAAACTGTATAGAAAAAGAAAAAAATTTACGGGGGTGGGGGGGAAACAAAAAAAGAAAAACAAACCAGAAGACGTTACGCTTCGATATATTCCGTGTGATGTTTTATTGCATTGATGATGTTTCTGTTGAAGAAACCGTTATACTTGAATTCAGGTCAGTTTCAGTATTTTTCAAATATTTTTTTAAAATGAATTGCAATTGTGCCAAGCAAAGATAATGAATTGAATTAAGTTTGTTTAAAAAAAAAAAGAAAAAAAAATAATCACTTCTTGTATATTTTGCTGCATGTCAAGTGAGTCATTTCGTATTTGGAATGTGCCAAGCTTTACCTTTGAACTTTTAAGTGCTTTTTTACGTGTGGTTGGGGAAAGGGTACTACTTTATTTTTTTTTTCCTTTTTTAATTTGTACGATGAACAAAGTGTACCTGGTGTAAGTAACTATTCTGCAATCCACTGACAGGTTGAACGTTACTGATTTTGCATATCTTGTGTTCATTTTCCTTCTTCCTCACTCCCTTTTAACGTGCACGATGACTTTATCGGTAGAGAATCTTTCTTCCCAAGACTGGGACATTTTATTCAGGCTTTGTTTTCTTTCCTTTTGCTCAGTTCCTCTAAAGGTCTTGTCCCACTCAAGGGTGGCAAGACCCCCAAAGCCCATTTGGCAGATCCATCCTACACATTCAGCTGGCACCAGCAATTTAAGGAGCGGGGCGGAAAAGAATCTGGCTTCAAAATTATTTTATTAAATAGCTGAATCAGTTTTAGCAGGATCCTGGGATAAGAAATGCAAGAATCAGAACAGTTGGCAAAGTAAAGTTACCTAACCCTGGTCTGGGCTGAAAGCAGAGGGAGAGAGCTGTGGATCTTTATTAGGAGAATTGCTGCAGGCTGGTCAAGATGCAGGTGCCAAATGACTTTCTGGTGTTCCTATGCATGGTCTCAGTCCTCTTCCCAGACTTTAGTGGAGGGTACTAAGTCACAAAACATCTGGCAGCACAGCATGTCCCAGCCACAATTCCTGACTTGTAGGTGTGAAACTCTCACACTGAGGGTTGGCCCTAACCCTGAGAGAGGCTGAAAAAACAGGCAGGTATTGTTAGATTTTATGCAACTGGTTTTTGTCTAGACTACTGCTGGGTTTTTTTCCCTTCTCAGGATGATTCACAAACTTGCAGATCAGTTCTGAGGTGTGATCTGACTCAGAGCTAAACTTTGATTCAAATCTTGAGCGTCTGCAGATGTCCAAGAACACCCTTCACTGCATACATTGATTACATTATTTTTGTGACGTTCTTGTTTTTCTTCTCAATTCTCTGGGGCATAAAGGAGAAATAGCAAAGTATTTTTGTCTGTACTTTTTTGAACTGGCCAGTATCAGCTCAAGGTACCTTGGAAAAAAACAAATACTAGAGAAATATGAATCCATTTGTACAAGCACCTGTCATCAAAGTCACAATTCAAGGCTTCCCTGGAGAAAGTGACCAGCTGGTGTGGGTCAGTCTCATCCTTTCATCCCTGGTGCCTGTACAGAGATGGGCACAGATGTGTCTCCCTGTGAGTTTGCTGCTGATGTGCTCCAAAGGGACTTGAAAGGGAAGAATGCCCGTGCCTGGCTGTTCCCGAAAATGCCATGTAAGGGCTTCCTAACTCATTTTCTTTCACTGCAAAGTCCATCTGACCCTCCCAATGGAAGACAGGGGCTCTTCACTCCTGAAAAACAGTGCTTACCTAAATTAGTGGTGACAAAGAACATTTTGGATGCTTGACAGCCCATCTTTTAGGATTTTTCTTGATGGGAAGGAAAATGACAGGAAGGATAGTGCCCCAGGCATTCTTGGTGAAAGGTGTTGCTCCCTCGGGGGTCAGAGCCTATGGCCAGGGAAACCCCCGCTCTCTCCTGGAAGACCCCGTAGGTGCTGCAGAGTGGAAAATGTATGGCTAGCAGAGAATGCAAATGACTTCTGCAGTTTGAGGGGTAGGTGTTAAATTTAGTAATTGCTGGTGCCAGCTGTGCAAACTTCTCTTTCTGGGGAGGGTGGCTTTTTTTTCTATTTTTTTCATTTGAGGTACTTCCAATGTGCACATTGTGACAGGCCTGAGCAAAGAGCTGCTGCCTCCTGCGAGTGAGGCAGAGTCTGGGGGACAGTGGGAAACAGGGGGCAGGTTTAATTCCTGGAGTGTTTCCCTGTGTATGGGAGTGGATGGTGGGTACAATCCCTGTGCTGTGGATGGAAGCTTTGAAGGAACCGATGGCTGAGAAGTGGCGTGGAAGGAAAGAATGGGGAAAATGATCTGCTGTTTGCCTCTGAGCATCTCTGACTCGCGAGAGGACACTGCAGACTAAAGACATTTCTTATAAAACAACAAACCTCCTCCCTGTATCACTCCTGCTCATTAGTCCAGACAGTACTGGGTCAGCCACATCGGGTGCATTTCTTTTTTTCTTCCCTATTTCTGTGTGGCTGATGTGATGGGAAAGCAAGTGGAACTCATGATCCAGAGCTGGAGTTTCGTTGTCCACAGACCTTTTGTGCATCACCTGCCTCTTCAGCTGGACATGTGGACGATGATGGTGTGTAGATGCTGCTGCTACTGCAGGGGTCCCGCCTGTTTTCTTGCCCTGCCCACCCCAGCCCAGCACGGAGGGACAGCCAGAGAGGCGCCATGTACAGAACCGCATCTATTTCTGCTTTGTTTTCTGACTCACAACCCTGCCCCAGTGACTACGATGACAACAACAACAAAAAAAAAAAGGGCAAATGCATTTTTTACATTTCTTGATAATTTCCAAAGCAATGTATCATTGCTTTCTTTAGACTGACGCCAATATAACAGTTGTATGGGTCTCAGCCAGGCTCCTGTGTCTTTTCTGCCTGAGTTTCAGATTGCTGTATGAAATGTATGCGCGTTTGCACACAGACACAACCAGACGAGGTGGCAGCACCCCGAGCCCGTGGGGTTGGTCACCTGTGTCACAGGTGGAGTTGGAGGCCTTGCTTTGTGTGAGTAGATGAGAAACCCCAACCCACTGGTCCAGGGAGCTGAAGTGAAGCAGCCCTACTGAGACAGAACTGAGTATCCTGAGATACATCCATGGTCCTGCTGTGACTGTCCCCACAGCAGGGGCACTGTGGGGGAGAGCAACGCTGAATGGGGAATTTGGAGCACAACAATATTGAAGCAGAATCCAGTCAGGGGTTTCTGGTAGCAGTGAGATTTTATCAGTTCTCATAATGAAAACTGTAGTGCATATAAAGAAAACATTCCAGGCCTTTAGAAGCCTCGATTCCCATCTTGCTAAAATGAGGGCATTAGAGGCCAAGGAGGTTGTATTGATTCAAAGGATGTGGAAAACAGAATTGGGCCCTGAAAAATTTAATTACATCTTTCTTCCATTTATTTTCTTCTCCAAATGAGTCTAAGAAATGCAATCCCCAATAGCTGCACAGGGTTTCTTTTTTTCTTCTTTTGAATGTTGTGAAACTTCTAAAGTTTTACTCTGGGTGAGCAAACCCAGGGATGCAGAAAGTTCCCAATGGGATCTCAGTCCATGGAGCTTTTATCTCTGTTCCTGCTTTGTTTCTGGAAAGCTGAAACCGCTCTGGCCTTGCTGCTACAGCTCCCTGAGTTGGGTGGGTGAGGGCAGAAGCACAGCAGGAGATATGTCCTGCTCTGAAGACAGATTGGGCTCCAATTGCTTTCAGAAGACTCAGTAAGATGACACTGGAATGAAAAAAAAAACCCTCTTCTGATACAAACTTTAGTGTTGTAGTTAAATTCTCCATTCTTCTCCTCCCCCTTACAGGGAGCTTAACACTTGAGCATAAAAACCAGGCCTTCTTTAGGGGCACAGGGCTCGACTCAGTTGCCTAAACGTGGGTGTCCACTGTCATTTGAGATACCCTAGAGAATCCTCTGCCAGGTCTGCCGCAGCTGGTGGGGAGAGGCACAGCTCTGGCCCAGGCAGGGCTGGTGTCACAGAGCCCCAGAGGACGGCAGAGATCTCAGGTGGCAGGGGACAATTAGGCAATTTAATCAAGTCCCTTTCTAAAGGGCTAATTGAGAGGAGCAGCACCAATGACTGATGTAATGAGGGAATCTTCATTAGCATTACCAAGGGCTTAGTTAGGCAGGATCAGGAGCTTGTCTCCACACTCCCATGCTGTTGTTTTTCTACCCCATGTCAGGCACGCTGCCTCCACTCCTGTGGCCTGAAGTTGGCAGCGCTCTGCCTGGTCCTTTCCTTAGGCCAGGATTAGAGGCTGCATCCCAGGCCCAGGGGAGCTGGGACAGGCCCAGGCAAGAGCAGGCGTCACTCCACTCAAACACAGATTTTTCTGCCAGCGTTCCAATAGCCCCTTTCCAAAGCTTTTTCCTATTTGAGACAGAACCACAAACTCAGACACCATTTGCTGGCATCATCATTCAGGTGATTAAACACCTGTGTTTTTCTGTTAGCTCTTTCCCAATTAGGCTGAAATGCTTTCAGTATTTTAAGCATCCTAAGTCAGTCTGTTCCCATCTCAAGCACCTAGGTAGACTGGCAGCCAATACTATCTAAGCATCATCAACTTTATGATTGCTCATAGAAATGATTGTTTCAAGCTTATTTAGTCTTAACAGTTTGAATGTGGGAAGATTTTGGAGGAGGAGGAGTGACATTGTAAATATCTCTGACAAACATTGCTGCATCACACACAAAAAAAAGGGGAGATACTTATAAAACTGCCTTAAAAATCAATTCTGAATGATGAATCTCCCTCCAAACAATTGCCACTTGATAGAGCAAGGGATGAGTCACTTTGGGTGAATTCTGGCAAGAAGTGTTGGAATCTAGTCTGGTTTCAGGAGTAAAGTGTAATTTAGGAGCTGATCTCTCACTCAGTCTGAATTCACATCAGCACCAAGGACTGAGCACTGCAGGATCCAAAGGGTTTAAGGTCTGGGGGGTACTGTCTGTGCATGGTTTGGGTCTGGCGCAGCAGGTACTGCATACCAGTGTCTCCCAGTGACTTCAGGGAAGATGGGGTTCCTCAGCACCTCTTCAGTTCAGGCCCTGGAGCACCATTTCCTGCTCTGATCATCAGCTATAAATGTTGATAAATATAAATGTTTTGCCTTCATTTGAATTGCCCAGAGCTGTAAAATGACCTCTCTCAAGTATAAATCAGTCCAGATATAAACCTCCTCTCCTACTCTTCCCTACGCTCCCTGCCCACCTTCCCAGCCCTCCCTTGCACCTCCACCCAAGCCCTTCCCTGTCTCAATTCTTTACCTCCTTCCACACTTTTATATCTAGTTTTCATGAACCCACAGAAATGCTTTTGTAAATACTGCTGTACAGTTTGTAACCGTCATGTAAGCCTGTCATCAGTGCCAGAGTCCGTCTTGCCCTCTCGCACGTTTTAAAATCAACAGAGGAAAGTTAGAGCGAATGGCCCTCAGTGAGCTATAGGGTCATCTCTGTGTGGGACAAATGTATATTCCTGTAAGATTGCATTTTTATCTAAGGAATGATGTTATTTTAAAATTGCTAATAAATTTCTAAACAATGTCCAGATTTGTTCAATATCGTAAATGGTATCAAAACTCCTTTGACGTTGCTCCCTCCTACCAGCAATGGCTGAAAATTAAAGACAGCTTCCTGCAGCCCCTTATTTCCCATCGGTGGCCCTGCTGCCATTCAGGGGCTCTTGTCCCTGTTTAAGGGGCTGCAGAACGGTCTGGACAGCCACAGCCTGCCCCACTAAACAGCAGCTTAGGAAATCCAACCGCTGTCTGTGCTGCTGTCACCACAGAAATTCTGCCGTGTCACGATGTCCAACGTGTGACTCATGTGCAACCACACGCTTAACATTTTCCCTACTGGATTCCTTCTTACCAAGCACATGCAGCAGAAAATGAACGCCCTCAACTTAAATACAATGTAATTAGTATATACATAAGCCATGAAGCTAATGGGATGATAACAAGTAACGTTCCACACATTTGCTTGTCGATTGAGCAAATTTGTTCTACCACAGTTATCAGGAAATTACACCGCAATGCCAGCTGAGCACTGTGATTGTGTTGCAGCATTATAAATCACAGCGTGCTCAGCCCAAGTACATCAGTCTAAGATTCAGTAAAATAATGCCTAAAGAAAAAAGAATGGGTTTTTTTCAGTTACATGTGTATATATAAATATTTTTCCCTGATTTGCACACAACTGTCAGAACTGCAGGCTCTGCTGTTACTATTAAATATCTGGTGGCACCAAACGTTAAAAACCCAGGAGGTGATGAAAACCTGTAGGTGTCATCAGTGCAGGGCAGAAGGCTCACCAACAGAAACTTCACTATCTGCAGGCTCAGACTGGCCACCAGTTAGACATCTGCCACCACAAAACCATAGGAAACCACTGTGCTCACAGCTGTTGGTCAAAGCCCAGCAAAGGGCTCAGCTTTGCTGGAAAACTCCCCGAGCTGGCAGCTCAGCTGAGTTGAAGCTCTGTGTGAGACCATTAGGTGAAACCCATGGCAGAGAACAGGTGAAAGTGGCTGCGGGCGTGCTGCAGTGTGAAAAGTGTGAAACCTGGAGTGAAACCTGTGAGACAGCTGAACCGGGGTGAGCCTCAGGAACGAGTAACAGGTTTGCAGAGTCCCCTGTGAAGTGGACGCGTTTAGAGCAGCCCACAGCCGGAAAGGCAGAGCATACATACACCTACAATGCTTTTTGTTCGGCAGCTGCAGAGCGCTGCTGATGTCAGTTTTTAAAGTTCAGGGCATTTACCCGAAGCCAGAGAGGAGCACTGGGAGTTCCACCTCAACACGAGGAAGAACTTCTTCACATCCAGGGTGGCAGAGCCCTGGGACAGCTGCCCAGGGAGGCCGTGGAGTTTCTGGAGACATCCCGAACCTGCTCCAGGTGACTCTGCCTTGGCTGGGTGTTGGCAGGGATCAGCTCCCGCGCTCCCACCCAACCCTGGCGATCCTGTGACGACCTCACGAACAGGAAGACGACCCCCAGTTCCAAGCAGGTTTGGCTTTTTAACCCCAAACACAGCGCACGGACGGCACGGTCCCGGCAGGGAAGAGCCGCTCGTTACTCCCGCGGCCCGGCCCGGCCCAGGCCCACACGGCGGGCGGGCCCCG